>NW_004444006.1:4009696-4038706 GCF_000243295.1 Trichechus manatus latirostris | reverse complement strand
TAAACTGACCTCTGAGCACTGCTTTTGCTGTGTCCCAAATGTTCTGGAAGGATGTATTTTCACTTTCGTTTGATTCTATGAATTTCTTTATTCCATTCTTAATTTCTTCTATAACCCAGTAGTTTTTGATCCAGGTGTTGTTCAGTTTCCATGTGTTTAATTTTTTTTCCTTGCTTTTTCTGTTATTGATTTCTACTTTTATAGCTTTATGGTCAGAAAAGATGTTTTGTAATATTTCGATGCTTTGGATTCTGTTAAGTCTTGCTTTATGGCCTAATATGTGGTCTATTCTAGAGAATGTTCCATGTGCACTGGAAAAGAAAGTATACTTGGCAGCTGTTGGGTGGAGTGTTCAGTATATGTCCATGAGATCATGTTGGTTGATTGTAGCATTTAGACCTTCTGCATCTTTGTTGAGCTTCTTTCTGGATGTTCTGTTCTTCACCGAAATTGTGTGTTGAAGTCTACTACTATTATTGTGGAGCTGTCTATCTCTCTTTTCAATGCTGTTAGAGTTTGTTTTATGTATTTTAGAGCTCTGTCATTGGATTCATAAATATTTATTATACTTGCATCCTCTTCTTGTATTGACCCTTTAATTATTATATAGTGTCCTTCCTTATCCTTTGTGGTGGATTTTACTTCAAAGTCTATTTTGTCAGAGCTTAATATTCCCACTTCTGCTCTTTTTGAGTGTTGTTTGCTTGATATTTTTTCTTCCATCCTTTGAGTTTTAGTTTGTTTGTGTATTTAAGTCTAAGGAGTGTCTCCTGTAGGGAGCATATATGTTTTTGTATCCATTCTGCCACTCTCTGTCTCTTTATTCGTGCATTTGGTCCGTTTACATTCAGTGTAATTATTGATAGGTATGAGTTTAGTGCTGCCATTTTGATGTCTTTTTTTGCATGTTGTTGACAGTTTCTTTTTTCCACGTCATTTTCTGTGCTGAGTCGTTTTTCTTTGTGTATTTTCTTTTCATCTTTTTCATTGTTGTTGATTTTGTATATGCTGAGTTTTTATATTTTTCTTGTTTTTTATTTTGATGTGTAGGATTGTTAGTTTCCTTTTTGGTTACCTTAACATTTACCCTTATTTTCCTAGCTTTAAACCAGTCTTTTATTTCTTTATATCACCTTGACTTCCTCTCCATATGAAAAATCTATGTCTACATTTTTTAGTCCCTCTTTTTAGTTTTAATGTTGTCATCTTTCACATATTGACATATTTGTTTCCTTATTTTCAACGTTTTAGCTTTGATTTATTTTTCTGACTTCCCTATCTGGGTTGATATCTGGTTGCTCTGTCCTGTGTTCTAGTCTTGGGTTGTTATCTGATGTTATTGATTTTCTAACCAGAGGACTCCCTTTAGTATTTCTTGTAATTTTGGTTCGGTTTTTTCAAATTCCCTAAACTTTTATTTATCTGGAAATGCCCTAATTTCTCCATCATATTTGAGAGAAAGTTTTCCTGGATATATAACTCTTGGCTGGCCATTTTTTTCTTCAAGGCTTTATATATGTCATCCCATTGCCTTCTTGCCTGCATGGTTTCTACTGAATAGTCTGTGCTTAGTCTTATTGACTCTCCTTTGTAGATGACTTTTCATTTATCCCTAGCTGCTCTTAAAATTCTCGTTTTATCTTTGGTTTTGGCAAGTTTGATTATAATATGTCTTGGTGACTTTCTTTTGGCATCTACCTTATGTGTGGTTCGATGAGCATCTTGAATAGATATCTTCTCATCTTTCACAATATCTGGGAAGTTTTCTGCCAACAAATCTTCAACAATTCTCTCTCTATTTTCTGTTATCCCCCCTGTTCTTGTACTCCAATCACTCATAGGTTATTCCTCTTGATAGAATCCCACATAATTATTAGGGTTTCTTCATTGCTCTTAATCCTTTTATCTAATTTTTCCTCAAACAAGTTGGTGTCAAGTGCTTTATCTTCAATCTCACTAATTCTGACTTCCATTGCCTCAATTCTGCTCCTATGACTTTCTGTCAAGTTGCCTAATTTTGAAATTTTATTGTTAATCTTCTGTGTTTCTGATTGCTGTCTCTCTATGGATTCTTGCAGCCTGTTAAATTTCTCATTATGCTCTTCTCTAATCTCCTTAATTTCCTCTATTGCTTGGTCTGCATTTAGACTGATCTCCTTCCTGATCTCTTGAAGAATTCTGTATATTAATCTTTTGTATTCTGCCTCCTATAATTCCAATAAATTCTCTTCCTCAGGAAAATTTCTGGTTTCTTTATTTTGGGACCTTGCTGAAGTCATAATAGACTGCCTCTTTATGTGATTTGATATTGACTGTTTTCTCTGAGACATCAATAAGTTATTATATTTATTTATTTTATGTTTGCTTACTGTGTCCTAGATTCTTGTTTTGTTTTGATATGCCCAAGTAGGCTGCTCGTGTGATCTAGCCCAATCACTGGCACCGCTGAAGTTCCAACGTCCTGCCACCAGGTGGCCAGACCTGCCACTAAGTATGTGAGCCCAGGAGTCCACCCATCCTCCTGTATGGATTCAGCTCAGGTGTCCAGATAGACAGCCACCAAGTGTGTGGTGTAGACTCTCACAGTCCTAGACAGGCATGGGTGATTGGTGTAGGCACAGGCATCTGGCTGCAGCAGGGGGTCACATGCTGAGCAAGGCAGGGGGCTGACAGCCACCCATGAGTGTCCAAGAGGAAAGCATATCTCTGTTCTTTAGAGCACGTAGGTGGGCGGGTTTTGCAGCCGGACTATGAGCAGCCAGTGCTATTGGCTGTTAGGACTGGGGGGCACCTCTTATTCTTGGGCCCCTGTTGCAGGTGGCTAGGTGGTGTGGGTGGAACCACCACACCTCAGGCCCCTTATGTGGGTAGGTGAAGACCCTGCTTAATGGGCAGAGCAGTGTCAAATGTCATAACCCGCCACTTCACAGCTGAAATAGTTGAAGTTAGACTTCAGGTATATACCCTGTTGTACTGTGGTAATGAGGGCCTACGCTGTTGAAATGGGCCCACAAAGTCTATGCAGGGAGAAAGGCACTCAAAGTCCATGGACCCCTTATGCCCGTGCGTAGGCAAGGGAGCTGTGCCTACCCTGAGTTCCTGGCTTAGGGGAGTCAGCAGATTAGTTTTTCCCCAGTTTGTTAATTTGTTCCCTCTCCAAGGCTGAGAGAATGTCTCAGGGTGCATGACAGGTCATGCTTCTGGCCCAGGGGACTTGGCAATCACTGAAGCTGTCCTGGACCCAGTGCAGAGCAGGGAGTGGGGAGGTAAATGAGAGAGAGGTTTTCCCAAAGGGGGTGTTTTTGTTATGCACGGTAGGCCAGATGCAAGTACTTACCTTTCGCTGATCGAGGGCTGCTTCTCACTGGTTCTGCATGGCTGAGTAGACTGTCTGCCACTGGGTCTTTCCTGACGTGGAAAATGCCTCTCGAGAGCCCCTGCTTGCCTCACCACACACCACAAACTGATCTAGCCTGAAGGGCTCTGGCTCCCCCCAGGTCAGGTCTGGCAACTCCTCGCTGCTTCCGAACCATCTCTCCCTCCCCCTGCCACTGAGTCTGATTCCTCAACTTTGCCTTTGATGTTCAGGGCTCCTAGATTGTCATATATAATAGAATTACTCATTTTTTTTGGGCCTCTGTTGTAAAAGGGACCTCTGGAAGCATCTGACTACTCTGCCATCCTGGCCCCACCTCCTCTCTTAACTTTTAAAGCTCTGTGCTCATGATAGGGATCACGATAGTGAAGATGTTGACACATTATGAAGTGTCAATGAAGGGAGTATCTCAGAGCTTGGATTCTAGCATCAAATCTTATTATAATCTTGGTTCTGCCACTTAGAAGCAGCACGATGTGGAGAAGTCACTTCCCATTCTTGAGTCGTAGTTCCTCTTCTATATAATCGGGATAAGAGTACCTATCTTATGTGATGTCCTGAGGATTAAATAATATCATTAACGTAAATTGCTTGCAACATAGTAAGAGCTCAATAAATTGTTGCTATTTTTATGCTCTCTATCATATATAATTTTGAAATAACAGCAAAAACTACCAAAAAAAACTATGTGTAGGTATATACGTGTATACATAGGTATATATGTGTATAAGTATGCGTGTGCATGTATATATAGGTGTATGCATATATATATCAATTTATGTAACCGTATGCACATATATTTGCATATATAATAAAGCACATGGGGGCACAGTTATGGATTCTTTTTAGACATAATCAAACACCTCACAGGATTGAATTTCTGAGTTTGAAGGGACATCTGGGTCAATCGGCATCGTATAGTTCATAGATTTATGTTCTACACCCTAATTTGATGAGTAGTGTCTGGGGTCTTAAAAGCTTGTGAGCAGCCATGTAAGATACAGTTATTGGTCTCTACTCATCCAGAGCAAAAGAGAAAGAAGGAAACCAAAGACTCAAAGAAGAAAATAGTCTATAGGACAAATAGTCTATACAAACCACGGCCTCACCTACCTTGAGACCAGAAAGACTAGATGTGCCTGTCTACCACTAATAAGAGATGGACCCTGATAGAATAGGTGACAAATGTGGAGAACTCAAATTCTTAAAAAAAAGACTTACTAGAGTGGTGAGACTGAACAACTCCCCCAAACTGTTGCCCTGAAATACTTTAAACCTTGAACTGAAACTGATGTTGTCTTGTAGCTAAAAAACAGATTGACTCACAAAATAATGAGTATCACCTGTAAGCATTGTGCTCCTTTAAAAAATCATCTATATGAGACAATTACTTTAAAATAAAGATGAAAATGTAAGGCGGTGGGGAAACTAGATTAATAGAAATGGAACAACCAGAATGGAAATAATGAGAATGTTCATGCATTGTGAAGAATGTAACCAATATCACTGAACAATCTCTGTAGAAATCATTGAATAGGAACCTAAACTTCTGTGTAAACCTTCACCAAAAACACAACAAAATATTATTTAAGAAAAAAGGAAGGAAAGAAAGATGCAGGGAAGGAAAGAGGGCAGAGTGGGGGAGGGAGGGAGGATGGAAAAAAGGAATGAGGGGGAGGGAGGGACGAAGTGGGAAGGAAGAAAGTGTTCCCCTTAGAAGTAGAAGGGCCTTCTTGCTTATTCTCCTGCCTTTATGAAAACCTGATACTAAATCAACCAAAAAGTTACCAGGGAGGGAATTGACATAGTATTTGTCATATCTCTTACCCCCTACACAGTGACTGCTGCCAGGAACAGACACTTGAACCAATGATTCCTCATCCTAGGAGGTTTGTCTCAGCCCTAGATCACCCCTAAAATGACTAAAGGTCAGATCCACCCTTGTAGAACACAGGACAATGGTGAATCTTCAACCCATAATTGGCCACAGAAGAGAGGAGGTATGAGTGGTGTCCCCTTGTGTATTCACTGGCAAGGCGCTACAGGGATGTTAATATGAGGGAGATGGAAACGTCTAGAGATGTGGTAGACATGGCCAGAGGAGGTACAGATAAGAAATTCCCCTACAAAGCTACAAGGTGGAACAATGATTAAGCAAGTGGACAAAAGGGGAGGAAAAAAAGAGAAAAGGGTGAGGGAATGAGAGAGAAGGAGGAAGCAGCCCCCTGTTAGGTTCTCAATGTGGCAATTCTGGGAAATTAGGATGGGTGGGACGGACAGTTACTTTGTAGGCATGTTCTGGTCATATTAAATTCCCTCCTCTCCCACCACCTCCCTCAACCCATCATGTTGTTGCTGTGCGCCGTCAAGTCAATTCCGACTCATAGCAACCCTATAGGACAGAGGAGAACTGCCCCATAGGGTTTCCAAGGAGTGGCTGGTGAATTTGAACTGCCAACCTTTTGGTTAGCAGCCTGAGCTCTTAACCACTTCGCCACCAGGGCTCCCAACCCATCATAGATACAACAAAATCAAAAACAGTTCAGGAGCTAATTAAGCCTTAAGCTTACACAATGATTTACAGGTTACAAATAAATGATTGTACTTAATTGTCACAACCATCCTGTGTGTTAGGTTTTATTATTTTCATGTGGCACATGAAGCAAGTAAAATGACTTACTTAGAGTCAAACACAGCTAGTAAATGTCAGAACCAAGGCTAGAGTTTAGGTCTATGGGGCTTCCAATTTTATTGCATCCTATTTGTTTCTCTCTGGGGTCCAAGATAAACTGGACGGGTCCAGGACCATGAGTTCACTGTTTTTGACCCTGATTCTGATGCTATTTTGGAAGCTGAAAGGCTTTCACAGCAATATGAGGTAAGAAGTTTTGCATCAGAGAGTTCTGCTACAGAAGATGTTTCTTTTACTTGAGGGTTCTGAATCCAGGAGCAAGGAGTGCAACGGTTACAGAAACAACCACTCTAGAAGAATGTTAGGATTTATGGTGATAGTCTTCCCACTCAGCAATTCATTCATTCATTCACTAGGTACCTCTTCAGGGCCAGGCAGTGTGCTAGGTATTCAGGGATTCAGAGAAATCTGATATATTCTCTGCCTTTGAGGAATTCACAGCCAAATGGGGGAATCAGCTATTTGCATAAATATTCACAATTCAATGTAAGAAGTGCTATTGGAGAGAATAAAGCCTTTTGGGAACCCAGAAGATGGAGTCATTAATTGCTGGGAGTGGGGGTGCATTGTCATGAGGGCTTTCATGAAGAAGGTAGTATTTGGAACAGGTCTTGAAGAATGAATAACTATTCATCAGGCCAACAAGGGGGCAAAGACCATGGCAGGCAGAAGGAAGAACATGGAAGAAAGCAAGGAGATGGCAAAGCATGTGGTTTGAAGAACTGTGAGTAGTCTGGCTGGAGAGCAGAGTGCCAGGCAGAGAGTGAGAAATAAGTCTAAAGAGACGGGTAGAGGCCAGATCATGAAGAGCCTTGTAGGTCATGTTAAGGAGCTTGGACTTTATCCAGAGACCAATGGGGAGCCATTGTAGGGGTCTAAACAGCAGAGTAACATAGTCAGATTTATGTTTTATAATGTTACTCTAGCTGTTAAGTGAGGACTGGATCAAGAATGGGGGCGAGGGGGAATTAAGCAAGACGAGAGACAGGGAGATCAGAGCAATAGTAAGGTTCTGAATCGGGGCAGTGACCTTTGGGATAGAAAGATGGGAACCAATCAGTGAGCTATTTGCATGGTATAATCAAAATAAATGATAGGACATGGGAGGATGAGAGGATGAGAGGATGAGTCCGAGGTTTCTGGCTTGGGCAACTGGATGAATGATAGCGTTATTAATTGAGATCAGGAACAGAGGAAAAGGAGTGGTTTGGAGGTAGGTGGCAGGGGAATCTTCATTTTGTAATGAATCTCATTTCAGACCTGTTGGATTTGAGGGGTATGTGGAGCATCTGCTCAGATCTGTCCAATAAGCACTGTGCTAGACCTGTAAATGCAAAATCAAACATGGTCTCTGCCTTTGAGGAGCTTGCAGTCTAGTGGAAGATAGAATGGCCAGACAGAAAAAGATCAGAAATTTCTGAGAGTAAAAGGGAAACATATTAAAAGAGTGAAAAAGAAAGAGCCAGAGCCAAAGGGGAGATAAAAGCAGAAGATGGTTGCTGGATGAGGAGGGAGGTGTGAGAGGGGTAGTTTGGAGACAGGCTGCAAAGGCCACTGATAGGCTTTATTTAGATTCAAGGAGTTCTAAGACATAAGTGGCTGAGACAGAGCTGACTCTGCCCATCATCCTCTCTGCTCACCCTGCAGGATCTAGGACCAGTCCTTGCCCTACTATTGGGGGATGTCTGGAGAGACTTTTCATCCTTTACTTGCCTGGTTTCTCTGCTCCCCCCAGTCCCTGGCCAACCATGTGCCACAGCCCAGGCCTGGGGCCACAGTCTTGAGAGTACATTCTTCACATTTCAGCCTCCCCCAGTCCTCTCAGCTGGGCCACACAGAGCCCTATTCACAGCCTGGACCTCAATCCTTCCAGAGTGGGCTCCCACCACCCTCAGGCCCAGCCTGTGTTTTGCCAACACAGACTATGGCCAATGTGGGGAGCAGGCTCACCTGACTCCTCTGGACCTGACTCCTCTGTCTCTTGGGTCTCTCAGCTTAGAAGTAGGTAGAGTGGGTTTGGCAACTTTTATGTGCATCAGTGTGTATGTGTTCTATGTACTCAGCAAACTTTCTTTACGCTAGGCCTAGAATAAGGGCTGTATTGGACCAGGCTGTCGCTGGACACAGGGTGGATAAGACACAGGCTCGGCACCTAGAGGAGCTCACGGTTCAGCGTGGAGACAGGCGAGTATATGGCAGACAGTGTGTGGTCTGGAGCTGGGTTGAACCTGCTACCAGGTCCTAAAATAGAGCATTGGTGTCATGGTGCCCCTTCTAAACCCTGTCCTAGTGGTTTGAAAACACATGCTAGTGTTCAGGGTGTGATGTCTGCTGGGGGTGGGATGCTGTGGCCATGTGGGACGCAAATAACTTCCCTGAAAAGAGCAGAGGAGACCTGGTTTAGGGTAGTACTGACCAATACAGGCATTTCGGGCCTGAGCATGTGCCTTTAACCAACTTCTTTCCTGGGCCTCAGACATGTTGCCTATAATGAAAAGCGTTGTTGCTGTTGGCCTCCGACTCGTGGTGACCCCATGCACAACAGAACTAAATGCTGCCCAGTTCCGCGCCATCCTTATGATCAATTGTGGATTGGACCATTGTGATCTATAGGGTTTTAATTGACTGATTTTTGGAAGTAGATCACCAGGCCTTTATTCCTAGTCTGTCTTAGTCTAGAAGTTCCACTGAAATCTGTTCAACATCATAGCAACACGCAAGCATCACTGACAGATGGGCAGTGGTTTAGCATAAGGTGCATTGCTCAGGAATTCAACCCAGGTCTTCTGCGTGGAAGGTGATAATTCTACCACTGAACCTGACAATTCTTATCCTTGCATCAGAAAGAAGAGGGTGAGAAATAATCCCAGCTGGGGAAAAGGGAATGAAAGAAATGACTTCTAGAAGTCCTTTGTAGAATTTAGAGTTTGGGGTAGCTTTTTGAGGAATCCCCAGAGCACCTGTCTCCCTTTTGTCTCTCTGAGCGAGTGGCCTCCCATGCTCCCTGTGAAAGCTGTCCCTTACTAGCTTAGAGTGTGTGGCTCATCTCAGAAGGCTCGACTCTCTATTTGTACACACCGGGACTACTGTGATCTAATACCCACTCATCCACCCCCCAAAAGAGCACCCAGCTGTAGCCTCAGGAATGTTGATCTTCATATAATTTTATAAGTCTCCCCACAACAACTCACAGAAATTCCTGCTGACTCGGGCTCTTTTTGCTTTAATTCCTTCCTGGGAGTCCTGGTGGAGCCTCCTTTCATCCCCCCCTACAAACACACACACACACACACACACACACACACACACACACACACACACACACACACACACACGTGGCCTGTAGAGCTGTCTGCAGAACTCTGACCCAGCGCCCCACAGGCCTTTGGGCCAGTTTCCCCCCAGCATTTTCCAGCCTCAGGCCCTACTGTCCTCCCCTCCTCCACAGCAGGCAGAGAGCTGGGGTGGGGGAGGGGAGGAGTGAGTAAGCAGCTGCAACCCCCAGGGGTTCTCTGGATAATCTTTGGAATGTCATATCCCAAAGACTTGACTTTCCCACCAGCCAGCAGGGACCCTTCTTCCTGCCCAGAGCTTGGGAGTCCTGCAGAGAGAGTAGCCTTAAAGGGAGTGAGTGTAGAAGGGGGCTGGAGGGGAGAATCACAGTGGTTCCAGGGTGGGATGGAGCCTCTTTTCAACTCAGCTAGTCTGACCAATGGTGAAAGTAGAGTTGGGGGTAGGATGAGTGGGAGAATGGCCTAAACAACCCACTTCCCGAACCTCAGGATAGTAACATCGGTGTTTTCTACTGTCCTTTTACATCCACAGGGTGTCCCCAATTCTAGTCTCTCCTCAGCTAGGGGCTGCAGGGAATAGCATGCAAAAATTCTCCCCATTTTATAAATGAGGAAACTGAAGGTCCAAGTGATGGGCCCAAGGTCACCCAGAACAACCAGTCAACTATCTCAAATTTAACTCACTTTTACTGAGTACCTACTATACGGCAGGCCCTTTCACATATGTCAACTTTGCAATCAATTATGAAGTAGGGAGTATTCTCCCAGTTTTGTAGAACTGAGGTTCAGAGAGGAGAAGAAGAGATAGAACCTGGGTTAGTAGATTGGTGTCCTGTTTCCAACTACTACATTTATATCATTATACCACCTCCTTCTCTCAAGCTGCCAGAGAGTCACCCAGTCCAGGGTAGAGAAAGACCAGAGGAAGTCAGCCCATACAACTTTCCAAGGCCTCAAATACCATTCCCCAAGTGCAGGGCTTCCTCTGCTCTGCTCATTTGCAGACTCAGCCATGGAACTGGTAGTTGAACCCCACTCTAAATTCCCTGGCAACAGCAGAAGTAGTTCAAGGCCTGACCAGAGGGACGGGGACAAGAAGCTCCACTCATCTACCCACTGTGAAACCTCTGACCCCAAATCCCAGCACAGGCGGCCAGAGCTGCTGCTCCTTGTTATTGTTACCAGTGACTTGGAAATGCAAGACAGGCCCTGGCTCCCAGATCTTCCCAAGCCTCCAGCTGTTCTCAGGCCCTATGAACTGCTGGGAGGACCAACCTCCAGTAAGGCTTCTTTCCCTGAGGCTAGGCTCCGTTTCCCTCCCCCCGCCCCAGGGACCTTGAGTGGAAATCACTGACTCTTTAGGAGCACTTTTTTTTTCACTTGGCCTAGAAGTTCAGAAAAGTATATGTGAAATATAATGAGAATGCCGAAGCTAGAAGGACTCTTAGAGATAAACCAATCCAATCCACTCATTGTACAGGTGGGTAAACTGAGGCACAGATGACATAAACATAGTGGATAGAACATAAACTTTCAAACTAGATTATCTGGGTTTCAACTCCCAGCTTTACCACTTAATGGCTGTGTGGTCTTGGTTAATTTCCTAACTTTTCTGTGTTTTAGTAAAAGGAGGATGATGATAATAATAGCATTTGTCTCACAGGGTTGTTGTGAGGATAAAATGAGTTAATATATGTGAATGCCTTAGAACAGTGCCCACCCCATAGTATGTGTTCTATAAATATTAGCCAGTATTAATTCCAGTGTTCTTTAGTGCTTTGGAAAAAAGACTTGACATTGCCTTTCCTGCTTATTTCTACCTCCACCAGTCATGTAGTCAGATATGTCCTCCACCCTCAGCACCCTCCACTCATACACCTTTTGGCACCAAAGAAGCTGAAGGCAAAGTAAGAATATGTGTTCAAGACACAAGTGAGAGTCAAAACTCTCCATTTCTTCTCCTCAGTGCCCACCACCATTTCTTCCCGCCCCAGAAAAAATATTGTCCAATTTCAGGTGACTCTAGAGCAAACCCCACCAGTTGTGCTGGGGTGGGGGAACTGGGGGAGGGAAACTAGGGGTTAGGAGCTTCATATGAGGCAAATTCTGAGGAAGTTCCATCCCCATCCCCAGGTTGGGCCCACTTTTGCAATTGTTCTGGGCCTTGCTGTTGAAGGAATTAACCGGACTCCAGTGTGGCCATTCCTTTGCCTTCAGTACTGGGCAAGACTGCCAAGAACATGTACTAGATCGACTAAAATCATTAACTAACATTAACAGTTCTAGATTCTAAAATTTTCTGGACTGAATCAATCCTACCCACCAACAGGGCACTTGAGGTTTGTGAGTGGAAAAACTCTTATTTTATATCCACTAGACAGTAAGCTATGTGAGGGTAGGTGCCTACAGCTGTTTTGCTAACAATTATCTGTCTCCCCAGAGCCTAACATAGTTCCTGGCACCTAGTAGGCTCTCAATAAATATTGCTTGGTTAAATAACTGAAAGAATGAATTACCCAAGGCTCTTCACAGGCTAAAGAAACCATTTTGTTCAAGATAACAACAAATAACAGGCTTTGCCATCATTAGTTCATTAAATCCTCACTATAGTTTTATGAGGAATTATAATTACTCCCAGTGTACAAATTTAAAAAAAAAAGTTAATGCTTACTAACTATGTACCAAGTGCTTTCCTAAGAGCTTTATACATATTAACTCATTTGAGCCTCGTTAACAACCCTATGAGGTGGGCACTATTATTTTCTCCATTTTACAGAGCAGGAAACTAATGCTCAAAGGGGTGGAATAATTTTCTCAAGGTCACACAACTAGTCAGTTGTGGCTTAGATAGGTTAAGGGCTTGACTTCATGTCTTCTTACTCTAGATATCGTGGTTTTCTCACTGCATCATGAGCACCAAGGTCAAACTCCCATGCACAAGTTTGGAAGCCTCTCGATTTTCCCATTTTCCATCACCATATACACCCAACCCTTACATCAAGGCCAAGTCCCTTGGCTCTGTGTCTCCTCTCTCTTTTGTCTCCAACCTTCCTCTTTCTTGAGTAAGTTTCCCTACTCTTTTCTTCCATAGATCATCCCTTCGGATTCTGATTCAACTGAACATCTATCATGTGTCAGGCCTTTTTATACATTATTTCATTGGCCACCCCATTAAGTCTTATCCACTGAGGTGAGTGCCCAAGACCACTCAGCCTAGATGTGACAAAGGTAGACATGATATCCTGGTCAGGCTGATTCCATACCCAGTGCTCTTTCTGCTACATCAAGCTGCTTTCTATTTTGAACCAGGAAACTCCTCCCAGAAGGCTTCCTCAATCACCCAGAAACCAACTGAACTCTCTTTAACTTCATATCTACCAATAACCCAACCACAACATAGTCTTTGCCCACAGCCCACCTGTGCCTCACAGATATGCAATATATGCCAGCATCTAGGTGACTTACAAGGAGACATTTGTAGTTCAGTGCTAGAATTTTCAGTTTCCATGCAGGAGAACTGAATTTGATTCCCACCCAATGCACCTCATGCACAGCCACCACCCGTCCATCAGTGAAGGCTTGTGTGTTGCTATGATACTGAATAAGTTTCACTGGAGCTTCCAGACTAAGACAGACTAGGAAGAAAGACCTGGCAATCTACTTCAGAAAATCAACCAATGAAATCCCTATGGATCACAACACTCCAATCTACAACTGATCATGGGGGTGGCACAGAACTGGATCAGTCAGTGTTCTGTTCCATTGTGCATAAGTGGGGGTGGCAACTCAGTGGCAGCTTACAACAACAACAGGTGACTTACAATGAGCCATGAAGGGACAATCCATGATGCAGATTTTTTATACATGTCAGGAGCCAATCCTCACCACTCAAATAACACATTATTTGACTGAGTTGTGGAACTCTACAGAGAGGGACCAAAGGGGTAAAGCCTCCTTCTGTGAGGTATAGGACCTTGTCCTGCCCTTGCTAAAACAGTTTTCCCATGACCTGGGAATCTATGTCATAATTTATTTCTTTGGTATGGGTAATTGAGAGGTGGTTGATGTACATGTCTCAAATATACACAGGTACACTACCACTTCCACACACAGACAGCATACACACACATTCACATCAGGCTGGATAAGCGACCTCCAGCAGAGTCCTGAGATGAAACAGGCCATATAAGGAGGTGGTGAGCTCCATGTCATTGGAGGTGTGCAACAGCATCTGGTCATTGCCTTGGTGGGATGTGATAGACGGGATGCCTACACAGAATGTAGGGATGGCAACCAGAAGTTTATTAGGTCCTTTCTCAGCCCCAAGAGTTTCTATACATACACATACACTCTTGAATTCTCTATATGCCCCCCTGCCCTCCACACAACGAATACACACTGCATGCGGTCAATTGGTCTTGCTTGGGATGACAAGGGCAAAGGTCTGGAAAAAGTAGAGACATCCTGAAGGCTGGGAGTGGAACTGCTGAACCCCAGGAGCATTGTCACACTTTCACCCCATATCCTGCCTGTCATGAACAAGCCCAAGTGAGTAGGTGTGTTCACATACATACATGCAGGTGTGTCTGTACATGCATATGAACCTGTGGAAGGGGTGTGAAAGCACACACCCATATGAATAGATGCCCGAGTAGCCACTTTTAACAGCCACATGAAAGTCCCATGTGCATTTATGGGAGTGCATACACAGGAAAGGGTGCTTGGGAAATGTGTGTTTGGGTGAACTCAGGCGAGCCTGTACTCATATGTATGACCTAAGTATATGAGTACAGTGATTGGGAAAAAACTTGATGTACCATGTTGGACCATGACTGGGTGGCTAACCTCTGCAGGTTCACCTACTCTACAAGACACTTTTCTATCCATGATTTGCTTTGACTCCCATAGAATTCTGCAGATAGATGAGACAGGGTTATTACAGTGTAAATGTACACGTGCATATATGTGTTGGCGTGTGTGTAGACACCCCACCTAGTATTGCTATTGGATTTTACCAGAGACAAGTTGTGTTTGGATTTTGTCACAGGACAAGTAGCGAGTGTTTGAATCCAGTTGTGCTCTGACCCCCTGTGTGACCTTGGTCTCATTCCTTTCCCTCTTTGGACCTCAGTTTCCTCATTGGTAGTTTGGAGGGAAGAATAGGGAGGGAAGAATAGATGACTTCTAAGGGCCTTTCTATCTCTGAAATTGTGTGATCCTCACCCATATTACAAGAAGGGCGAATTGAGGGACATTAGTCAGAAATGACCCTCTCAAAGTCACACAGAGGTTGCAGCTGAGGTGGAGCAGCAGACAGTGCCCTCCAGGACCTGATATGCCCACTTGAGTAGCATGAGAGAGTATTGATGTAATGGGCACGTGTTATGTACATAACACTGTGCTAAGTGCTAGAAGGGGGCAAAAGTACACATCAAAGAAATGGTCCTCTGTGTGTATGTTTGTGTATGTGTGTGTGTGTGTTAGAGAGAGAGAGAAAGAGAAAGGTGCTAGTATGCAGACTTGGTTGTACTGAGAGGTCATGGATACCTTCCCAGCCACTACTGGCCACCAGGGAAGACACATCAGACACATATGAAACTATTTATACTGGATTCATCTCACACCCAAACGTCTTGTCCCTTATCTGCCCCACCGCCAGAGCGGCTCCAAGCAGTCCTGGGCCTGACCTGGCCTCTTGCCAACTGCCCAGTATCCCTGGCTTCTGAGGTGTCACTCTTCAGCTCCCAAATCAGTTGCTTTTGTTCCCAGACCCAGGAACAGGGCCAAAGCAGAGGGCTGAGGGGGGAGTGTGGCAAAGAAGCTCACAAGACCTGAGACTCTAACCCTGGAATTTCCAAACATGGAATAACCCCCATTCTTTGCTTTGATGCCTTCAGTATAGAGTTTAGAAATCTGCTTCCAACAAGTCATGTGTATTGACCACCTACTACATGTCAATCACTTTAAGACAGGACCTCATGAATCCTTATAGCAGCTCTGTGAGGTAGGACTGATTAGAATCATTTTTCAAACAAGAAAGCTGAAACTCAGAGAGGTAAAAAGGCTAGCTCAAGGGCACACAGCTAGTGTGTGCGCGGGGGTGTGGAATTCAAACCCAAATATGTCAGCTTCCCCCATCCTCATTCCTATTCAGCTGGAGAACTCTATATGGTGTGGGATGGTGGGGCGGCTCGCTTTGCCCATTATGACCACAGTAAAGTTGAACAAGATCATCTAAGAAGGCCCTTTCAGCTATGGCAGGCTCTGATTCCCCTCACAGCCATGCACCTCCCCTCAGTCAGCTCTCCCACAGCCATGAAATTGCCCACAATGGGGCCGGGCTCAGAGAGGCAGGATGGCTTAGAGCAGCCCATGCTCTTTAGTGGGGTACAATCCCAGAGAGCCTGTCTTTCTTATTGGGGCCTCAAAGCAGCAGCATTGGAAAAGGGGACACAAAGCCCAAGCACATGTATGGATCTGGCCAGCTGCACCTTAGCCCTGAGATTTAGCCATGTGTCTAGTCATGTCTACTGAGGACAGACATTTAAAGGTTAGTTGGTGTGCACATGGATGCACACGTCTTTGTGCTGTGTGCATGCTTCTGTATGTCTACATAATTTTGTGTATGTGTCTGGGTCTGTGTGTCTCTGTGTGTGCCCGCATGCTTCTGTGTGGAAAGGCACGTATTTGTGTGCATCTCTGTGTGCATATGTGTGTATACACGTTTGAATGACATGTTTGTGCATATGTGTGTATAGCTGGTAATGTGCACAAATGTATGTGTATGTCCTGTGTTTGTGGACACACACATGAGTGAATATATGCATGTGTGCTAGTGTCTGGGACCTGTGACAGAAACTCCTGACCTTTTCTTGGGGCTGTCCTAGGCCAATAATTTCTAAGGGGCTACGTGAGATGATGGTGCTTGATGGGGGTCTGAGAGCTTAGAATAATAAGCACAAAGATATTTAAGTCCATGCCAAGCATACAGAATACCTAACCAGGGTAGGAAAAAGCAGTGCCCCCCCCCCATGTCAGCCTCAAAGGCATTTTCAATTCTCCTTCCTCAATTCTTATCATTCAATCTATCTCTTCATCATCTTCCCACTCATCCTCTCTGCCGTTGCAGTCACTTCCTTCCTGGCCTCTGCATTGCTATGTGGGCTTTTCCATACCATCCCCACACTCTGCTGCTGGAGTGCTTTTCCTAAAACTGTCCATTTAATTCTATCCCTGCTTTACTGAAATCCCTTTGATGGCTCCCCATCCTCTAAAACAGTAGTTCCTAGACTTTGGAGTTCATGCATGAAGAAAACAATTATTAAATAAATAAACTGGGGAACAGTCAGAGGGTTGCAACTTTTTTTTATTTTGCCAAGGACAGACATTTTAAAAAATTTCTCACTACTATTTCTAAAAGAAAGAGCATTCAAACCCCCACTCCCATAAGAAGGACATAATAATTTCCAAATAAAGAACAGTCCTCTGAATTGAATTAGTTTAGTTTTACGAAAGGAGCCCTGGTGGTGCAGTGGTTAAGAGGTCGGCTGCTAACCAAAAGGTCGACAGTTCAAATCCACCAGCAACTCCTTGGAAACACTATGGGGCAGTTCTACTCTGCCCTATAGGGTTGCTATGAGTCAGAACCGATTTGATGGCAACAGATTTGGTTTGGTTTTGGTAGCTTTATGAAAACTGCACTACATTGTCCCTATTTTTCTCTCATTTCACCACAGATGGATGACAACCTCATTAGAGACCCCTAGTAGGTGAGAACCACTGATCAATTCCAAACTCTTTGGGAGGCAGCCCCTGTTTCCCCTCTCTAGCTACTTCAGCCACATCATGCAATGAACGCTTTGGCTGCCTCCAAACCCTTACTCAAGATGATTCCTCTGCCGGCATGCCTGGAATGCCCTTCCTCCTTTTTGGACTGACAAAAATCTTCCTCAGGCTCAGGCTCAGCCCCAATGTGACCTCCTGTGAAACCTTTCCAAGTCCCTTCTGGTGGAGTTGGTCTTTCCTTCCCAAGTATCCCAACATTACCTTCAACCTATCTTATAGTCAGGCTAGTTGTTTAAAAGACTCCCAATGGGATTGGACTGTGGAAAGCTACATAGTGTGCAGAAGGGCATGGACATAGGAGTTCAGATCCCAACTCTTCCAGTCATGCCTGAGTGACCTTGTATTTCCTAACCATTCACAGTGTCCTTTCCCCCCACAAGCAGGAAAACAATGGGTTTGCTGAAGATTACACAAGTTAATGAATTGAAAGTGCATATGTCTGGCACATAGTGAATACCAAATAAATGCTAGTTCCTTGTATCATAAAAGCAGAAACCATGCCTTACACATCCTTATGGGTCCTGCCGTGCTCGCATATCTCCCATGTCCAGCACATAGTAGGCACTCAATAAATATTTGTTGACTGACTGACTGACTATATAGCATAATATAGGTGCTTGATAAAAATTTGTCACTTTTCTTACTTCCTCTTTGTGGACAGAAGCCATGTTCTTCTTTGTGTAGCTACCACGGTACCTAGCACAGACTAGGTGCTAGTAGGTATATGTTGATGGAAATGAATAACAATAATAGTTACCATTAGTTGTATGGATGCTACATGCCAGACATCATGCTAGAAACTTTACACACATTATCTCTTGTATTTGCATATATTTAATATGTAAACAATAACACCAATCTTATCACCCTATAAGGTTGGTGTTACTATTGTCCTCATTTTATAGCTGAGGAAACTGAGGCTCAGATAGGTTAAGTATCTTGCTTTTGTGGCAAGACCAGGGTAGCAGTAGAGGCAAGTTTTATGAAAAAGAGACAGCTAGTCTACTTGTTTTTGTGGGAAAACAGCAGAAAGTCACAGAGCTGGTAAGTGTCAAAGGCAGAACTTGAACCCAAGCCTTTCTAGTGTCAAGAGGTTGGGGTAGTCTCAGAAGCTGTTCTGCCTTCCCAGCCAGCACACAATGGTCCCTTCTCCTCCTTCCTCCCTGAGCAGTGGGTTAGGCTGAGTGTGGGCAGCCACTTACCTTCACCTTCCTGAAGCAAGCCCAGAAAACGTCCAGAAGAGGCATGGTGGGGTGTGGGGAGCCGTTTGAACCCAGCAGGACTCTGTTGGGCACAAGAATCTACCCCTGTGTTGGCTAGGCTATAGGGGACTGAGGGCTTGGCAAAAGCCAGCCCGAGCCCTGTGCTCCATCAGCCAGCACCGTGAGGGGAGAGCCAGAGAGCAGCACTGCTTGGCCTGAGCTCAGCTCTCTTCAACTACAGCCGCCTCTGGCAGGACCAAGAGAGGGAAAGAGGGAGGGAAGAAGAGAGAAAGGGAGGGAGAAAGAGGCTGACTGAGGAGGAGGGACCAGGAGGCGGGTCACTGATTTAAACTGGTACTGTTAACCAGTTGGCTGGGCGTGGACAGCAATGCCAATTGAAATTCCTTGAACATTAGCAGTTCTCAAGCTCAGAGTGTACAGCCTGCTGGCTGGCTCACCCACCAGTCCCATCATCTGCATGCTGGCATGCCTGTCTTCTTGCCTCTGGGATGACTGACACACCAGTTCTCCTGGGGGTCTCTGGGTAAAACCAAGACCACACAGGGGCTGTGGAAAAAGGGCGAAGGGAAAGAGTTGAGGAAGGAGAGACTTCAGCCCTGAAAGGATCCAGGAAGGTGTGAAGGCAGTCAGAGGAAAGGAAAGGGAAGGGAAGGGAATGAGAGGAAAGAAAAAGCTGTGGCTTTAGGAGCCCCTCTCAGACAGGCTCTGGGCCCTAGGTCAGGGAGTCATTCTCTAGCCCTGCTAAAAAGTCAGGAATCTTGGCTCACTTTGGTACCTCAAGAGGTCCCTTCCTTTCTGGATCTCAGTTTCCCCTACTGTAAAATAAGAGGTGGGGTTAGCAGTCTCTAAGTCTCAAGTCTGTTGTATAATTCCTTGGAGTTAGGGAGGGCAGGGCAAGTCTCGAAGAAAACTCCATTCTGGACAACTGTGCTGCCCCTAGAAGTCCATAGGAAATCATGTAATTTCCCAAAGAGAATCTGAGCCCTCAAATGCCATTTCATCCACCCCCATGCCTCTGGGCATAATGGTCTAGTTCAGATAGATTGGGTGTATGTCCTTTTCTGAATATCTTTTGAAGAGATGATGGTTTACCTCTTATATCAATCCCCATGCCCAAACCCCTGCACGTCCAGAAGTTTAGCTTGGAGTCTAAACTTGAGCCCTTTGGATGCACTGAAGTCAGTTCTTTCGGTGGAAATAAAGTTAGCTCTAGGCGGTTCTAAAAGCTTTTTCGGCAGGAAGTCATTAAGAAGCAGTAACCCTCCCTCTCTCCCCAGACCTCGGTAGGCAGGATACCATGGCTGGTGGCCAGAAGGTTTCCAGGGACCCCATGGCAAAATGCCAGGCTTGGGTCTCCAGGGACATAGTCATCACAAGGCCCAGAATAACTTACTCTCCCTAGCCTCACTTCCCTTTCAGAGATCCAAGCTGTTCAGGCAAATAGCCAAGTCCTGGGACCCTGGAAGATCCTAAACCTGCTCTGAGCAATCTTCTGCCCATCTTTGAGGACTTTCCTCATCAGAGAAGAGGGTTTGTCCAGAAGGTCTGTAAGAGCCCCTCTAGCTCTGCTTACAACTTGCTCTGTGGCCCTCAATTTCCCCATTTGTGCTATGAGGAGGTCCTAGTAACTGATCTCTCAACTTCTTTCTAGCCCTGACCTCTGGGGAGTCTCAGATGTGAATTCTTTTGGGCCCTGTCAAGAAGATAGTCAGCAAGAGGCAAGACAAGTGGTTCCTTCACATCCACCTCCAACTGTGCACAGGCATATAAGGGTGAGCCTCCTGCATGGGGAGAGGTAACATGAAGACCGAAGCAGAGAGAGTGTTCCCTTCTTTGAGTTTGTACCCTTTTCCTCAGCGGCCAGAGGCCTGGAGAACCAAGGAGCAACAGATGGAGGACATAAAGCAGGGCTGCACATCAGGAGCACATTCTCCCAGGATGGCAGCATGGCCTCTTCTTCTCTAGAGTTCACCTCCTTTAGATGCAGGTCCCTGGGAAGAGCTGCATTAGCTGTGGCTTTGGGTATTCATTCAGGAGGCAATAGTGCAAAGCACATTGACCTGAGAAACCAGGAAACTTAGGTTTCAGTTCTGGGCCTCTCACACCAGTTTGGCCTTGAGGATATCATAGTGCAGTGGTTACGCCATGATCTTTGGATTTCGACTGCCTGGATTCAAATCCCAGTTCTGTCATTTTCTAACTGAGTGACCTTAAGCCTGTTACTACCTTAGTTTCCCCATCTGTAAAACGGGGGATAGCAATAGTAGTTACCTTGTTGTGATGTTTAAATTGAATAAGTTAAAGCATTAAGTATAGTGACTGGCATAAAGTGAGTGCTCAATACATGTCATTTGTTGTTATTGAAGAAGCAGAGGCTTTGGAGCCAAACAAACTTGGATTTGAATCTTAATTCTGACTGCCTTCCAGTAGTGTGCCCTTAGGAAAGTCACTTCATTTCTCTGAACCTGTTTCCTCCTCTGCAAACTGTAGATTCACTGTTTACATAAGGGGACTGCTGTAAGCAACCCGTGAAGTAACATTCACATACATTTACCATGCTTGGCACGTAACAAGGGTTCAGTAAACATTATTCCCTTGTCCCCCACCCAGTCCTGGATGCTTCTGACTCCCCCTGGGTCTGGTAAAGCAGAAGAAGAACTAATTTAACATCATCTAAACCTGAGTTCAAGTCCAAGCCCAGCTACTTTTTGGCAGTGTGACCATCTTAGGCAAGTCGCTTTACCTCTGGGACATTCAGTTTCCCTGGCTGTAACATGAGCATGAGGATAAGAAAGATCCCTACTTACCTGCCAGGGTTGCCAAGAAGACAGCAGGGACATGAAGGACCTGGTATGTAGTGGGCTCTCTTATTTAAGATGAGTCCTCCTTTCTCTCTTTCCTTCTTCCTCCCTCCTCTGAAGCTGGGAGGCCCTCGCTTGCCTCACACCCAAGGTCTGCTATGATTAGTATTGTTCTTGTTGTATGCCATCAAGTCGATTCCAACTCATAGTAACCCTATAGGACAGAGTAGAACTGCCCCATAGGGTTTTCAAGGAGTGGCTGGTGGATTTGAACTGCCGACCTTTTGGTTAGCAGCCTGACCTCTTAACCACTTCACCACCAGGGCTCCGTGATTAGCATGACAGGAACAAAGCCTCTTTCTGGGGGGTGGGGGTAAGGAGTGTGTGGCAGTTAGGGACCGGGGAGCCAGGAGGCGAAGGGAACTTGTGGGCAGGCAAAAAAGTGAGGACACCACATTAACCCTTGCCTGACCAGCTGACCTATTTCCCTATCCATGAACTGGCACTACCCCCAATGGGATGTCTTGTCCAGCCTGAGTCACTAGAATATGCCAAAGAACACAGGTTAAGGATAAGCAAGTCCTGATATGGTTGACCCCCATGAAGAAGGAAGGATGGCTTCTTTCCAGAGGTCATTGTATCCATCCCTGTAACAGATCTTGAGCAAATCACATTTGGAACCACTGGAGGGGAAAAGCTGTACAGAATGACACAGGAAGTCAGAGACCTACTTGAACAGCAATTATCAAACTTTTTGTATCAGGGCCTCTTTACACAATTAAAAATTATTGAGGACCCCAAAGAAGTTTTTATTAATGTGAGTTGTATCTATTGATATTTACCATATTAGAAATCAAGACTGAGGCATTTTAAAATATGATTTAAATAAATAATAAACAGGTAGATAGACAGACAGATGATAGATAGACAGACAGATAGATAGAAAAAATAAAATGCTTAAAAATTAAACAAGTTTTTTCCACTATTGCCATGGAGGGCCACCTCCACAGCAGCCTGGGGTCCACAAAGGCTGGAATGCTGTTCCTCAGGCCCATCATGGAGAATATGCAAACCCAAGGGAATTGAATTGCAGATCCACTGCAGAGTACTGAAGACAGGGGCAGCATTTTACCATGAGATTGCAAATCTGAAGGTTTACTAAATGTGTGATCACCAGCAGCTGAGTATTGGTGTCAGGGGCATTGGCCTACCATGAGACCTGAGTGCCAGAGAATGGTGACCAGCAGTGCAGAGTTTTAGAGCTGGCAGCAGCAGCTCAGCCCAGGAGGCTATATCCCCAGAGGATAGTCAGCCATGCTGCGACTAAGGCAGAATTTTAAATCCAGGGACCCATGGCTGCCATCAGTTTGGACTTGAAAACCTAAACAGCTTCAATATTTGATATAACAACCTGGCAGAAACATGTTCAATTTGCGCTGAGTATCAGCAAGGTCATTCTTATCAACAGTAGAACCAAGAAATATATTTGGCAACCATTTTTTCCTAAGACAGTCACGTTTGATATCATTAAATTTATGCGCTTTCTAGCATTACCACTTGCCAAGCTACCCAAGACGAGTTTTAGTATATTTTAATATTTACCTTTAAAATTGTTACTTTGGGGGTGGGGCTGAGTTCTTAAAGCTGGAAGCTATAAATTCCAATTCCTCCTGAAATGCCCTCATGCAGTTACTATGAACTAATAGTGTGATAAAGGGTTGTCTTTGGTATTGGTTCTTTAAAAAAAAAAAAAGTTACCATTAACATTTTATAACATATTTCTCACATATTTTATGAAGAATGACAGTATTTTCCAAAACAAAACCAAATTTACTGAGAAGTGACGTAGTTTTACATTTTTGCTATTCTCTTTAATGCCTGGCTTAATAGAAAACAGCAGGATTTTCATCTCTGCTTCTGCATTCAGTCTGTTGTGATATGCTGTTTCGGTTGAAGTATATGAAGAAAATCCTGCCACCTGGGGGTATGTAGTTTGACCCTTGGAAAGGATCTCAGGGACCCCCCAAGGATTCTTGGACCATACTTTGAGAACCACTGCATCATGAGGTCTTGATTAGACCTCCTTAGGTAATCTTGGAGCGTGTTAGCTGGAAGAGCCTTGCAGAGCAGAGTTCAAACTCCCTCACTGTGCAAAAAAGGGAAACTGAGACCCAAAGAAGGAAAGGGATTGCCCAGTTTCACACAGCAAGTCAATGGCAGAGTTCAGACTTGGATCCAGATCTCCTGCTTTCTGGGAAAGTGCTTTTCCCACCACCTTTGAATAAAATGCAGTTTTATAGTTCTAGGGGTGGCAGCTGTGGTACAGTGGAGAGCATCCTAGTCTGGGTGGTAGAGAGGCTTGGGTTGTAGCCCAGATCTGACATTGATGCAACAGTTAGAGCTTTCCAGAAGGTCCAAAGATCACAGTATGGACTGTTAACAAAAGGTAGTAAGCTCCCTGTCACTAGATGTATACAAAGGAAAGGTAGAGCCAGCTAGCTTCTCAGGTTCTTATCAGCGTCAAGAGCCTTGCAGAGGTGACTATAAATGGTACTTGCACCGCAATTCAGCCAGGGTTCTCACAGCAGGGCCCAAGCAGTCACTTTTCCAGTTTGAACCAGGAATATAGTTGGAAGAAAAAAGGATTAGAATGAATTATCCCCCATTTATTTTATTGAAAAACTATTTATTTATTTATACTCTACCTTTCATTCAATGTCATTAATTCATTCATTCATTCAGCAAATATGTATTTCTTATATACCACACAATATGCTGGGGGCCTTGTTCCAACAAAAACCAGAAGAGACTTTTGATGAGAATAATAAATCCTAATGCACTAAAAAACTGCCCGTCTCTCCTCTTTTTATTTCAATCTCTGCCTGTTCATTTTATGCTCGTTTTAATCACTGTCGTGGGCCCAATGAACCCTAAACTGTTGAATTTATTGGAGATAATAATGAGGAAGGAAGAAAGGCCTGGCAATTTGCTTCTGAAGATCAGAAAACCTGTGAAAACCCTATGGATCACAATGGTCCAATCTGCAAACAATCATGAACATGGCCTAAGATCAGGCAGTGTTGCGTTCCACTGTGCAAAGGATTGCCATAAGTTGGGGGCCAACTAGACAGCAGCTAACAACAATAACAATAATGAGGAATCAGAAAAGTAAACATGAACAGATCCTGGCACTTGTATTTCTTTTTTTTTTTTCTTCGTCTCTGAGCATTTAACTATTTTCAACCAATAATTTCCACCAGAATCGAAGGAGCAAACAAAGCCCAATGGAAATAAAGTTTCCTAGTATCCCAAGAAAGACAGGGACAGAGCAAAAAGCACAAGTCTGGATTTCCATTTCCAGTAATTACTGCAGAAAATAGAAGTGTAAAGTGCCCCCATAAGATGAACGCTTGTGTTAACAATCTCCAAACAGCAAGTTACTCCCCCTAGAGAGGAATATGCTATTATATACAGCTACCCGAGGGCAAAAACTCTCCTGAGGGAACATTTTCCAATGCAACATGTATTTTCAATGGAAAGTCACTGATATTGGCATCTAGCATTTTCTTCCAATAGGTCACAGGATCTTATATCCACTTCTTTTATTCATGAATTTATTATTCATTCAGTAGACTTTACTGATCATTACTCTGTGTTCAGCCTGAAGATACAAAGATGATGATTAATAATAGTAGCTAACATTTATTGAGCAGTTTATGTATACCTTCTCTGTTCTAAGCACTTTTTAAGCTTTATCTTATTTGGTTTTCACAACAACCTTATTCAGAAAGTACTCTTATAATTCCTGTTTTACTGATGAAGAAACTGACTTCCAGCGATATGAAAAAATCTTACCTGAGTTCACACAGCTGGTAAGTGGTAGACCTGGGGTTTGAGCACAAGCCATCTGTCTTAGGCTGGGTTCTTTAGAGAAGCAAAACCAGAGAAGTGTATATGTAAATTTATATAGAGGAAATGGTTCACACAGTTGTAGAGGCTGGAAAGTCCCAAGTCTGTGGGTCAGGTGTCAGGCTGGAGGCTTCTACTGACTCATGTAACTGCAGGGCTGACAGACCCAAGATCAACAGGTCAGACAACAGTCTACTGGCTCACAGACTCCAGAGGCTGACGAATCCAAGACAGGCAGGCAAGACAGCAGGTTGCTGGCTCAAGTCCCAAGAACTGGAGGTCAGATGATGATGAGGTGAATGCAGGAACCAGAGCAGAGCAAAAACCAGCGAGCTTTGCCAGAAAGTCCATATCTATTGCACTCAGGAAACTCCCCTTCAACCGACTGGCTACTCATAGCAGATCTCATCAAGGAAGTGATTACATAATATCAGATCTCATCTTGGAGGTGATTACATCATTACATAACTGCTAAACTACATCATAACTGCCAACCCACTGAGAATCATCACCAGCCAAGTTGACACACAATCTTAACCATCACAGTCCACTCTTTGTCAGTTTGGCACCTGTACACATCAACTTAAACTGTACATAATCTCTAAGTAAAGACAATTACAAAGTCACACTTGAGCCTAACATGATATAGCTAACATGCATACAACCAAAAACACACTAGCCCTGTTTACATCTTGTATTTTATAAGTGAAGAAAACAAAAATATCTGATGCACACATGCAAGGAAGAAATACTCATAACAATTACAGTCTTCGTTTCTTCAACTGGTCACATGGTCGAAGTTAGTATTTAAAATCACCTTCTTCCGCCACCCATTCTGTATTCCCCTTACCCTCAGCAAGCGCCTCAGCTAGTTGTGGTTCTTTGCCTGGTGGGGTGACCCAAATATTCATTCCTGAAGGTTCTGTGCCATTAGTAGTCATGTCGGAATTGGTTTGCTGTAGTTTTCCATTGACTTTAATCACAGGGCATAGTAGTACTAAGAGATAACATAAGGGATCTCCCGCATTCCAGACATAGTCTTCCTCACCTCAATTATGTAATATCAATACAATTTCCTCTTGATAATCAGGATCAATCACACTAGCCAATATGGTAAATCTCTTCTTTGCCCGTTGATTCAGAGGCATAAGAAACCTAAAGCAGCCAGGTGGCATTCTTAACTTCCAGTTCAATGGAATCAGTGATGTGTCTCCAGGCAGAGCATTCCTCCCTTTGGAACTAAGACCTCTAGACCTGCAGAGCTTAGGGTTGTGGGGACAAGAAGCAAACATTTTTCAAATGGGTCACTATGGGTAATAGTGAGTGCTACCACTCCTATTTCCACCCCTTGATTCCTGGACCCATGAATCCTGGCTATGGGAGAAACAGCATCATATATTGGGAGCTGGTTTAGAGCACATGCAGCCTCCTGGAGAACAATGCACCAGCCCTGCAAGTATGACCACCTAGCTGGCACCATAATTGTGTCTTTAGAAGGCCTTTCCATCATTCTATCAAGCCAGCTTCTTCAAGATGATGGAGAACATAGTAACACCACACGCCCTCATTAGCATAAAACAGCAAGGCATACTCCTGAAGTTCGTTTTCAACTGCAGCAGTCAAGGGGGAGCTGCAGATTCATGACATTTGACGTTGCCCTGTCCATAACCAGGGGCCTCGCCCACCCACAATGGAGGCCTGAGGGCTGGCAGTACCACCCACTCCACGTATCCACACATGGCAGGGGTCTGAGAATTAGTGGTGCCTCCCAGTCGCTCCAGCCAACAGCACTGGGTGCCCAAGAACCAGCCGCAATAGTCCACATACTACACGCTCTAGGGGACAGGGACACACCCTCCACCCAGGCACCCAGGGGCAGCCATCAGCTCCACACCTTGCTCCACATATAGGTCCCTACAGCAGTCAGAAATTTGTGCCTGCTCTGAACACCCCTACACAGCCCTGCCCACCTAGGACTGTAGGTAAGAGTCTGCACCACACACTTGGTGATCGACAATGTGGACACTTGTGTTGCACCCCCACAAGAAAAGTGAATAGACTCCTGTTCACACAGCTAGTAGCTGCTCTGACCATCTGAAGACAGGATGTGAGAACTCCAAAGATGCCAACAACCAAAGCAGCTCACATGCCCAGCCTACTTGGGAGTATTAAAAAAAAAGTCAAGATCTTAAACAAACATACAATAAATAACTAAATAAATATAATATCTTATTGCTGCCTTGGAAACAATCAATATCAAATCACATAAGATGGCTCCAGCAAGTGACTAAAATGAAGAACCAGGAAAACTTCCAGAGGAAAATAAGGCAATGGAACTACCTGTGAAAGAATTCAAAAAACTAATAAACAGAGCTCTCCAAGATATCAGGAAGGCGATCATGCAAAACCCAGATCAAGCCAAGGAACACACAGATAAAGCAATGGAGGAATTCAAGAAAACAATACAAGAACAGAAAAACAAATTTAACAGGCTGCTAGAAACCACAGAGAGACAGCAACTAGAAATCCAAAGATTAACAATAAAATTTCAGAATTAGACGACTCAATAGAAGGTCACAGGAGCAGAATTGAGACAACGGAAGTAAGAATTAGTGAGATTGAAGATAAATCCCTTGACACCTATTTGTCTGATGAAAAATCAGAAAAAAAGAATTAAAAAAAATGAAGAAAGCCTATGAATTATGTGGGACACTATCAGGAGGAAAAATCTATGAGTGATCAGAGTACCAGAATGGGGGGAGAGGGATAACAGAAAACACAGAGAATTGTTGAAGATTTGATGGCAGAAAACTTCCCTGATATTGTGAAAGATGAGAAGATATCTATCCAAGAAGCTCCACAAAACCCATACAGGGTATACCCCAAAAGAAAGTCATCAAGACTTATCATAATCAAATGTGCCAAAACAAAAGACAAACATAGAATCTTGAGAGCAGCTAGGGCTAAATGAAAACTCACCTACAAAGAAGAACCAAAAAGACTAAGCTCTGTATAAACGAAAAAACTCATTGCCATCGAATTGATTCCAACTCATAGTGACTATATAGAACGGAGGAGAACGGTCCCATAGATTTTCCAAGGACTGCCTGGTGGTTTCAAGCTCTGACTACTCAGCAGAAACATTCAGGCAAGAAGGTAATGGGATGACATATATAAATCCTTGAAGGAAAAAACAAATTGCCGGTCAAGAATTATATATATAGCAAAACTGTCTGTCAAATGCCATGGCTAAATTAGGTTATTTCCAGATAAACAGAAGTTAAAGGAATTTGTAAAAACCAAACCAAAATTACAAGAGATTTTTAAGGGAGTCTTCTGGTTAGAGAACCAAAATATCAGACAACAATCCAAGATTAGGACACAGGACAGATCAACCAGTTATCAACCTAGCTAGGGAATTCACAAAAACAAATCAAACCTAAAAGACTGAAAACAGGGAACCAGAGACATCAATATGTAAAGGATGACAATGTCAAAACAAAAAAGAGGGAACAAACAGTGCAGTCATAGAACTTCCATATGGAGAGGAAGTTAAGGTGATATCAATAAATAAAAATTGACAATTCTTCCCAAAGAAATTTACAAATACAATGCAATCCCGATCCAAATACGAACAACATTCTTCAAAGAGATGGAAAAACTAATCATTAACTTTATATGGAAAGGGAAGAAGCCTCAAATAAATAAAGCACTATTGAAGAAGAAGAATAAAGTTGGAGGGCTGACACTACCTGACCTCAGAACCTACTATACAGCTACGGTACTCAAAACAGCCTGGTACTGGTACAACAACAGATACATTGATCAATGGAACAGAACTGAGAACCCAGATGTAAATCCATCCACCTAC
>NW_004444006.1:3933020-4008916 GCF_000243295.1 Trichechus manatus latirostris | reverse complement strand
AAGACAATGTTCTACATTCTACCTTGGTGAGTAGCGTCTGGGTCTTAAAAGCCTGTGAGCAGCCATCTAAGATACTCCACTGGTCTCACCCCTTCGGGAGAGGGTTGACATGTCGTGGGGTTGTTAACAAATGTGATAAAGCAATATGTGTACTGACTGTTTAATGAGAAACTATCTGTTCTGTAAACCTTCACCTGAAGTACAATTAAAAAAAAAACAACCAAAAAAAAAAAAAAGGAAATAAAAATTGATTTAAACTTACAAAACTAAAGGTAAATTTCAAGGTAACCACAGAGGAAGCTAACAAACCTACCCATCAAAATAAAAAAGAAGAAAAACATAAAGACTCAGAAAACAAAAAATCAACAATATTGAAAAAGATGAGTGCTCCCTTCAGCAACACATATACTAAAATTGGAATGATACAGAGAAGATTAGCATGGTCCCTGTGAAAGGATGATGCGTAGATTTGTGAAGCATTCCATATTTTTATATTAATTGTTTAATGTGAAGACAGTTTGCTCTGTAAACCTTCATCTAAAGTACAATAAAATAATAATGAAAAGAAAAAGAACTCAGCACAGAAAATTAAGTGGTGCTAAAAAACTGTCAACACCTTAAAAAAAATACATCAAAATGACAGAAGTAAACTCATACCTATCAATAATTACACTGAATGTAAGTGGACTAAATACACCAGTAAACAGACAGAGAGAGGTGGAATGGATAAAAAAAAAAAAAACACAATCTGTCTATATGCTGTCCACAAGTGACACATCTTAGACACAAAGACATAAACAAACTAAAATTCAAAGGATTTAAAAAACTATATCAAGCAAACAACAATGAAAAAAGAACAGGAGTGGCAATATTAATCTCAGATAAAATAGAATTTAAAGGAAAATCCACCACAAAGGATAAGGAAGGACACTATATAATGATTAAAGGGTCAATACACCAGAAAGACATAACCATAATATATTTATATATGCACCCAATGACTGGGCTCCAAAATACAGAAAACAAACACTAACAGCATTGAAAACAGAAATAGACAGCTTCACAATAATAGTAGGAGATTTCAACACACCACTTTCAGTGAAGGACAGACATCTAGAAAGAAACTCAATAAAGATATGGAAAATCTAAATGCCACAATCAATCACCTTGACCTCATAGACATATACAGAACACTCCACCCAACAGCAGCAAAGTATACATTCTTTGTCAAGGCACATAGAGAATTATCCAGAATAGACCACATTTTAGGCCACAAAGCAAGCCTTAACAGAATCAAAAGCATCAAAATAATAGAAAGCAACTTTTATGAACATAATGTCATAAAAGTAGAAATCAATAACAAAAACAGCAAGGAAAAAAAATCAAATACATAGAAACTGAACAATGCTTAAAGACTACTGGGTTATAGAAGAAATCAAGGATGGAATAAAGAAATTCATAAAATTAAATGAGAATGAAAACACATATTAACAGAACCTTTGGGACACAGCAAAAGCAGTGCTTAGAGGTCAATTTATAGCAAAAAATGTACACATCAAAAATGAACAAAGGGACAAAATCAAAACATTAACCCTACAGCTCAAACAAATAGAAAGAGAGCAGCAAAAGAAGCCCTCAGGCACCAGAAGAAAGGAAATAATAGAGATTAGAGCAGAAATAAATAAAATAGAGAATAGAAAAACAATAGAAAGGAGCAACAAAAGGAAAAGTTGGTTCTTTGAAGAGATCAACAAAATTGACAAACCATCAGCCAAACTGACAAAAGAAAAACAGCAGAGGAAGCAAATAACCTGAATAAGAAATGAGATGGCTGATATCACAACAGACCCAACTAAAATAAAACGATTATAAAAGAATACTATGAAAAATTGTACTCTAACAAATTTGAAAACCTCAAGGAAATGGACAAATTTCTAGAAACACACTACCTACCTAAACTAACACAAACTGAGGTAGAAAACTCAATAAAACTATAACAAAAGGAGAGATTGAAGGGGTAGTTTTAAAAAAAAAAAAAAAAACCTCCCCCAAAAAAAAGCCTGTCCCGGACAGCTTCACAGGAGAATTCTACCAAACTTTCAGAGAAGAGTTAACACCACTACTACTAAAGGTATTTCAGAGCATAGAAAAGGAAGGAATACTCCTAAACTCATTCTATGAAGCCAGCATAACCCTGATATCAAAGCCAGGCAAAGATGTCACAAAAAAAGAAAAATAGAGAACAATATCCGTCATGAACATAGACACAAAAATCCTCAACAAAATTCTAGCCAATAGAATTCAACAGCATATAAAAAAAATAATCATGACTAAGTGGGACTCATACCAGGTATGCAGGATGGATCAACATTAGAAAATCAATCAACATAATCCATCACATAAATAAAACAAAAGAAAAGAACCACATGATCCTATCAGTTGATGCAGAAAAGGCATTTGACAATGTCCAACACTCATTTCTGATAAAAACTCTCAGCAAAATAAGAATAGAAGGGAAATTTCTAGACATAATAAAGAGCATTTTTACAGAGCCAACAGCCGACATCATTCTAAATGAAGAGAGACTGAAAGCATTCCCCTTGAGAAGGGAACCAGACAAGGATGCCCTTTATCACCATTCTTATTCAACATTGTGTTGGAGGTCCTAGCCAGAGCAATAAGGCAAGAAAAATAAAGGATATCCAAATTGGTAAGGAAGAAGTAAAACTGTCCATATTGGCAGATGATATGATCTTACACACAGAAAACCCCAAAGAATCCACAAGAAAACTACTGGAACTAGTAGAAGATTTCAGCAAAGTAGTGGGATACAAGATTAACATACAAATTCATTTGGATTCCTCAACACCTACAAAGAGAACTTCAAAAAGGAAATCATCAAATCAATACCATTTACAATAGCCCCCAAGAAGATAAAGTACTCAGGAATAAATATAACCAGAGATGTAAAAGACCTATACAAAGAAAACTACAGAACACTACTGCAAGAAACCAAGAGACCTACATAAATGGAAAAACATACCATGCTCATGGATAGGAAGACTCAACATTGTGAAAATGTCATTCTACCCAAAACGATCTACAAATACAATGCAATCTCGATCCAAATACCAACGGCACTTTTTAATGAGATGGAGAAACAAATCACCAACTAATACGGAAAGGGAACATGCTCCAGATAAGTAAAGCATTAATGAAGAAGAACAAAATGGAGCCCTCACACTACCTGATTTTAGAACCTATTATACTGCCACAGTAGTCAAAACAGCCTGGTACTGGTACAACGACAGACACATAGACCAATAGAACAGAGCTGAGAACCCAGACGTAAATCTATTCACCTATGAGTAGCTGATATTTGACAAAGGACTAAAGCCTGTTAAATGGGAAAAAGATAGTCTCTTTAACAAATGGTGTTGGCATAGCTGGATATCCATCTGTTAAAAAATGAAACAGGACCCATATCTCACACCATACACAAAAACTAACTCAAAATGGATTAAAGACCTAAATATAAAATCTAAAACGACAAAGATCATGGGAGAAAAAATAGGGACAATGCTAAGGGCCCTAATACATGGCATAAATAGTACACAAACCATAACTAGCAATGCACAAACACCAGAAGAGAAACTAGATAACTGGGAGCTCCTAAAAATCAAACACTTATGATTATCAAAAAACTTCACCAAAAGAGTAAAAAGAGAACCTACAGACTGGGAAAAAATTTTGGCTATGGCATATCCAGTGAGGGTCTAATCTCTAAAATCTACAAGATACTGCTACACCTCAACAACAAAAATACAAATAATCCAATTTAAAAGTGTACAAATGATAGGGACGGACACTTAACCAAAGAAGACATTCAGGTGGCTAACAAATCATTACCCATCAGAGAAATGCAAATTAAAACTACAAAGAGATACCGTCTCATCCCAACAAGGCTGGCACTAATCCAGAAAACACAAAATAACAAATGTTGAAGAAGTTGTGGGGAGATTGGAACTCTTATGCATTGCTGGTGGAATGTAAAATGGTACAACCACTTTAAAAAATGATATGGCTCTTCCTTAAAAAGCTAGAAATAGAAATACCGTATCATCCAGCAATCCCACTCTTAGGAATACACTCCAGAGAAAGAAGAGCCATCACACGAATAAACATATGCACACCTATGTTCATTGCAGCGCTATTCACAGTAGCAAAAAGAAGGAAACAACCTAAATGGCCACCAGCAGACGAATGGATAAACAAATTATGGTACATACACACAATGGAATACACAATGGAATGATAAAGAACAATGATGAATCCGAGAAACATCTCACAACATGGATGAATCTGGAAGACATAATGCTGAGTGAAATAAGTCAATCACAAGAGGACAAATATTGTATGAGACCACTATTATGAGAACTCAAGAAAAGGTTTAAACACAGAAAAAAAGCATTCTTTGACAGTTATGCAGGTGGGGAGGGAGGGGAAGGGGAAATCACTAACTAGATAGTAGACCACGGTCAACTTCAATGAAGGGAAGGACAACACACAATACAGGGAAAGTCAGCCTAACTGGACCAAAGCAAAAGCAAAGAAGTTCCCTAGACACATCCCAAAACATTGAAGAACAGAGTAGCTGGATGGGAGGCTGGGGACCACAGTTCTGGGGGACATCTAAATCAATTGGCATAGCATAGTTTATAAAGAAAATGTTCTACATTCCACTTCTGTAAGTAGTGTCTGGGGTCTTAAAAGCTTGTGAGTGGCCATCTAAGATAATATCTATTGGTCCCATCCCACTTGGAGCAAATGAAAATGAAGAGAACCAAAGACAAAAGGAAAATACTAGCCCAAAGGACTAAAGGACCAAATGAACCAGAGACTCCACCAGCCTGAGACAAGAAGAACTCAATGTTCTACCACCAAGTCCCAAGAACCGGTGGTCAGATGATGACGAGCTGAATGCAGGATCCAGAGCAGGGCAAGAGCCATCGACCTTTTCCAGAAAGTCCATATACATTGCACACAGGCCACACTCCCAAGGAAACTCACTTTCAACTAATTGACTGCTCATAGCAGATCTCATTATGGTGGTGATTACATTATATCAGATCTCATCATGGAGGTGACTACTTCATTACATAACTGCCAAACCATTGAGATTCATGGCCCAGCCAAGTTGATACACAACCTTAACCCTCACACCATATGAATTCAGAGCCTGTGCTTTTTACACATTATCCTATATTTATATATGTTGTTGTTGTTGTTAGGTGCCATAGAGTTTGTTCCGACGCATAGCAACCCCTATGTACAACAGAACAAAACAACGGTCAGTCCTGTACAATCCTCACAACCACTGCTACGTTGGACCCCATTGTTGCAGCCACTAGGTCAATCCATCTATTGAGGGTCTTCTTTTTGCTGACCTTCTTTTTTACCAATCATGGTGTCCTTCTCCATGGACTGGTCCCTCATGGTAACATAACCAAAGCATGTGAGACGAAGTCTCACCATTCTCACCTGTCAGAAGCATCCTGACTGTACTTCTTCCAAGACAGATTTGTTCGTTCTTCTAGCAGTTCATTGTATGTTCAATATTCTTTGCCAACACCATAATTCAAAGGCATCAATTCTTCTTTGGTCTTCATTAGTCATTGTCCAGCTTTCACATGCATATGAGGCAATTGAAAATACCATGGCTTGGGTCAGGTGCACCTTAGTCCTCAAAGTGACATCTTTGCTTTTTAACACTTTAAAGAGGTCTTTTGCAGCTGAATTGCCCAATGCGATATGTCATTTTACTTCTTGACTGCTGCTTCCATAAGTATTGCTTGTGGATCTAAGTAAAATGAAATCCTTGATAACTTCAATATTTTCTCCGTTTTTCATGATGTTGCTTATTGGTCCAGTTGTGAGGATTTTTTTTTTCCTTATGTTGATGTGTAATCCATATTGAAGGCTATAGTCTTCCATCTTCATCAGTATGTGCTTCAAGTCCTCTTCACTTTCAGCAAGTAGGATTGTGTCATCTGCATATCAAAGTATGTGAATGAGTCTTCCTCCAAACTTGATGATGCATTCTTCTTCATATAGTCCAGCTACTCAGATTATTTGCTCAGCACACAGACTAAGTATGGTGAAAGGATACAACGCTGATGCACATCTTTCCTGATTTTAAACCATGAAGTATCCTCTTGTTCTGTTTGAATAACTGCCTCTTGGTTTATTTACAGCTTCCTCATGAGCACAATTACTTGTTCTGGAATTCCCATTCTTTGAAATGTTATCCATAATTTGTTATGATCCACACAGTCGAATGCCTTTGCACAGTCAATAAAACACAGGTAAACCTCTGTCTAGTATTCTCTACTTTCAGCCAAGATCCATCTGACATCAGCAATGATATCCCTCATTCTACATCCTCTTCTGAATCCAGATTGAATTTCTGGCAGTTCCCTGTGGATGTACTGCTGGAACTGTTTTTGAGTGATCTTCAACAAAATTTTACTTGCATGAGATATAAATGATATTGTTTGATAATTTCCACATTCTACTGGATCACCTTTCTTTGGAATGGACACAAATATGGATCTCTTCCAGTCAGTTGGCCAGATAACTGTCTTCCAAACTTCTTGGCACAGACAAGTGAGCACCTCAGTGATGCATTTTTTGTTGGAACATCTCAGTTGGTATTCCGTTAATTTCTGGAGCCTTGTTTTTTACAGTGCCTTCAGTGCAGCTTGAACTTTTCCTTCAATACCATCAGCTCTTGATCATATGCCATCCCCTGATATAGTTGAACATCGACCAATTCTTTTTAGTTCAGTTACTCTGTGTGTTCCTTCCATTTTTTTATGCTTCCTGTGTCATTCCATATTTTGCCCATAGAGTCCTTCAGTATTGCAACTCGAAGCTTGAACTTTTTCTTCAGTTCTTTCAGCTTGAGAAATGCTGAGTGTGTTCTTCCCTTTTGGTTTTCTAACTCCAGGTCTTTGTGCATTTCAGTATAATACTTTATCTTCTCAAGCCACCCTTTGAAATCTTCTGTTCAGCTCTTTTACTTCATCATTTCTTCCATTCGCTTCAGCTACTCTACATTCAAGAACAAGTTTCAGAGTCTCTTCTGACATCCGTTTTGGTCTTTTCTTTCTTTCCTGTTTTTTAATGATCTTTTACTTTCTTCATGTATAATGTCCTCAATGTCATACCACAACTCATCTGGTCTTGGTCATTAGTGTTCAATGTGCCAAATCTATTCTTGATATGGTCTCTAAATTCAGGTGGGATATATTGAAGGTCATTGCACTGTAATGAATTACTTAATATGGCCCTTCTAGCCATGATCTTTGCAACTCACACACACTGATTGAGTGGGACTATGCAAATAAGGTATATGGAACCTGTGATGGTTGGGCTTATGTGTCAACTTGGTTAGGCCATGATTCCCATTGTTGTATGTTTGTCCTCCAATTTATGTGTTGTGGATCCTGACGTCTACATGTTGATGAGGCAGGATTGGTGTAGGGTGTGTCTTGGATGGCAGTCTTGAAGGAGGGTGTGAGTCAAGTCCCAGCCTTACTCAAGTTACACCCTTTCTTGGGGTGTGGCCTGCATCTAAGATATACGTGTGTGTCCTGGCAGAGCTCTCTCTCCCTGTATCTGGTTCCCGCATCCAGTTCATGATCAATTGACCTCCAGTTGTTGGGACTTGAGCCAGAGGCCTGTTGTCTGACCTGTGGATTCTGGGATTCTGGCCTGCACAGCCCCGTGGGCCGGCGGGCAATTGTCTGACCTGATTCACCAGCTTCCACAGCCTTATTAACCAGCAGCCTGTGGTCTGAATTGCCGATGTGGGTTTGTCAGCCCCTGTAGTCACATGAGTTGAGAGGAGCCTATGCCTGACCCACGGAAGGCTGAGACTGACTCTCAGCCTCCACAACTGCGTGAGCCATTTCCTTTATATGATTCATGAGTTCTGTGAGACATTACAGTGAATTAGGAAACTCAAAGATAGGAGGGAGAGTACTGAGGGGAGAGGGAGTAGTTGATATTAGAGATGATGGCATGGTAGAGCAGTTTGGAAAAGTTGGACACTTGTAATATCTTTAATCTCTGCCTTATAGGGACCAGCTTTCTGCTGATCCTTATAAAAGAAATTATTCGCTTAGTCATACTTTGGCTCTCGTGGACTTATTTTAATTTTCTTCAGCTTCAACTTGAACTTGCATATGAGCAATTGATGGTCTGTTCCACAGTCCACCCCTGGCCTTGTTCTGACTGATGATATTGAACTTCTCCATTATCTCTTTCCACAGATGTAGTTGATTTGATTCCTGTGTATTCCATCTGGCAAAGTCCACGTGTATAGCCAACGTTTATGTTGTTGAGAAAAGGTATTTCCAATGAATAGGTCATTGATCTTGCAAAATTCTATCATGTGACCTTCAACATTGTTTCTATCATCCAGGCCATATTTTCCAACTTTTGCATTCCGATCACCAGTAATTATAAATGCATCTTGATTGTATGTTTGATCTCTTTCAGACTGCAGAAGTTGGTAAAAACCTTGAATTTCTTCATCTTTGGCATTAGTGGTTGGTGCATAAATTTGAGTAACAGTCGTATTAACTGGTCTTCCTTGTAGGTGTATGGATATCCTATCACTAACAGCATTGTACTTCAGGATAGATCTTGAAATGTTCCTTTCGACAATGAATGTGATGCCATTCCTCTTCAATTGTCATTCCCGGCATATTTATATATACCTATGCTTATATATTTAGGCATAAAAAGCAACAACAACAAACCTATTGCTGTCGAGTCGATTCCAACTCATGGCGACACTATAGGACAGAGTAGAACTTCCCCATAGGATTTCCAAGGAGCACCTGGTGGATTCGAACAGCTGAGCTTTTGGTTAGCAGCCGAACTCTTAACCACTATGCCACCAGGGTGTCCATATTTAGGCATAGGTATATATAAGTACCTGGAGGAGGGCTGGCTCATGCTCCACAGGAAATGTAGCCAAGTATTCAAAGAGCTCTAACCCAAGATAGAGCATGAGGAGGAGGAAGTAGAGAGGCAGAGAAAGCTCTATAAAAAGCCACACGATGGAGATCAGCTCAAGGGATAAGAAGGCTTGAGGGAAGCGGTGGCACTTGGATTGAATTAGATTTTGGGGGAAATGATGGGATGAATATTTCCAGGTGAGGAAGCAAAGTAAGTCCTAGAAGTAGGAATTCAGAACTTACATATGAAGAAGTTCATTCAGGTGGTCTGCAGTGTAGGGTACATAAGGTTGTCAGATTTAGCAAATAAAAGTACAAGACTCTTGGTTAAATTTGAATTTCAGATAATGATCAATTTTTTAGTATATCTGAAATTCAAATTTGTTGTGGTATCCTGTATTTTATCTGGCAGCCCTAAGGGTACATGAATGGGATGCTAGGATGAGAAATGGTAGATTAGAACCAGATCATAGAGGGACTCGAATATCAAGTTAGGGGTTCCTATATGACTTTGAAAATGTGCCTTCTACTCTCTGGCCTCAGTTTTTCCCGTCTGTAAAGTGAGGGCACTGAACTAGACTGTTGGTTCTAAAATCTGGCTGCACATTTATATTTATAGGAACTCTGCTGGCACAGTAGTTAAGAGGTCTGTGGTTCGAACCCACCAGCATCTCCATAGGAGAAAGATGTGGCAGTCTGGTTCCATAAAGATTACAGCTTTGGAAACAATATGGGGCAGTTCTACTATGCCCTATAGGGTTGCTGTAGTCGGAATCGACTTGACAGCAATGTAGTTGGGTTACATTTATATTTAAAAATACAGATTCCCAGACACCTCCCCCAACTCATGAATCAGAACCTTAAGGGGTGGGACCTGGTACTCTGGTGATTCTGATGAACAGCTAGGTTAGATAGGACACCTATAGGTCTCCCTGTTCTTGACACTCAGCTTGCACAGCTTGGCTCCTGCTGAAGTGGCAAGAAGGCATCCCAAAAGTTTCAGACTCAGGGAAAGCAAGTCCTGAGTTGGAAAGCTATGGCCTTCTTGGTGACTAGTCACTACTGGGTTTCTGTGCCTCCACTTCCTCATCTACCACCAAACCTTTGGACTGGAGGAAGAAAAATGCATATAATATGCAGAAGATGAAAAAAGATAACTAAGAGTAATATTAATAAGAATGAGGATGGTGAAAATAAAATAAATAACAATGGAACAATGATAATAAGAAACTATAATAATGACTGCTAACAAAGAACTGAAGAAAAAATTCAAGCCTCAAGTTGCAATACTGAAGGATTCTAAGGGGGAAATATTGAATGATCCAGGAAGCATCAAAAGAAGCTGGAAGAAATATATAGAGTCACTGTACCAAAAGGAATTGGTCAACTTTCAATTATTTCAGGAGGTAGCATATGATAAAGAACTGATGGTACTGAAGGAAGAAGTCCAAGCTGCACTGAAGACATTGGTGAAAAACAAGGCTCCAGGAATTGGTGGAATACCAATGGAGATGTTTCAACAAACGGATGCAGTGTTGGAAGTGCTCACTCGATTCTGCCAAGAAATTTGGAAGACAGCTACCTGGACAACTGACTGGAAGAGATCCATGTTTAGGCCTATTCCAAAGAAAGGTGATCCAGCAGAATGGGGAAATTATCAAACAATATCATTAATATCACATACAAGTAAAATTTTGCTGAAGATCATTCTAAAGCCATTGCAGCAATACATCAACAGGGAACTGCCAGAAATTCAAGCTGGATTCAGAAGTTGTGGAACAGGGGATATCACTGCTGATGTCAGATGATCTTGGCTAAAAGCAGAGAATACCAGAAAGATGTTTACCTATGTTTTATTGACTATTCAAAGGCATTCAACTGTGTGGATCATTACAAATTATGGGTAACATTTCAAAGAATGGGAATTCCAGAACACTTAATTGTGCTCATGAGGAACATGTACATAAACCAAGAGGCAGTTGTTCGAACAGAACACTGGATATTGAGTGGTTTAAAACGAGGAAAGGTGTGTGTCAGGGTTGTATCCTTTCACTATACTTATTCAATCTGTATGCTGAGCAAATAATCTGAGTAGCTGGACTAAATGAAGAAGAATGCATCATCAGGATTGGAGGAAGACTCATTCACGAACTGCGATATGCAGATGACACAACCCTGCTTGCTGAAAGTGAAGAGGACTTGAAGCATATACTGATGAAGATTAAAGAATACAGCCTTCAATATGGATTACACCTCAACATAAAGAAAAAAAAAAATCCTTACAACTGGACCAGTAAGCAATGTCATGAAAAATGGAGAAAATATTGAAGTTATCAAGGATTTCATTTTACTTAGATCCACAAGCAATGCTTATGGAAGCAGCAGTCGAGAAGTAAAATGACATATCGCATTGGGCAATTCAGCTGCAAAAGACCTCTTTAAAGTGTTAAAAAGCAAAGATGTCACTTTAAGGACTAAGGTGCACCTGACCCAAGCCATGGTGTTTTCAATAGCCTCATACACATGCAAAAGCTGAACAACGAATAAGGAAGCCCAAAGAAGAATTGACGTCTTTGAATTATGATGTTGGCAAAGAATATTGAATATACCATGGACTGCCAGAACAAACAAATCTGTCTTGGAAGAAGTACAGCCAGAATCCTCCTTAGAAGTAAGGATGGCAAAACTTCGTCTCACATACTTTGGACATTGTTATGGATTTAATTATGTCCCCCAAAAATGTGTGTCAACTTGGCTAGGCCATGATTCCCAGTATTGTGTGATTGTTCACCGTTTTGTCATCTGATGGGATTTTCCTATGTGTAGTAAATCCTACCTCTATGATATTAATGAGGCAGGATTAGCGGCAGTTATTTTAATGGGGCAAGACTCAATCTAAAAAATTAGGTTTCGTCTTAAGGCAATTGCTTTTGAGATATAAAAGAGAGAAGCAAGCAGAAAGACACGTGGACTTCATACTACCAAGAAAGCAGCTCCAGGAGTAGAGCGCGTCCTTTGGACCGGGGGTCCCAGCGTCTGAGAAGCTCCTAGTCCAGGGGAAGATTGATGACAAGGACCTTCCTCCAGAGCTGGCCGAGAGAGAAAGAATTCCTCTGGAGCTGACGCCTTGAATTTGGACTTCTAGCCGACTAGACTGTGAGAGAATAAACTTCTGTTTGTTGAAGCCATCCACTTGTGGTATTTCTGTTATAGCAGTACTAGATAACTAAGAGAGACATGTTATCAGCAGGGACCAGTCCCTGGAGAAGGATATTATGCTTGGTAAATTAGACAGCTAAAAAGGGGAAGACCCTCGGCTAGATGGATTGACACAGTGGCTGCAACAATGGGCTCAAGTAGAGTAACGATTGTGAGGACGGTGCAGGACTGGGCAGTGTTTTGTTCTGTTGTACAAAGGGTCGCTATGGGTCAGAACCAGCTCGACCGCACATAACAACAACAACAAAATAACCACAATGCTAACATGCATTGAGCACTTACTACATATGTGCCAGACACTGTTCTAAACCCTTCACCTGGATTACCTCATTTAATCCTCACAGCAACCCTCCTAGGTAGGTAGAGATGAGGAAACTGAAGAGGTTTAGATAGGTTTGCCCAAGGTCAAACAGTTGATAAGTGGTAGAAGCAGGGTTCCAATCCTGGCAGGCTGACTCTCAAGCCTGCATAAGTCACCTTCATGCTCAACTGCCTCCCACAAGGAGGCTCATAGGGAGAATTACAAAAACAATCACTAACTACTCCTGGTAGCTCATCAGCAGTTAATAGGTGTGTCTCTATCAGTGGGGGTGGGTAGGTCATCATCCATACTCTCACCTAGTTCCCTGAACCACCTAGTTGCAGGGACTGGCCAGACCTAAGGACTCAGTCTGCGGCCAAAGTCAGAGCTTTCCTCTGCATAAGGCAAACAGGCCCTTCTCAAGACTGCAGTGATTGCCATTCACTTGCTGGCACCAGGCCCTGAACACCAAGCTCAGTGTCCCTCTTCTAGTATTCTGGCCCCCAAATCAACAGAGAATGTTTTTAGAATTAAGCACACTCCAGCAAACAATTCCATGGGAACAGAGAGGACTGTTCTGTGAGTCAGGAGAAAGAGGGACATGGGGTACAGTCCTGTCCGAAGCAGTGACTGGCTGTGTGATTTGGGACAAAATGCTTCTCCTTTGCAGATCTTGATTTCCCCATTTATACACTTCATTCATCCATTCAACAAATATTTATTGAGTTTTATCATGTGCCAGTCACTCTTTTAGCCTCTTCGGATACAATAATGAATGAGACAAGTACAGTCTCTGCTCTTCTGAATCTTACATTCTGATGGGAAAGACAGACAATAAACAAATAAATATGCTTATTATATGTAAAAAAAGTTAGGTAGTGATAAGAGCTATAAAAACAGAGCATGGAAAGAAGATGAAAAGTGATGGGATTGGGAGTGCTATTTTAGCTAGGGTGGTCAGGAAAACAGAGCCTTGAGACCTGGAGATAACCTTCCTTACCTCAAAAGACTGTTGTTGAGGCTCAAAAAGTAGTGGTTAATGACTGTGGAAGTGTTTTGAAAATTGTAAAACTGCCCAAATGGAAGAGTGGTTCCTACTCTTAGCCTTAGTGCCAGGAGGGTCTGCTTTTTGCCTTTCCTTTTTTGTCTCAACAGAGAACTCTTTTTCCCAGCTCCTGTTGCATGGGTGTTTTCTCTCCTCTTCCAGTCCTGTAATGGTTCTTGCCCAGCTGTCTCTATAGTATTTTCTTTTTTAATAATATTTTATCACATTTTTGTTGAAAGTTTACACAGCAAATTAGGTTCCCATTTAACAATTTCTATACATATTGTTCAGTGACATTGGTTACATTTTTCACGATATGTCAGCATTCTCATTATTTCCATTCTCCTTGTTCTGTGTCCATTAATCTAGGTTCCCTGCCCTCCCTTATTGTCTTATCTTTGCTTTAGGGTAAGTGGTGACCCTTTGGTCTCATACGGATGATTATTTAAAACAGCACAGTACTCACAGGTGATATTGTTTATTTCATGAGCCAATCTATTATTTGACTGAAAGGTGGCCTCTAGGAGTGGCTTCAATTTCAAGTTTAAAGGGTATCTCAGGGCAATAGTCTCAGGGGTTCCTCTGGTCTCTATCGGTTCAGTAAGTCTGGCCTTTTTTGGGAACTTGAATTGTTCTACATTTTTTTCCCATTTTATCCGGGACTATCTATTGTGTCCCTGGTAAGAATGGTCGGTAGTGGTAGCCAGGCAGCATTTAGTTCTTCTGGTCTGAGGACAGACGGAGCCGTGGTTCGTGTAGGCCATTAGTCCTGTAGACTAGTTTCTTCTTTCAGTCTTTGGTTACCTTCTTTCTCTTTTGCTCCAAACGAATACAGACCAATATTTGTATCTTAGATGGCCACTCAAAAGCTTTTAAGACTCCAGACGCTACTCATCAAACTAGGATGTAGAACATTATCTTTACGAACTATGTTACGACAATTGACTGAATTGTCCCATGAGACTATGGTCCTTCAACCCCGGTAAACCAATCCTGCAAAGTGTTGGTTATGCCTAGGAAGTGTCCGTAACTGTGCCCCCTATGTGCTTTATTATATGTATGAATATACATGCAGCACACACATATATATACATATGCCTACACGTACACCTATACATGCACACCCATATACTCACATGTGCCTTCCTACACACATATACACATACTTATGCATGCATATCTACCTATGTAACCAAAAACATATTTTTTGGTTGTTATTACCATTGTTGCAAAATTATATATGCTATAGAATTTACCAAAGTTGTCCCTTATTCTTGTGAACTTCTTAGTGTCATCAAGTTGTGCAGAATTCACCCATATTGGGTATTGCCTTTCCCATTACCAAAAATAACAAGTGTCTACTATCTAGAAAGTGAGTCCTCCTCCCATCCCTGGTAACGACCAAAGAACATCGCTTTCTGAATGTACATCTATTCTTGTTTTTTTTATAAGAGCAAGACCATACGATATTTGTCCTTTTGTAATTGAGTTATTTCACTCAGCATAAGGTCCTCCAGATTCATCCATGTTATAATATGTTTCCAGAACTCATCATTATTCTTTATAGCTGTGTAGTATTCCATTGTATGCATGTACCACTGTCTTAGTCATCTAGTGCTGCTATAACAGAAACACCACAAGTGGATGGTTTTAACGAAGAGAAGTTTATTTCCTCACAGTGAAAGTAGGCTAAAAGTCCAAATTGCGGTCATCAGCTCCAGGGGAAGGCTTTTTCTCTCTGTCGGCCTTTTTCTCTTCGGTGTTCCCCCAGACTAGGAGCTTCTCTGTGCAGGGACCCTGGTCCAAAGGACGCGCTCTGCTCCCGGCACTGCTTTCTTGATGGTATGAGGTCCCCCTGTCTCTCTGCTCACTTCTGTCTTTTATATCTCAAGAGATTGCCTCAGGACACAATCCAATCTTGTAGATCCAGTCCTGCCTTACTAACACAACTGCCACCCATCCTCCCTCATTAACATCATAGAGGCAGGTTTATTACATACAGGAAAATCACACGGTACCAGGAATCATGGCCTACCCAAATTGATACACATATTTTTGGGGGGACATAATTCAAACCATGACAACCACAATTTGTTTATCCATTCATCTGCTGATGAGCACTTAGGTTGTTTCCATCTTTTTGCTATTGTGAATAATGCTGCAAAGAACACAGGTGTGAATATGTCTATTCGTGTCACTGCTATTAGATCTCTAGAGTATATACCTAGGAGTGGTATATATGGTAATTTTGGTAATTTTATTTCTAGCTTTTTGAGGAAGGGTCATACCATTTTCCATAGTGGTTGTACCATCTTACAATCTCACCAGCAGTGTATAGGAGTTCCACTCTCCCCACAACCTCACCAGCATTTGTTGTTTTCTTTTTTTTTTTTTTTGATCAGTGCCATTTTTCAGGGGTGAGATGGTATCTCATTGTAGTTTTGATTTGCATCTCTGTAATGGCTAATGATCTTGAGCATCTTTTCATGTTTTTGTTGGCCACCGGAATGTCCTCTTTGGGGAAGTGTCTGTTTTGATTAGATTATTTGTCTTCTTGTTGAGTTGTTGAAGTTTTCTATATATTTTGGAGATTAGACCCTTAGCAAATATGTCATTACCAAAGTTTTTTTCCAGTCTGTGGATTCTTTTTTTCTCTTTTGCTATAGTCTTTCAATGAGTATATGTATTTAATTTTTAGGTGGTCCCAGTTATCTAATCTGTCTTCTGCTGCTCATGCATTTATAGTTGTGTTTGATAGTCTATTTCTGCAAAAAATTAGGTCGCATAGTTTTTCCCTATTTTATCTTTATAGCTTTAGCTTTAACTTTTAGATCTTTGATCCATTTTGAGTTTGCCTTTGTGTATGTTGTGTGGTATGGATCCTGTTTCATTTTTCTGCAAATGAATATCCAATTTTGCCAGCACCATTTGTTGAAGAGATTTTTCCCTATTGAATGGACTTCAACCCTGTTTTAGGCTGGGTTCTCTAGATAAGCAAAACCAGTAAAACATATAAGTATATAAGAAGAGAGATTTATATCAAGGAAACAGCTCACACAATTGTAGAGGCTAAAACGTCCCAAGTCCATGGATCAGGGTAGACACCTCTCCCAATTCATGGAGCCACAGAAACTGGTGAACCCAAGGTCAGCAGGTTGGAGAGGGGCTCCCGCTCACAGGCTGTGAAGGTCAACTAATTCCAAGATCAGCAGACAAGACCGCAAGGTTTCTCCTGATTCACATTGCTGCAGGGGCTGGCGAACCCAAGATCAGCAGGTCGGGGAACTGAACTCTTGCTCACAGGCTATGAGGATCAAAGAATTCCAAGATCAACATGTAAGCTACTAGATCAAGTCACAAGAACTGGAGGTGAGACAACAAGAGGCAGCTGCTGAGTCTAGAACAAGCCAAAAAACCTCGGCAAGGCAAGCAGGCAGAAAGTAACCAGCAGAAGACAGAGAGATGAAGCTGAGGGGGCGGTGAGCTGCCACAGGCCCTGCCCCTACCAGTACCACTCAGCAGATTCCATCATGGGTATGATCACATATCAAATTTCAACAGGGAAGTGATCACAACATTATACAACTGCTAAAACACTGAAAATCATGGCCTAGCCAAGCTGACATGCAATCTTAACCATCACAGACCCTTTGTCAAAGATCAGCTCCCTATAGATGGATAGATTTACTTCTACGTTCTCAATTCTATTCCATTGATCTATTTGTCTATCATTGAACCAGTACCAGGTTTTTCATTACTATGGCTGTGTACTGTTTTGAGATTGGGAAGTATGAGGCCCCCTATTTTGTTCTTCTTCAACATTGTTTTGGCCATTCGAGGCTTCTTTCCATTACATATAAAGTTGGTGATTAGTTTTTCCGTTAGAGTAAAGAATGTTGTTGGGATTTGTATCAGGATTGCATTATATCTATCGATCACTTTTGGGTAGTATTGACGATTTCACAGTGTTAAGTCTTCCAATCCATGAGCATGGGTATGTTCTTCAATTTATGTAGGTCTCCTTTTGTTTCTTGAAGTAGTATTTTATAGTTTTCTTTGTAGAGGTCTTTTACATCTCCAGTTAGGTTTATTCCTAGGTATTTTATCCTTTGGGGGGCTATTGCAAATGGTATTTTTTTCTTGATTTCCTTTTTGGAGTTCTCCTTGTTAGTGTAAAGAAACCCAACTGATTTTTGTGTGTTGATCTTGTACCCTGCCACTTTGCTGAATCCTTCTATTCCTAATTTGCTCAGAGTCTTTATCAGGAAAGGGTGTTGGATTTTATCAAATACCTTTTCTGCATCGATAGGTATGATTACGTGATCCTTTTCCTTTGTTTTATTTATGCAGTGAATTATATTGATTGATTTTCTAATCTTGAACCACCTTTACATTTCTGGTATGAATCCCACCTAATCATAATGTATTTTTTTTATATGCTGTTGAATTCTGTCAGTTAGAATTTTGTTGAGAATTTTTGCATCTATATTCATGAACCCCCAAGTGTCTGTCATTTTGTTGTACTGTGGGGGCTTGCATGTTGCTGTGATGCTGGAAGCTATGCCACCAGTATTCAGATATCAGCAGGGTCACCCATGGTGGACAGGTTCTAGCTGAGCTTCCAGACTAAGACAGACTAGGAAGAAGGACCCAGCAGTCTACTTCTGAAAAGAATTAGCCAGTGAAAACCTTATGAATAGCAGCAGAACATTGTCTGATATAGTGCCAGAAGATGAGCCCCCCAGGTTGGAAGGCACTCAAAATAAGACTGGGGAAGAGCTGCCTCCTCAAAGTAGAGTCTACCTTAATGACGTGGATGGAGTCAAGCTTTCGGGGCCTTCATCTGCAGATGTGGCACGACTCAAAATGAGAAGAAACAGCTGCAAACATACATTAATAATTGGAACGTGGAACGCACAAAGTATGAATCTAGGAAAATTGGAAATCTTCAAAAATGAAATGGAATGCATGAACATCAATATCCTAGGCATTACTGAGCTAAAATGGACTGGTATTTGCGATTTTGAATCGGACAATCATATAGTCTACTATGCCAGGAATGACAACTTGAAGAGAAATAGTGTTGCATTCATAGTCAAAAAGAACATTTCAAGATCTATCCTAAAGTATACAATGCTATCAGTGTTAGGATAATATCCACACACCTACAAGGAAAGCCAGTTAATATGACTATTATTAAAATTTACCCACCAACCACTAAGGCCAAAGATGAGGAAATTGAAGATTTTTACCAGCTTCTGCAGTCTGATATTGATCAAACATGAAATCAGGCTCTATTGATAATTACTGGTGATTGGAATGCGAAAGGTGGAAACAAAGAAGAAGAATTGGTAGTTGGAAAATATGGCCTTGGTGATAGAAATGATGCTGGCGATCGCGTGACAGAATTTTGCAAGACTAACGAATTCTTCATTGCAAATACCTTTTTTAACCAATATAAACGCCGACTATACACGTGGACCTCGCCAGATGGAATACACACATACAGGGATCAAACTGACTACATCTGTGGAAAGAGATGACAGAAAGCTCAATATCATCAATCAGAACAAGGCCAGGGGCTGACTTTGGAACAGACCATCAATTGCTCATATGCAAGTTCAAGTTGAAACTGAAGAAAATTAGAACAAGTCCACAAGAACCAAAGTATGACCTTGAGTATATCCCACCTGAATTTAGATACCATCTCAAGAATAGATTTGACGCATTGAACACTAATGACCGAAGATCAGACAAATTGTGGAATGACATCAAAGACATCATACATGAAGAAAGCAAGAGGTCATTAAAAAGACAGGAAAGATAGAAAAGACCAAAATGGACGTCAGAAGAGACTCTGAAACTTGCTCTTGAACGTCAAGTAGCTAAAGAAAAAGGAAGAAATGATGAAGTAAAAGAACTAAATAGAAGATTTCAAATAGGGGCTCAAAAAGACAAAGTAAAGTATTATAATGACATGTTGAAAGAGCTGGAGATAGAAAACCAAAAGGGAAAATATGCTCGGCATTTCTCAAGCTCAAAGAACTGAATAAAAAATTCAAGCCTCAAGTTGCAAGGATTCTATGGGGAAAATATTAAACGACGCAGGAAGCATCAAAAGAAGATGGAAGGAATACACAGAGTCATTATACCAAAAAGAATTGGTCGATGTTCAGCCATTTCAAGAGGCAGCATATGATCAGGAACTGATGGTACTGAAGGAAGAAGTCCAAGCTGCACTGAAGGCATTGGTAAAAAAACAAGGCTCCAGGAATTGACAGAATATCAATTGAGATGTTTCAACAAACGGATGCAGCACTGAAAGTGCCCACTCATCTATGCTAAGAAATTTGGAAGGCAGCTACCTGGACAACTGACTGGAAGAGATCCATATTTATGCCTATTCCAAAGAAAAGTGATCCAATTGAATGCATAAATTATCGAACAATATCATTAATATCACACACAAGTAAAATTTTGTTGAAGATCATTCAAAAGTGGCTGCAGCAGTATATCGACAGGGAACTGCCAGAAATTCAGGCCAGATTCAGAAGAGGCCATGGAACCAGGGATATCATTGCTGATGTCAGATGGATCCTGGCTGAAAGCAGAGAATACCAGAAAGATGTTTACCTGTGTTTTATTGACTATACTAAGGCATTCGATTGTGTGAATCATAACAAATTATGGATAACATTGAGAAGAATGGGAATTCCAGAGCACTTAATTGTGCACGTGAGGAACCTGTACATAGATCAAGAGGCAGTTGTTCGGAGAGAACAGGGGGATACTTCGTGGTTTAAAGTCAGGAAAGGTGTGCGTCAGGGTTGTATACTTTCACCATACTTATTCAATCTGTATGCTGAGCAAATAATCCAAAAAGCTGGACTATATGAAGAAGAATGCGGCGTCAGCGTTGGAGGAAGACTCATTAACAACCTGTGTTATGCAGATGACACAACCTTGGTCGCTGAAAGTGAAGAGGACTTGAAGCACTTACTGATGAATACTTGAAGCACTTACAGCCTTCAGTATGGACTACACCTCAACATAAAGAAAACAAAAATCCTCACAACTGGATAAATAAGCAACATTATAATAAATGGAGAAAAGATTGAATTTGTCAAAGATTTCATCTTACTTGGATCCACAACCCACACCCACGAAAGCAAGAGTCAGGAAATCAAAGGTCGCATTGCATTAGTCAAATCTCCTGTGAAAGACCTCTTTAAAGTGTTGAAAAGCAAAGATGTCACCTTGAGGACTAAGGTGCACCTGACCGAAGTCATGTTGTTTTCAATAGCCTCATATGCATGCGGAAGCTGGACAATTAATAAGGAAGACAGAAGAAGAACTGATCCCTTTAAATTGTGGTGTTGATGAAGAATATTGAATATACCATGGACTGCCAAAAGAATGAACAGGTCTGTCTTGGAAGAAGTACAACCACAACGCTCCTTAGAAGTAAGGATGGCGAGACTATGTCTTACATAGTTTGGACATGTTGTCAGGAGAGATTAGTCCCTGGAGAAGGACCTCATGCTTGGTAAAGTACAGAGTCAGCAAAAAATAGGAAGACCCTCAATGAGATGGGTTGACACAGTGGCTGCAACAATAGGCTCAAGCATAACGATTGTGAGGATAGCGCAGGACCAGGAAGTGTTTCATTCTGTAATTCTACCCATTTCATTTCTTATATTGGTTCTTTGTGTCTTCTCATTTTTTTTTCCTTTGTCAATTTGGCCAGTGGTTTGTCAATTTTGTGTGTGTTTGTGTGTGTGTGTGTGTGTGCGCGCGCGCTTTAGGTGAAAGTTTACAACACAAGTTAATTTCTCATTCAAAAATTTATACACATATTGTTTTGTGACATTGGTTGCAATCTCCACAATGTGACAGCACACTTCCACTTTCCACACCAGGTTCCCTGTGTCCATTTGTCCAGTTCCTGTCTCTTCTTGCCTTCTCATCCTGCTTTTGGACAGGAGCTGCCCATTTGGTCTCCTATATTTGATTGAACTAAGAAGCACATTCCTCACGTGTATTATTTTTTCTTTTATAGGATTGACTAGTCTTTATCTGAAGAGTGGGCTTCTGAATGGTTTCAGTTCTGGATTAGCAGAGTGTTGGGGGCCATACTTTCAAGGGTTCCTCCAGTCTCTGTCAGACCATTAAGTCTGGTCTTTTTATGTGATTTTGAATTCTGTTCTACTTTTTTCTCCTGCTCTGTCCCAGACTCTCTGTGGTGTTCCTTGTTGGGGTGGTCATTCGTGGTATCCGGGCACCATCTAATTCTTCTGGACTCAAGCTGGTAGAGTCTCTGGTTCATTTGGTCTTTTAGTCTTTTGGGCTAGTATTTTCCTTGTGTCTTTGGTTTTCTTCATTGTCCTTTGCTCTGAGTGGAAAGGGACCAATAGATGTATCTCAGATGGCTGCTCGAAATTTTTTAAGACCCTAGACACTACTCACCAAACTGGGATGAAGAACATTTTCTTTATAAGCTATGTTACACCAATTGACCTAGATGTCCCCTGAAACTATGGTTCCCAGACCCCAGCCCCAACTACTGTGCCCCTCCAAGGTTTGGATGTGTCTAAGAAACTTCTTGGGTTTTACTTTGGTCCAGTTGTGCTGACTTCCCCTATATTGTGTTGTCCTTCCCTTCACCAAAGTTGACACTTGTCTACTATCTACTTAATTATTTTCCTTCCATCTCCCACCCTTTCCACCCTAATAGTCATCAAAGAATGCTTTTTTCTGTGCATAAACCTTTTCTTGAGTTCTTATAATAGTGGTCTCATACAATATTTGTCCTTTTGTGATTAACTTATTTTACTCAGCATAATGCCCTCCAGATTCATCCATGTTGTGAGAAGTTTCACAGATTCATTGTTGTTCCTTATCGTTTCATAGTATTCCATTGTGTGTATGTACCATAAATTGTTTATCCATTCATCTGTTGATGGCCATTTAGGTTGTTTCCTTCTTTTTTGGTATTGTGAATAGCGCTGCAATGAACATGGGTGTGCATATGTCTATTCGTGTAATGGCTCTTATTTCTCTCCGGTATATTCCGAGGAGTGGCATTGCTGGATCATGTGGTATTTCAATTTCTAGCTTTTTAAGGAAACACCATATCATTTTCCAAAATGGTTGTACCATTTTACATTCCCATCAGCAGTGCATAAGAGTTCCAATCTCCCCACAACCTCTCCAACATTTGTTATTTTCTGTTTTTTGGATTAGTGCCAGCCTTGTTGGGGTGAGATGGTATCTCAATGTAGTTTTGATTTGCGTTTCTCTAATGGCTAATGACTGTGAGCATTTCCTCATGTATCTGTTAGCCATCTTCTTTGATAAAATGTCTATTCATATCCTTTGTCCATTTTTTAATTGGATTATTTGTGTTTTTGTTGTTGAGGTGTAGCAGTACCTTGTAAATTTTAGAGAGTAGACCTTTATCAGATATGTCATAGCCAAAAATTTTTTCCTAGTCTATAGGTTCTCATTTTAATCTTTTGGTGAAGTCTTTTGATGAGCATAAGTCTTTGATTTTTAGGAGCTCCCAGTTGTCTAGTTTCTCTCCTGGTATTTGTGCATTGTTAGTTATGGTTTGCATTGTATTTCTGCCATGTATTAGGGCTCCCAGAGTTGTCCCTATTTTTTCTTACATGATCTTTATCGTTTTAGATTTTACATTTAGGTCTTTGTTCCATTTTGAGTTAGTTTTTGTGTATGATGTGAGGTATGGATCCTGTTTCATTTTTTTACAGATGGATATCCAGCTATGCCAACACCATTTGTTAAAGAGACTTTCTTTTCCACATTCAACGGCCTTTGACAAATATCAGCTGCTCATAGGTGGATGGGTTCTCAATTCTGTTCCATTGTCCTATATGTCTTTTGTTGTACCAGTACCAGGCTGTTTTGACTACTGTGGTGGTATAATAAGTTCTAAAATCAGGTAGTGTGAGGCCTCCTACTTTGTTCTTCTTTTTCATTAATGCTTTGCTTACCCAAGGCCTGTTTTCTTTCCATGTAAAGTTGGTGATTTGTTTCTCCATCTTGTTAAAGAATGCTGTTGGAATTTGGATCAGGATTGCACTGTATCTGTACATTGCTTTGGGTCGAATTGATATTTTCACAGTGTTGAGCCTTCCTATCCACGAGTATGGCATATTTTTCCACTTACGTTGGTCTCATTTGGTTTCTTGCAGTAGTATTTTGTAGTTTAATTTGTATAGGTCTTTTATGTCTCTGGTTATATTTATTCCTGAGTACTTTATCTTCTTGGGAGCTATTGTAAATGGTATTGATTTGATGATTTCCTTTTTGAAGTTCTCTTTGTAGGTGTTGAGGAATCCAACTGAATTTGTATGTTAATCTGGTATACCACTACTTTGCTGAAATCTTCTATAAGTTCCAGTAGTTTTCTTGTGGATTCTTTGGGGTTTTCTGTGTGTAAGATCATATCATCTGCCTAGATGGACAGTTTTACTTCTTCCTTACCAATTCGGATGCCCTTTATTTCTTTTTCTTGCCTTATTGCTCTCACTAGGACCTCCAGAATAATGTTGAATAAGAGTGGTGATTAAGGGCACTCTTGTCTGGTTCCCATTCTCAAGGGGAATGCTTTCAGTCTCTCTCCGTTTAGAATGATGTTGGCTGTTGGCTGTTGGCTCTGTAAAAATGCTCTTTATTATGTCTAGGAATCTCCCTTCTATTCCTATTTTGCTGAGAATTTTTATCAGGAATGGGTGCTGGACTTTGTCAAATGCCTTTTATTCATGGATTGATAAGATCACGTGGTTCTTTTGATCTATTTATGTGGTGAATTATGCTGATTAATTTTCTAATGTTGGACCATGCCTAAATACCTGGTATGAATCCACATGGTCAGAATGTATTTTTTTTTTGATATGCTGTTGAATTCTATCGGCTAGAATTTTTGTGTCTATGTTCATGAGGGATATGGTTCAGTATTTTTCTTTCCTTGTGGTGTCTTTGACTGGCTTTGGTATCAGGGTTACGCCAGCTTCATAGAATGAGTTTGGGAGTATTCCTTCATTTTCTATGCTCTGAAATACCTTTAGTAGTACTGGGGTTAACTCTTTTCTGAAAGTTTGGTAGAATTCTCCAGTGAAGCTGTGCGGGACAGGTTTTTTTCTGTTGGGAGTTTTTTTTTTTAATTACATCTTCAATCTCTCCTTTTGTTATGGGTTTATTCAATTTTCTACCTCTGTTTGTGTTAGTTTATGTAGGTAGTGTATTTCTAGAGATTTATCCATTTCCTCAAGATTTTCAAATTTATTGGAGTACAATTCTTCATAGTAATCTGTTATGATCCTTTTTATTTCAGTTGGGTCTGTTGTGATATCACCCATCTCATTTCTTATTTGGGTTATTTGCTTCCTCTGCTGTTTTTCTTTTGTCAGTTTTGCCAGTGATTTGTCGATTTTGTTGATCTTTTCAAAGAACCAACTTTTGTCCTGTTGATTATTTCAATTGTTTTTCTGTTCTCTATTTCATTTATTTCTGTTCTAATCTTTATTATTTCCTTTCTTCTGGTGCCTGAGGACTTCTTTTGCTGCTCTCTTTTTATTTTTTTTGAGTTGTAGCAAATGTTTTGATTTTGGCCCTTTCATCTTTTTTGATGTATGCATTTTTTGCTGCAAATTGACCTCTAAGCACTGCTTTTGCTGTATTCCAAATGTTCTGGTGAGATATATTTTCATTCTCATTTGATTCTATGAAGTTCTTTATTCCATCCTTGATTTCCTCTATAACCCAGTAGTTTTTAAGCATTGTTCAATTTCTATGTATTTGATTTTTTTCCTTGCTGTTTCTGTTATTGATTTCTACTTTTACGGCATTATGTTCATAAAAGGTGCTTTCTATTATTTCGATGTTTTTGATTCTGTTAACACTTGCTTTGTGGCCTAAAATGTGTCTATTCTGGAGAATGTTCCCTGTGCATTGGAAAAGAATGTATAGAGTTATATACTTCGCTGCTGTTGGGTGGAGTGTTCTGTATACGTCTATGAGGTCAAGTTGATCGATTGTGGTATTTAGAGATTCATATCGTTATTGAGTTTCTTTCTAGATATTCTGTCCTTCACTGAAAGTGGAGTGTTAATGTCTCCTACTATTATTGCAGAGCTGTGTATTTCTCTTTTCAATGTTGTTTGAGTTTGTTTTATGTATTTTGGAGCCCCATCATGGGGTGTGTATATATTTATTATGGTTATGTCCTCGTGGTATATTGACCCTTTAATTATTATATAGTGTCCTTTCTCATCTTTTGTGGTGGATTTTGCTTTAAAGTCTATTTTTTCAGAGATTAATATTGCCACTCCTGCTCTTTTTTGGTTGTTGTTTGCTTGATATAGTTTTTTACATCCTTTGAGTTTTAGTTTGTTTATGTCTTTGTGTCTAAGGTGTGTCTCTTGTAGACAGCATATAGATGGATTGTGGTTTGTTTTAATCCATTCTGCCACTCTCTGTCTCTTTACTCCTGCATATAGTCCATTTACATTCAGTGTAATTATTGATAGGTATGAGTTTACTGCTGTCGTTTTGATGTATTTTTTGTGTGTGTTTGGTGTTGACAGTTTCTTTGTTCTACTTAATTTTCTCTGCAGAGTTCTTTTTCTTTTTGTATTTTCTTTTCATCTTTTTCATTGTTGTTGATTTTGCATTTGCTGAGTCTTTAAGTTTTTCTCCCTTTTTATTTTGATGGATTGGTTTGTTAGCTTCCTTCATGGTTACCTTGAAATTTACCTTTATTTTTCTAAGTTTAAACCAATCTTTTATTTCTAGATATTGCCTTAACTTCCATTCCATATGGAAGTTCTATGACTACACTGTTTATTCCCTTTTTTGTTTTGACATTGTCATCGTTTACATATTGTCCTCTCTGGTTCCTTATGTTCAGTCTTTTAGTTTTGATTTGGTCTTGTGAATTCTCTATCTGGGTTGATAACTGGTTGATTGGCCTTGTGTCCTAGTCTTGGATTTTTGTCTGATATTGTTGATTCTCTCACCATAAGACTCCATTTAATATTTCCTGTAATTTCTGTTTGTTTTTCTACAAATTCCCTTAACTTCTGTTTCTCTGGAAATGACCTATTTTTGCCATCATATTTGAGAGACAATTTTGCTGGATATATAATTCTTGGCTGGCATTTTTTTTTCCTTCAAGGCTTTGTATATGTCACCCCATTGCCTTCTTGCCTGCATGGTTTCTTCTGAGGAGTCAGAGTTTAGTCTTATTGATTCTCCTTTGTAGGTGACTTTTTGTTTAATCCCTAGCTGCTCTCAAGATTCTATCTTTGTCTTCGGTTTTGGCATGTTTGATTACGGTATGCCTTGGTGACTTTCTTTTGGCATCTATCCCGTATGGGATTCGTTGAGCTTCTTGGATAGATATCTTCTCATCTTCCATGATTATTAGGGAAGTTTTATGCCAGCCAATCTTCAACAATTCTGTGTTTTCTGTTGTCCTCCCCTGTTCTGGTACTGTTATCACTCGTAGGCTTTTCCTCTTGATAGTATCCCACATAATTCTTAGGCTTTCTTTATTTTTTTCATTCTTTTTTCTGAATTTTCCTCAAATAAATTGGTGTCAAGGGATTTATCTTCAATCTCACTGATTCTGACTTCCATTGTCTCAATTCTGCTCCTGTGACCTTCTATTGAGTTGTCTCATTCTGGAATTGTATTATTAATCTCTTGGATTTCTAGTTGCTGCCTCTGTATGGCTTCTAGCAGCCTGTTTATTCTGTCATTTTGTTGTTGTATTGTTTTCCTGAATTCTTCTATTGTTTCGTCTGTGTGTTTCCTTGGCTTGGTCTGAGTTTTGCCTGATCTCCTTCCTGATCTCTTGGAGAGTTCTATATATTAGTCTTTTGAATTCTTTGTCAGGTAGTTCAATTGTCCTATCTTCTTCTGGAAGGTTTCCTGGTTCTTTATCTTGTTCACTTGCTGGAGTCATCTTTTAATAGTTCTTTATGTGATTGGATATTGACTGTTGTCTCTGAGGCATCAATAAGTTATTATATTTATTTATTTATTGTATGTTTGTTGTTGCATCTTTGACGCTCTCACATCCTGTCTCCAGGTGGTCAGAGCAGCTGCTAGGTGTGTGAGCCCAGGAGTCTGTTCACTTTTCTTGTGGTGGTGTGGTTATTTGAGGCACAGGTGTCCAAGTCGTTGGTCACCGAGTGTGTGGTGCAGAATCTCACCTACAGTCATAAGCAGGAAGTGCTTCATGGGGGTGTTCAGAGTAGGCACAAGTCTCTGGTTGCAGTGGGGAGCTATGTGTGGGACATGGCAGGGGGCTGATGGCTTCCCCCAGGTACCTGGATGGTGGGTGTGTTCCTGTTCCTTGGAGTGCATAGTGGGGGGATATTGCAGCAGGTACTTGGGCACCCAGTACTTTGGGCTGGAGAGTCTGTGAGGCACCACTAATTCTCAGACCCTGTCTAGATGGTTAGATGGAGTGGGTGGTACCACTGGCCCTCAAGCTCCCAGTGTGGGTTGGTGAGGCCCCTGCTTATGGGCATGGTAGTGTCAAATGTCACAAACCTGTAGCTCCCCCTTAGCTGCTGCAGTTGAAAATAGGCTTCAGGTGTATGCCTTGCTGTTTTACACTGAGTGCATGCAGTGTTGAATCAGCCCACAAGGGTCTTTACAGGGGTGTAGGGCACTGCAAGTCTATGGATCCCTCATGTTAGAGGCTGGGCAAAGGGGCAGGGCCTCCTGACCAGCCCAGTTCCTGGCTTAGGGGGTGGGTATTTTTTGAATGCCACTAGACTGGTGTCTGAGTAGAAGGCCCTGAGTTCCTGGCTTAGGGGGCATGGCATTTTTGAATACTGCAGGACTGGTGTTGGAGCAGAGCTGGGTGGAGGGTGAGTGAGGGGAAGGAATTGCTTCTCCACTGTGAAACTCTGTGCGGGAGGGGTTATTTTGTCCCCCAAACATTAGGTTAGAAGCTTGCACGTAACTTTCTCAGGTCTGGTGTTGCTCCTACTTGGTTCTGGAGGTGCGTGCAGATTTGCCAGTACTTGGTTGCACCCAATATGGTAGGGCTCATCTTTGGATGTTGCTGCTTGCCTCAGCCCATGTGAACTGTGCAGACTCAGCTAACAGGGCACTGGCTATCTCACGATCTGTACTTCTCCATTGCTTTTGAATTTTGTCTCCTTCCACCTGCCGCTCAGTCTGATTCTTCAGGTTCATCTTTGATGATTAGGGTTCCTAGATTGTCATATATAATTGATTCACTTGTTTTTTCAGGTCTTTGTTGTAAGAGGAATGACAGAAAGTGTCTGACTATTCAGCCATCTTGGCCCTGCTTCCTGGTTTGTCAATTTTATCAATCCTCTCAAAGAACCAACTTTTAATCTTGTAGATTCTTTCTATCATTTTTCTGTTTTCTATTTCATTTATTTCTTCTTTGATCTTTACTATTTCCTTTCTTCTGGTAGCTTTGGTCTTCTTCTGCTCTTAGTTTTCTATTTGTTCAAGTTGTCAGGTTAAGTTACTGATTTTGGACCTTTCTTCTGTTTTAACGCATTCATTTATTTCTTAAATTTTCCTCTTTGCACTGCTTTTGCTGCATTCCAAATGTTTTGGTATGTTGTGTTTTCATTTTTCTTTGATTCTAAGTATTTTTTAATTTCACTTTTGATTTCTTGTATGACCCAATGGTTTTTTTAGTAATGAGTTATTTAGTTTCCATGTATATAATTTATTTTCCTTATTCCTGTTATTGATTTCTAGTTTTATGGCATTATAGTCAGAGAAGATGCTTTGTGTAATTTTGATTTCTTTTTAATTTATTGAGGCTTGATTTGTGGCCTAAAATATAGTCTATTCAGGAGACTCTTCCATATGTGTTGGAGAAAAAAATGTGTATTGTGCTTCTGTTAGGTGGTGTGTTCTATACATGTCTGTGAGGTCAATTTTATTAATAGTATTATTTAGATCTTCTGTGTTTTTGTTGATTTTCTTTCTCATTGTTCTGCTCATTGTTGAAAGTGGTGTGTTAAAGTCTCCTACTATTATTGTAGAAATGCCTATTTCTCTTTTCAATTCTATTAGAGTTTTACATATTTTGGAGCTCTGGCATTGGGTAAGTACTTATTATTTTGATGTCTTCTTGACCCTTTACAATTATATAATGTCCTTCTTTGTCTCTTATAATGGATTTTGACTTAAAATTTATTTTGTCAGAAATTAATATTCCACTTCTGCTCACTTTTGGTTACTTTTTGCTTGATATATATTTTTTCCAACCTTTAATTTTTAACCTGTTTATGTCTTTGTGTCTAAGGTGTGTCTCTTGTAGGCAACACATTGATGGGTCATGTTTTTATCCATTCTGCTACTCTCTGTCTCTCGGTTGGTTCATTTAGTCCATTTACATTCAGTGTGATTATCAATCGGCATAAATTCACTGCTGCCATTTTGTTGTTCTTTTTGTGTGCGTGTGGTGTTTACAGTTTCTTTGTTCTTATTAACTTTCTGTGCTGAGTTGTTTTTGTGTATGAATTTTCTTTTCCTATCATTTGTTATTGTTGTTTTTGTGTTTACTGAGTCTTTTTGACTTTCTTCTTCTTTATTTTGATAATTAAATTTATTAATTTTATTTGTGGTTACCCTAACGTTTACTTTTATTCTCCCATATTTAGAACAGTTTTTTATATGTTCATATCACCTTGACTTCCTCTCCATATGAAAGTTCTATAACCACACCATTTTTCCCCCTTCTTTTTGAAATTGTTGGCATTTACATCTTAATATCTCTGATTCCCTGTAATCAGTTTTGTATCTTTATTTTACTTTTGTGAAGTCTTTACCTGGCTTGGTTTCTGGGTGATGCTGTCACGTGTCTTTATCTCAGGTTGTTGTCTGATGTCTTTGGTTCTCTATCCAAAGGACTCCCTTTAATATTTCTTGTAAGACTGGTCTGGTGGTTATAAATTCCCGTAATTTCTCCTTAGCTGGAATGTTCTAATTTCATCTTCATTTTTGAAAGACAATTTTTCTGGATATATTATTCTTGGTTGGTAATTCTTTTCTTTCAGAACTTTGCATACGTCATCCTATTGCCTTCTTGACTGCACAGTTTCTGAGGAGAAATCAGCACTTAGTCTTATTGATTCCTCTTTGTAAGTGATAGTTTTCTTTTCATGAACTGCTCTCAAAATTCTTTCTTTGTCTTTTGTTTTGGAAAGTTTGGCTAAGATATGTCTGGGTGAATTTCTTTTGGGGGTTTATCCTGTATGTGATTCATTGAGCTTCTTGGGTGGAAATCTTCTTGTCTTTCATGATATTTGGAAGTTTTCTGCCATTATAAACCAAAAAAATAAACCCATTGCTTTCGAGTCAATTCCAACTCACAGCAACCCTATAATACAGAGTAGAACTGCCCCATAGCATTTTCAAGGAGCGCCTGGTGGATTCCAACTGCTGACTTTTTGGTTAGCAGCCAAACTCTTAACCACTATGCCACCAGGGTTTTCTCTGCCATTATATCTTCAAAAATTCTCTGTACTCTTTTATTCTCTCTTCCTCCTCTGGATGTCCTAGTATGCATAAATTATTCCACTTGATGGTGTTCCATATAACCTTTAGGCTTTCTTCATTTTTCTTTAGTCTTTTTTCTGATTGTTCCTCCAACATATTAATTATCAAGGGATTTGTCTTCTATTTCGCTGATTCTTTCTTCCATTGATTCAATTCTACTTCTGTGTCCTTCCATTGAATTGCTTGTTTCTCATATTTTATTATTAAGTTTCTGAATTTCTAATTGTTGTTTTCATATGGTTTCTATTTGTCTATCGAGTTTGTCGTTTTGTTCTTGTATTGTTTTCCTGAATTCGTCTAGGTTTTTTCCTGTGTTTTTCTTGATCTCTTTTAGAAGCCTAAATATGAGTCTTTTGAGTTCCCTTTCAGGTAGTGCTATTATCAGGTCTTCCTCAGGAAGGCTTTCTGTTCCTTTATTTTGCTCACTTCCTTGAGCCACCTTACCCTGTTTCTTCATATGATTTTTTATTGACTGCTGTCTCCAAGGCATTAATGTGTTATTTTATTTATGTATTTCTTTATTGATTGCATGTTTGTTTATTTTGCCCTAATTTTTTGTTTTGTTTTGTTTTGTTTTGATATATCGGGGCTTTGCTTCTTCTCTCTCTTTAGAATGCCTTTCTTCCTTTGTATTATTTTAATTGTAGTTTTGTGATACTGATCCACGTATGACTTTGATGGTGTCGGTTAGCTGGGTGTGATTTCCTTTTACTAGTGGGAATGATGGGTTGCACATTTATGTGAGTCCTCTGTTGTTAGGCTGTATGTCTTCCCTTACAGGACTGAGTGGAGGTATGAGAGCAAGTCCCTTCCTGGATGTGAGCCAGCAAATGTTGGGTGGTCAGGGTCCCTCCACAGCTCTTGTGGGACAGCATGGTCTTTCTACATTGGTGCTAACAGTGCATCTTCTGGAGAGCAGGACAGGTTACTTCATAGCCACAGGGAGGCAGTTCTACCCAAATAAATGGGGTAGGCCCTCTGTGCATGCACAAATTGGCATCTCAGTAAGTGGGTGGAGATCAAGGAGTCTCAGTGCATGTGAGGCCTGCCTGCAGGAACTGGCTGTGTGTGGCATGGGTGTTGTCACAGCCAGGTGGTCGTTGGGTGATGGAACAGGGATTGCCTGCTTGTTGTTGGGCGGGGACATGGGTGGCACCTGTTAGGATGCACCTAGCAGCTGCTGGTAAAGGCTTGCTCTTGCCATGCTGTGTGGTCATTGGAAGGGTGCATTGGCTAGATGTGGGATGGGTGTCATCACAGCCAGGTGGTCGTTGGGTGAGGGCACAGGGATCACCTGCTAATAGCTGGGCTGGGGTATGGGGGCACACATGCCAGTTGCTGGGTGGTGGCAGGGGATCCTTTTCTGGTCACTATGTGGGCATGGGGAGATCGTATCTTCCAGTCCCAGGATGGGGGATATGGTGTATGCCTGCCTGTCCCTGGGTAGGGGCATACCTGCCTATCACTGGGTGGGAGTGCAGGGAGCACTCCTGCCAGTTGCCAGGCAGTGGGCACAGTGAGCAAGCCTGCTGGTCACCAGGTAGTGTGCAGTGCAGGAGCATACCACCCATTGGGTGGAGCACAGTGAGTATGTCTGACTGTCTCTGTGTGGGGAGCATGCCCACTTGTCACTGAGCATGGGTGCAGGGGCATTCCTGGTAGGGTGCACGAGGCAATTAGGGCTTGGCCTGATTAAATGTGAAGGGGGCTGCATAGAGTCTGGCTGGGTGGAGGACCACTAGTGGTTACTCTGTGGTTTTACCATTCACTGGACATTTTCTGTCCAAATGGTCAGGCACCACCACTGGAAAGAAGTCCTGTCCCTAGTTCCTGGCTCCCTCCCTTCTCTGTGGTCGCCAGGATCGCTGGAGCTCTCGCCCGCCTTCCTGTACTTTTCTTTTCTAGATCTGGCTACCTTGCTTCATTCCAAGTTTCTTTACACCATATCTCTGTCTCTTGTTGTGAATTCCATGGATTGCCTTTCTGTGCTCCTCACCCAGGAATGCTGCTTGCTTTATCTCAAGATGGCCACACTGTGCTGGGCCAGCTAGCAGGGCGCTGATGATTCATAAATCTTTGCATTTGCTGTTTTCATTCAGTCTCTCCTTCCACTCGTTTCTCAGTCTAATCCTTCAGCTTTCTGTTTGATGCTCAGGGTTCTAAGGTTGTCATCTGTAACTGTTTCACTTGGTTTCTTGAGTCTTTGTTGTAAGGGGGCGTTATGGTGTGTCTGTCTAAGCCACCATCTTAGGCTCCTACTTGCCTCTGTAGTTCTTTATACAAAGGACACTTCCCAAGGAAGAAGGCAGATGCCTGGGGGTTGGGATGTGATGACCTTGGGCAGGGAAAGTGGCACTTCCAGAGTCCTGTGGCTTGCACCAAGGAGGAACAGAGAACCAGGGTGTGAGCAGGGAGGACAGTGGGGGGAAAGACCCTTCCTATACGGCCTGTGGATTTCTGGGAGCAGAGTGGAAGAACTTACAGTCAGCCAAGATTGATTGTGGAGGTGCCCTTGTAAGACCGCTTGCCTAGTACTGCCTGTGAAGAGGCAGGGGCCACATTGCTGGGAGGGGCCTTAGCAACAACTGAGACCAGCAGTTCTTAAACCAAAGTTGTACAGCAGAATCACTTGGAGAGCTGTTTCCAAATATGCAATCTCAGATCCCATCTCCTGGGGATTCTGCTTCAGTAGCTGTGTAGCTGGGACCTTGGGGTTTGTGTATTTTGAAAAAGTTCCTCAGATTATGCTGATAAGCAAGTCTAGTTATGAACCACTCCTCTGAGCTACTCCTCCTGTGTAACAGACAGGAAAACTACGAACTAGAGGGTCGATGTCTACCTGAAGTCATATGGCAGCAGGGCTGGGACTAGAGCCTAGGTCTCCTTATTCCAACCCAGGTTTCCTTTCACTGTACTACTCTGTCTTCTCACTCTCCTGCTCACATTTCATCATTCACCACCAAAAACCCTGAGTTCTGTGAGTCAGGAGAAAGAGGGACATGGAGTACGGTCCCGTCTGAAGCAGTGGCTGGCTGTGTGATTTGGGACAAAACACTTTTCCTTTGTGAATCCTGATTCCCACATTTATAAATTTGATTCATCCATTCAAGGTTAAGTGTATGTGGGGTTGGTTCCTACCACAGGGAATGGAAGTCCCCTTTCTAGCCATTAGCAGAAACTCAACTTTGCCTTTGTCTTTCCTCCTCCTGTGTCCCACCAGTCCTGGGAAACTGGGCTCATGAATGCTTGTGCTGACACCTGGTGGCAAGAAGAGGAAATGGGTGAAGAAGCTATTTTTCCTGGAAGGCCCCTGGAACTCACTTGAAGTGAACCACTCATCTTTCAGGTGGGGGGTGAATCTGGGCCCTGTTCAGAAAGTCAGGCAGTCAGTAATTTTGTTTTGAGCATAAGCCACTGTGGGTTTACTCAAGATGACTAAGACACAACTCTGCCCTCAAAGAGCTTGCAATTCAGTCTCAGAGATAGACATTTGTATTGGAAGGGAAGGAGTCCTAGACGGAAGCAATAGATGTACCTGGCAGTCCTAGCTCAGCCACTTACTTGCTGGGTGATCTTGGGCAAAATTCTGCATCATTTCATGCCTCAGTTTCCCCTTTGGAAAAATCTGGATAAAAATACCTGTCCTGCCTACCTCTTAGAATTATTTTTAAGATTAAATGATAAGATACATGTGAAAACATTTGGGGATCTGTAAAGTGCCAGGAGAAGGAGCCCTGGTGGTGCGGTGGTTGAGTACTTGGTTGCTAACTGAAAGGTTGGTGACTTGAACTTACCAGCCACTCCGTGGAGGGAGAGATGTGGCAGCCTGCTTCTGTAAAGATTACAGCCTTTGGAAACCCTATAGGGCAGTTTTATTTTGTCCCATAGAGTCTCTATGAGTTGAAATCAACTTGACAGCAACAGTTGGTTTTTGGTGAAGCACCAGACAAATGGAAGGGGGTATTTATCATAGTCTCAACAGCTAAACTGGCTATAGAAGAGATTAACTGGTACAAGGAGAGTGTTGTGCTTTTCAACTCATTTACAGCTTTTTATAAAAAAAATGAAACTGTTTATGAAAGCAGATTAGAGGCAGAGCCAATATGGCAGAATAGTCAAATGATTCATGTCATCCCTCTTACAACAGAGACCTGAAAAAACAAGTGAATCAGATATATGAAAATCTAGGAATCCTAAGCATCAAAGACAAAGCTGAAGAATTGGACTAAGCATCAGGGGGAAAGAGAGACAATTCAAAAACAACAGAAACAGGGAATTATGGATCACAGGATTGCCGGCGTCCTGCTAGCTGAATCTGCACAGTGCACGTGGGCTGATGCTAGCAGTAACATCCCAAGCCGAAACTGACCCCACCTGGTGCAGCCAAGCAGCAGCGAATCTGCACACGTCTCCAGAACCAAACAGGAGCAACACCAGACTTACAAAAGTTAAGTGCAAGCTCCCAACCCACCGTGAGTGCCGGCACCATAACCCTTCCTCCCACCAGAGCTCCACAACCAAGGAGTACTCCCTTACTCTCACTCATCCCCCACCTCTCTCTGACAATAGTCCCAAGGCATTCAACAACGCCATGCCCTCTAAGCTGGGAACTCACAGCTGGGTCCAGAGGCACCTGATCATTTGCCCAGCCGCTAGTGTAGGGGGTGCACTGACTTGCAATGTCCTTCACCCCCGACCCCAGTGCCTTGCGTGCAAGGCTTTGTTAGGACAAAACAGGCAGGACATCCACTTGAAGCCCATTTTAACCTGCTGCAGCCAAGTTAGAGCTGCAGATTCGTGACATTCTACACCACCCTGCCCCTTAAGAAGGAGCCTCACCCACCCAGACCGGGGGCCTGAGGGCTGGTGATATTACCCACTCCATCTAGCTACCCACTACAAGGGCCTGAGAATTAGTTGTGCCTCTTAATCCTTCCAGGCAATGGCACTGGATGCACAAGGATTGGCTGCACTACCCTTGCCCACTATGCACTCTAGCAGACAGGGGCACGCTCTCCATCTGGGCACCCGGGGGGAGCCAACAGCCCTCTGTCTGGCCCCACACATTGCTCCCCACTGCAGAGACCTGTGCATGCTCCGAACACCCTCACACAGCACTGCCAGCTAGGAATGTAGGTGACAGTCTCTGCACCACACACTCAGTGACTGATGATGCAGGCACCTGTACCCTGAACAACCACACCCCCACAAGAACAATGAACAGACTCCCAGGCCCATACGCCTAATAGCTACTCTGACCACCTGGAGACAGATAAGAGCTTCAGTGATGCCAATGACTAGAGTAGCACATACACCCAGCCAACTTGGACATATCAAAATAAAACAAAACAAAAATATAGGCTGCAGGAAGAAAATACAATTAAAAAAAAAAACCATTTCTGTTGTGTTGATTCCAACCTCATAGAGACCCTACAGAGCAGAGTAGAACTGCCCTATAGGGTTTGCAAGGAGCAGCTGGTGGATTCGAACTGCCAACCTTTTGGTTAGCAGCCCAGCACTTAACCACTGCATCACCAGGGCTCCTACAATAAATAAATACAATAACATATCGATACCTCAGAGACAACGGTCAATATCAAATCACATAAAGAAGCATGACAAGACGGTTCAAGCAAGAGACAAAAATAAAGAACCAGAAAACCTTCTGGAGGAAGGGAAGGCAATGTAACTACCTGAGAAAGAATTCAAAAGACTTATATACAGAGCTCCCCAAGAGATCAGGAAGGAGATCATGGAAAACACAGACCAAACCAAAGACCACACAGACAAAGCAATAGAAGAATTCAGGAAAACAATACAAGAACAAAACAACAGAATAAACAGGCTGCTAGAAACCATACAGAAACAGCAACTAGAAAGCCAAAATATAAACAATAAAATTTCAGAATGAGACAACTCAATAGAAGGTCATAGGGGCAGAATTGAGACAATGGAAGTCAGAATTAGTGAGAGTGAAGATAAATCCCTTGACATCAATTTGAAGAAAAATCAGAATTAAAAAAATGAAGAAAGCCTAAGAATTATGTGGGATATTATCAAGTGGAAAAACTTCCGAGCGATCAGAGTACCAGAATGGGGTGAGGGGGGGATAATAGAAAACACAGAAAGAATTGTTGAAGATTTGCTGGCAGAAAATTTCCCTAATAATCATGAAAGATGAGACAATATCTATCCAAGAAGCTCAATGAAACCCATACAGGATAGACCACAAAAGAAAGTCACCAAGTCATATTATAATCAAACTTGCCAAAATCAAAGACAAAGAAAGAATCCCGAGAGCAGTTAGTGATAAACGAAAAGTCACCTACAAAGGAGAACAAATAAGACTAATCTCTGACTACTCAGAAGAAACCATGTAGGCAATAAGGCAATGGGATGACATATATAAAGCCTTGAAGGAAAAAAATTGTCAGCCAAGAATTGTATATCCAGCAAAATTGTCTCTCAAATATGATGGCGAAATTAGGTCATTCCCAGATAAACAGAAATTAAGGGAATTTGTAAAACCAGACTAAAATTACAAGAAATATTAAAGGAAGTCCTCTGGTGAGAGAACCAACAACATCAGACAGCAATCCAAGACTAGGACACAGGACATATCAACCAGTTATCAACCCAGATAGGGAATTCACAAAACCAAATAAAAGCTAAAAGATTGAAAATAGGGAACCAGAGACGTCAATATGTAAATGACTACAATGTCAAAACAAATAAAGAGAGAACAAACAGTGTGGTCATAGAACTTCCATATGGAGAGGAAGTCAAAGTGATATCAAGAAATAAAAGACTGATTTAAACTTAGAAAATAAAGGTGAATTTCAAAGTAACCACAAAGGAAGCTAAAAAACTCACCCATCAAAATAAAAAGGAAGAAAAAAATAAAGTCTCAGCAAACACAAAATCAACAATAATGAAAGAGATGAAAAGAAAATACATAAATAAAAAGAACACATCACAAAAAAGTAAGCAGAACAAAGAAACTGTCAACAGCACAAAAAAATCTAAAAATACATCAAAATGACAACATTAAACTCATACCTATCAATAATTACACTGAATGTTAATGGACTGAATGTGCCAGTAAAGAGACAGACAGTGACAGAATGGATTTAAAAAAAAAAAAAGTAACACAATCCATCCATATGCTGTCTACAAGAGACATACCTTAGACACAAAGACATAAACAAACTAAAATTCAAAGGATGGAAAAAATATATCAAGGAAACAATAACCAAAAAAGAGCAGGAGTGGCAATATTCATCTCAGATAAAATGTATTCTAAGGGAAAATCCACCATAAAGTGATAAGGAAGGGCACTATATTGTAATTAAACAGTCAATACACCAGGAGGACACAACCATAATAAATATATACTCACCCAAGGACAGGGCTTCAAAATACATAAAACAAACTCTAACAGTATTGAAAAGAGAAATAGTTCCACATTAATAGTAGGAGACTTCAACACATCACTTACAGTGAAGGGCAGAACATCTAGAAAGAAATTCAGTAAAGATAGAGAAGATCTAAATGCCACAATCAACCAACTCGACCTCATAGACATATACAGAACACTCCACCCAACAGCATCCAAGTATATATTCTTTTCCAACACACATGGAACATTCTCCAGAATAGACCACATTTTAGGCCACAAAGCAAGCCTTAACAGAATCCAAAACATTGAAATAATACAAAGCATCTTCTCTGATCCTAATGCCATAAAAGTAGAAATCATTAACAGAAATAGCAAGGGAAAAAAAAAGTCAAGTACATGAAAACTGAACAACATCTTGCTTAAAAACTACTAAGTAATAGAAGAAATTAAGGATGGAATAAAAAAATTCATAGTCAAATGAGAATGAAAAAAAATCTTACCAAAACATATGGGACACAGCAAAAGTGTGCGTAGAGGTCAATTTATAGCAATAGATGCACACATCAGAAAAGAAGAAAGGGCCAAAATCAAAACATTAACCCTACAACTCGAACAAATAGAGAGCTGTAAAAGAAGCCTCAGTCAGCAGAAGAAAGGAAATAATAAAGACTAGAGAAGAAATAAATGAAATAAAGAATAGAAAAACAACAGAAAGAATCAACAAAGAATCTTTGAAAGGATCAACAAAATCGACAAACCACTGGCCAAACCGGCAAAAGAAAAACAGGAGAGGAAGCAAATTAACCCAAATAAGAAATGCAATTGGGGTACATTACAACAGACCCAACCGAAATACAAAGGGTCATAACAGAGTACTATGAAAAACTACTCCAACAAATTTCAGAACCTAGAAGAAATGGACAAATTTCTAGAAACCCACTACCTACCTTAACTAACACAAACTGAGGTAGAAAAACTAAACGGACCCATAACAAAAGAAGAGATTGAAAAGGTAATTAAAAAACTCCCAATAAAAAAAAAATCCCTGGCCCAGATGGCTTCACTGGAGAATTCTACCAAACTTTCAGAGAACTGCCAATGCCAATATTACTCAAGCTATTTCAGAACATAGAAAAGGAAGAAATACTCCTGAACTCATTCTATGATGTCAGCATAACCCTGATACCAAAGCCAAGCAAAGACACCACAAAAAAAGAAAAAATACAGAACAATATCCCTCATGAACATAGACACAAAAATTCTCAACAAAATTCTAGCCGATAGAATTCAACAACATATCAAAAACAAACAAACAAGCAAACATCGTGATCAAGTGGGATTCATACCAGGTATGTAGCGATGGTCCAACATTGGAAAATCAATCAATGTAATCCACCACAAAAATGAAACAAAAGAGAAGAACCACATAATCTTATCAATCAATGCAGTAAAGACAATTGACAAAGTCCAACACCCATTCCTGATAAAAAAAAACTCTCAGCTAAATAGGAATAGAAGGGAAATTCCTAGACATAATAAAGAGCATTTTTACAAAGCCAACAGCCAACATCATTCTAGATGGAGACACACTAAAAGCATTCCACTTGAGAATGGGAAATAAAGATGACCTTTACCATCACTCTTATTCAATATTGTGCTGTAAGTCCTAGCTAGAGCAATAAGGCAAGAAAAAGAAATAAAGGGCATCAAGTTGGTAATGAAGAAGTAAAAGTATCCCTATTGGCAGATGATATGATCTTATACACTGAGAACCCCAAAGAATCCACAAGAAAGATACTGGAACTAATAGAAATATTTAGCAGAGTAGCAAGATACAAACATACAAAAATCAGTTGGATTCCTCTACACTAACAAAGAGAACTTCGAAGAGGAAATCACCAAATCAATACCATTTACAATAGCCCCCCAAAAGATAAAATACTTAGGAATAAATCTAACCAGGGATGTAAAAGAAAACTACAAAATACTACTGCAAGAAACCAAATGAGACCAACATAAGTGGAAAAATATGCCATACTCATGGATAGGAAGACTCAACATTGTGAAAATATCAATTCTACCCAAAGCGATGTACAGATACAGTGCAATCCTGATCCAAATTCCAACAACATTCTTTAATGAGATGGAGAAACAAATCATCAACTTTATATGGAAAGGGAAGAGGTCCTGGATAAGTAAAGCATTAATGAAGAAGAACAAAGTGGGAGGCCTCACACTACCTGATTTAAGAACCTCTTATACAGTCACCATAGTCAGAACGGCCTGGTACTGCTACAACAACAAACACGTAGACCAATGGAACAGAATTGAGAACCCAGACATAAATCCATCCACCTATGAGCAGCTGATATTTGACAAATGGCCATATTCCTTTAAAAAGGAAAAAACAGTCTCTTTAACAAATGGTGTTGACATAACTGGATGCCCATCTGCAGAAAAATGAAACAAGATCCATATTTCACACAATACACAAAAACTAACTCAAAATGGATCAAAGACCTAAGTATAAAATCTAAAACGTTAAAGAACATAGAAGAAAAAATAAGGACAATGCTAGGGGCCCTAATATATGGCATAAATAGGATACAAACCATAACTAACAATGCAGAATCACCAGAAGAGAAACTAGATAACTGGGAGTTTCTAAAAATTAAACACTTATGCTCATCAAAAGACTTAACCAAAAATGTAAAAACAGAACTTACAAACTGGGGAAAAAGTTTTGGCTATGACATATCTGACAAGGGTCTAATGTTTAAAATCTATAGTATACTTCAACACCTCAACAAAAAGACAAATATTCCAGTTTAGAAATGGGCAAAGGAAATGAACAGACACTTTCACCAAGGAAGACATTCAGGCGACTAACAAACACATGAGGAAATGCTCAAGATCATTAGCCATTAGAGAAAAGAAAATCAAAACTAAGATTGAGATATCATCTCAGCCCAAAGATACTGGTACTAATCCAAAAAACACAAAATAACAAATGTTGGAGATTTCATGGGGAGATTGGAACTCTAATGCACTGCTGGTGGGAATGTAAAATGGTACAACCAGTCTGGAAAGCGATATGGTGTTTCCTTAAAAAGCTAGAAATAGAAACACCATATGATTGAAGATCCCACTCCTAGGAATATACCCTATAGAAATAAGAGGAGTCACACGAATAGACATATGCACACCCATGTTCATCGCAGCACTACTCACAATAGAGAAAAGATGGAAACAACCTAAATGTCCATAAACACATGAATGGATAAACAAATTATGGTACATATACACAATGGAATACTATGCAACAATATTGAACAATGATGAATCTGCGAAACATCTCACAACATGGATGAATCTGGAGGGCATTATGCTGAGTGAAATTAGTCAGTCACAAAAGGACAAACATTGTATGAGACCACTATTATAAGAACTTAAGAAATGGTTTAACACAGAAAAAAGCATTCTTTGATGGTTACGAGGGTGGGGAGGGGGGAGGGGAAGTCTCTATCTAGCTAATAGACAAGTGTCAACTTCGGTGAAGGGAAGGACAACACACAATATTGGGGAAGTCAGCACAACTGGACCAAAGTAAAAGCCAAGAAGTTTCCTAGACACATCCAAACACAGGGACCAAGTAGCTGAGGCTGGGGCCTGGGGACCTAGTCTCAGGGGACATCTAGGTCAATTGGCATAACATAGTTCATAAAGAAAATGTTCTACAACCCACTTTGGTGAGTAGCGTCTGGGGTCTTAAAAGCTTGTGAGCAGCCATATAAGATACATCTATTGGTCCCATCACGTTTGGAGCAAACGAAAATGAAGAAAACCAAAGACACAAGGAAAATATTAGCCCAAAGAACTACAGGACCACATGAACCAGAGACTCTACCAGCCTGAGACCTGAAGAACCAGATGGTGCCCGGCTACCACCAACAACAGCTTCGAGAGGGATCATAACAGAGTCCTGGACAGAGTGGGAGAAAAATGTAGAACAGATTTCAAATTCACGAAAAAAGACCAAACTTACTGATCTAACAGAGACTAGAGGAACCCCCAAGACTATGGCCCCAGGACACTGTGCTAACCCAGAACTGAAACCATTCCCAAAGCCCACTTTTCAGATAAATATCAGACAGGCCTATAAAACAAAAAATAATACACGTGAGGAACATGGGTCTTAGTTCAAACAAATATACTAGACCAAACGGGCAACTCCTGTCCAAAAGCAAGACAAGAAGGCAGAAAGGGAAAGGAACTGGACAAATGGACACAGGGACCCCAGGGCAGAAAGGGGGAGCATGCTGTCACATTGTGGGGATTGCAACCAATGTCACAAAACAGTATATGTACAAATTTTTGAATGAGAAATTAGCTGTAAACTTTCACCTAAAGCAGAATTCAAAACCCCACAAAAAAGAAAGCAGATCAGCCTTAATATCAACCTCTACTAAGTTAAATATTGAAATCAAATGCAAAATTCACACAATTTTTAAATATACACCTAGGTATAATCCCATACCTTTCTCACTGCTTTCCACCTATTCTTAATCATGAGGATTAAGCAAGTTAATGCATGTGAAAAGTTCTTTGTAAATTAAAAAACACCATAGAAATGTGTTATTATCAAACGTAGACTCCATATATTTCCTTCTAGAATCCCCTTATTTGAAATTAGGCATTCCAGTTTGAAACTGCCGGTCATTTTGGAATCAAAGCTGAGGGTATCTCAATACATGATTGGGACAGGATGGGTTCCTTGAGTCCACCTGAGGTCCACAGACCTCACTATGTTGGGCCACTAGTGTGGACTTCCCCACAGAAACAGAGACCCTCTGGAGGGGAGGAAGCAGAGACTTGATCTGACAGCTTCAAGAAAAGAAACCATTCAATACCCACTCCTCCACATTTGGAGTATACAGGCAAAAGGTTACAGGGGTGAGGACAGGGCCAGTAAGCCTTAGAGACACTACATGGCTTCCTATGCCCATGTCAATGAGCAGACTTAACTCCATTGGGAAACGATGGGCAAGTAGTGGAAGGAGACATTTGAAATATTAGGAGCTCAGAGGCTTCAGGGACTCCTCAATAATCTCCCATGCTTGTTTTGTGTGCTTGACAACCTTCCCCTCTTATTTTCATAACAGCATCCCCTTTTTTTGAGAAATGTTCTGCCCCTCCCCCATTTTTTTTCATGAAACCTGCCACATTCTTAGATACCCAGTACTACCACTGCCTCCCAAAACACACATCTTGACACAGTTTATTGACCTAGAGATGGGTCTACGTATGGATGGCTGACCTAGCTTAGACAATCAGAGTCCTACCCTTTGATTTTTCTAACAGGAACTGGAAGAAGAGATTCATTCACTCTCTAGTGATGTGAGACAGAGAGGCCATGCTCCCTATCGTGTGAAGAGAGCCAGTCTGCAGTCATAGATACTGAAGATGACATTCAGAGAGAAACTGATAAGAGAGATGAAGCTAGACTGGAGTCGTGTAAGTGTTCAAGGCCCTGGTTCCAGTTGTTCCTGAGGCCCAGCTGTATCCCTGACTCTCCTGAGGTTTAGTTGTTCAACTCTACATTATTATTTTTTTCTTTTTGCCTAAACTAGTTTTAATTGGGTTTCTGTCCATTTCTAACCAAAAAGTCTTGATCATTCTCTAGGCTTTTCACCCTCAAAATCTTTCACAGCCAGAACCATCAAAGGGTCCCGGGAGAGAATCCAAGGCAAATCACTTTCTAGTCATTTTCTTATTTGACATCTCTGCTGCATTTAACTACTGATTTCTTTTCTCTTTCTTATTTTGATGACTCCTCACTTTCCTTATTCTTCTCTTCTGCCTCTGGTTCATCCCTTCTCCATCTCCTTCATGGTGACATTTTTTTTTTCTCTGCCTATTCCTTAACTACTTCTTTTCCCTAGGGTTTTATCCTAGGTTCACTCTACTCTGCCTGGATGATCTCATCCATTTTCAAGGCTTCAACCACCGATGGATCCCAACCTTTATCTTCAGCCCAGACCTCTCCCTGAGCTTCAGACCCATGTATTCAGCTGCCGATTAATATCCTGAATGTCTCACATGCACCTCAAACACAACACATCCAACATCATATTCATCATTTTGCTATTTCCTGTATTCCTCACCTTGATGAATAGCACCATCACACACTAAGTAACCTAAGCCAGATTCCTGGGAATCTTCTGAGGTTCCTCCCTCTCTCTTATTCCAATATTCAATCACCATGTTCCGTCAATTCCACCTGCTAAATCTCTCTCTGTTTTTGTCAATTTTTTCCTTTACTCAGTGTTAATGGTAGGGGGCGGATATTTGTAGCAAATTATAAATTTGAAAAGGTCACAAAAATTGCCCCTTCTTGCTGACAAAATTGTAACAAATTATTTGTAATTAGTTCTCTTAGTTCTTTTCATGACTGATCTGCCTCAAACATAGTGAACATACCACTCACATCTAACTCTTGAAGTTTCTCAGCATCTCCATTCCCACAATCCTTGCCCTGGGTCAGGCATCAGCTTCTACCTGGGAATATTTAAAGTGTTATGAAGTGCCTTACTGCTCTGTGGAAGTACATCAGGCCACCACAAGAAGTGAGAAGGAGTATGAGAAGCTGGGCCTCTAGCTCCCACTCCTGCTTCAACTAGAGCAGTGCTGATTGATTGGTTGAATGATTGCATGTAAAGTTTCATTGGAAAAAACGGGCATCTACTGCCAAGAAAGAGAGAGGTGGGAGTCTGAGGGGAGGGAGAAAGAGAAAACCATCGAATTAAAATTGCAATGGCCTCCTAACAGATTTCCCTGCCTCCAGTCTCCATCCCTCCAATCTACTTTCTAATGTTGCTTATGATTTGTGGTTTATGCAATAATTTTTTAATGTTTTTAAAACATAAATACAACATGAATACATTTTTGGAGTAAACAATCCAAATAATAAAGAAGTCTATAGAGCAGGGTTCTCAATCTTGGCACTACTCACATTTTGGGCTGGATAATTATTTGTTGTGGGGGCTGTCCTGTGCCTTGTGGGATGTTTAGCAGCATCCCTGGCTTCTGTCCACTAGATGCCAGTAGCAACACCCCTACCCAGTCGTGACACCCAAAAATGTCTCAAAATATTGGCGAATGTCCCCTGGGGGGCAAAATTACCCTTGGTTAAGAGCCACTACTAAAGAGAAAAAAGTGCATTCCACCTTCACATCCACCAATCCCACTCCCCTCCTCAGAGATTATCATTAGTATCAGTTGATGTCTATTATTCCAGATATTTTCTGTATATTTACATACATATGTATACACATAGCAAAGTGATCTTTCCAAAAATGCAGACTTGATTGTATTACTCTTCTGATCTAATTCCTCCCAAACAGCCTGCAGGAGAAAATCCACAGTTAGTAACCAAGCATACAAGGCTTTCAGGACCTGGCTTCTTCAGACTTTTTTCCTGCCTTCCCCTCCTCGTGATAGAGCCTCCCATTATAGGCTGAAAATGCCATACTCCCCTTTCCAGCCTCCCTTGCAGATAGGGCTTGATCAAGGGGCTTGAAGGGACATCTGCTGGAGGGTGGGGGTGATGGATAGCTTCAGGGAAAGATTTCCTGCCTGTCTTAGTTATCTAGTGTGGCTATAACAGAAATACTACAAGTGGATGGCTTCAACAAACAGAAGTTTATTCTTTCAGTCTAGTAGGCTAGAATTCCAAATTCAAGGCGTCAGCTCCAGGGGAATTCTTTCTCTCTTGACCAGCTCTTGAGGAAGGTCCTTGTCATCAATCTTCCCCTGGACTAGGAGCTTCTCAGCACAGGGATCCTGGGTCCAAAGGACACACTATTCTCCTGGCTCTTGTTTCTTGGTGGTATGAGGTCCCCTTGTCTCTCTGCTCACTTCTCTCTTTTATATCTCAAAAGAGTTTGGTTTAAGACACAACCTAATCTTGTAGACTGAGTCCCGCTTCATCAACATAACTGCCACTAATCCCATCTCATTAACATCATGGAAATAGGATTTACAGCACATAGGAAAATCCCATCAGATGACAAAATGGTGGACAATCACACAATACTGGGAATCATGGCCTAGCCAAGTTGACACACATTTTTGGGGGACATAATCCAATCCATAACACTGACAAATAAAAAGACACACATGGAAAAAAAAGACACACATGGAATGAAGTGCTCCTCTTGTTCTTCATTGGATGTGGTTGTGCCTGCATGTGACACAATAACCACCTTGCAACCAAGAAGAGAGATATTGTTGACAAACCAAGGATTACTGAGCAGAAGGCTAAGAATGTCCCTGGGTTCTTGATGACATCATTGAGCCTCCGAACCTATCTGGGAACCACCTTCCTTTGGAATTCTTGTCATGTGAGATAATAAACAGATTATCACATGTTCATGATACTTTTAGTTGGATATTCACTTACTCACAATTGAAAGCATCCTAACTGATATATACTGTATTCAACAATTTATAGTTGCCCGAACACAATAGTATATGCCTTTGTGCAAACTGGTTCCTCTGCCTGGAACGTATTCTCCACTATATCTGCATGACAAATACTTATTCATACATCAAGTCCCATCTTAAGTGTCACCTTCTTCCCTATGAAGCCATTCTAACCATTAATCCATACTCAGAAGCGTTGAACAACTCTTCTTCATGACTATTTCATTTTGTTCATATTTTTATTATAAAATGTATCACACTGAAATGCAATTTATTTATTTGTTAGGAAAGGGGAGGGTTTTATGGATAGGAAAGGACTTCAGTTCATTCATGCTGCAGCTGTGCTACCACTTCCATGACCAGAATAGGCCCCCTGACTTTGAATAGAAGTAGAGAACCAAAGGTTAGCAGTCCAGCCTTTTGTTACAGAGAGAAGTAATCATACCAGGGCACATGATCCCAATGAGGTCATCTAGCCAGTTGTTCCCTGAAGTGTCTTGGGACTTGTTCGAAATGCAGAAAATCTGGTCCCACCCCAGAAATAGAATCTGCATTTTAACAAGATCCCCAGGTGATTCCTATGCACATTAAAGTTTGAGGAGGTTGGAAGTCCATGTTCCCTTATCTGGAATTTTTAAAAAGGGCATTTCACATTGCAGTCAATTATTTTACACTTCATGCCACCTTGTGTAACAAATCAGATCATTCCATTTTGCTTACCCATGGAAGAATGCTGGGTTTTGGACAGTTTGCACGTTTTGTACATGATTTGTTTCCCATTCCATCTTTTCTATCTTGCTTTCATCCCCAGTGCATAGGAACCAGACCCAAGACTGAACAAGGAGAAAGAAAGAGGGGAGAGGTACAGACCCAAAGCCCCAGCCTGGAGTCATCTCCACAGACCCAAGCACTCCCTCCCAATCCGCACTATAAGATGAGGAATTCTCATATGGAGGGAGCAGCGGGGGCTCACAGGTTGCTCCAGGAATCTATACAATACCCATTTGCCTCTGGTCCCAAAAAGAGAAATCAAGTGCATGTGGCCTTGGGAGTGAAATCTGGGTTTTAATCCCAGCTCTGACACTCACTTTCACCTCTCTGACCTTCAGTTTGCTCATGTGTAAATGGGGCAAATTACACTTAGAGTTACCATATTGAGACCTGGCAATAGAAGAGTCACACTTCTGTGAGATGTGCCACATCTCCTGGTGTATATGTGTGTCTGCTGGCAGGGAGGTGGGACGGAACTGGGGCATGGTCCAGTGCATCTTTTATCCCTGCTCCTCGCTTATATACAAAAGGGAGCAGTACTCTGAAGTCTCACCTTAGTGGGTCCTGCTGCTGTCCCCAGGGGTCCACTCGTAGTCCTCTGAATCAGCCCTCCAGAGATGCATTTCTATTTGGAGAGAGGAAGGAGGGAGGGAGAGTCTGGTCAAGAACCCAGGACACATTCTGAAACAAACACATAGTGTGGGGAATTAGAGAGGGTCTTTTCCTTGGCTAGGCTGGAGAAGGGAAGTAACTTGTCTAAGCTTTTTCAGATCTTCTCTCTGCAGGCCTCTAGAGAACTGGGTTGGATTTCTTGCCATAGATTTGTCATAGAACTTGAGTACACTGAAATACAGGAACATTGGAGATCCTTAGATCTACTCTCTGATGATACAGGTGAAGAAACTGAGGCCTAGAAAGGTCAGACTCTTGACCAGGTCATATAGAACCTCAGTGGTAGAAGTAAGGTAGAAAGAAGAGAATAGGCTCTTGGGTGTCTGGGAAAGAGCTGGGGGCCAAGACTGGATGGGCATGGGCTCTCCACTTCCAGCTGCCAAGTCTATGTCCCTGGAAGGCAGTCATGAGCTGCCCTGACACTTTCCCCCAGCTGTGGTATCCTCTGAATGGGTTCAGGAGGAAGGAAGGAGGGAATGAACAATTCCCTGTTCCATAGCTTAGGGAGGGGGTGCCCACGGAGGTCGAGTGACTGCTGGGACTGACCTATCCTCCTATCTTTGGCCTGGCATGGTCTGTGCCCCAACTCCCCTCACTGCCAGTCAAGTGCTCCTCCTTCCAGAGCTTTGGGGTGGTGGGTGGGTGCAGCCAGGCAGCTCCCTGGCTATGGGCTGAGAGGGTCATTGTGCTCCTCCCAGGACATAGCATTCTGTACTCCAACGCCACCTTGGTGACACACACTGAAGTGCCTGTGTGCCCCTGACCTTTGCAAGCCCCCCTGCAGTGACCCCCACCTCTGCACCTGCTCCAGCTGCCCCTCTTAGTGAAAGCCCTTTTGCCATTGACCTTGGATCCTCAGGAATTTTTTTAAGGAACTGTGACTATTCCACCTTGTGGGAACCTTATCAATAGCCTTCATTCATGAGGCTGGGTAGGAGCCCCTCAACAGCTTAGAATATGCATTTACCTTCCCTTTGTGTTTAAGTGTGTATAGATATTTTCTGGTGGGCTGTGATGGACATTTCATTGCTCTCCCCTTTCCATAGGGCCTATCCCTTGGTAAAGGAGTCCTAGTGCACAGTGGTTAAGTGCTTGGCTACTAACAAAAAGGTCAATGGTTTGAACTCACCAGATGGGCAGTCTACTTCCATAAAGATTATAGCCTTGGAAATGCTATGGGGCAGTTTTACTCTGTCCTATAGGTCGCTATGAATTGGAATTTAGAGCAATGGTTTTTTTCGATTTATCCCTTGGTAATGCAAAGAACGCCTCCTATATTCTCCCCAACATCTGGTCACCTGAAATGTTGTGGGGCTGGGGAGTCTTTGCCTCTTTTGATATCATGATAGGATGGAATTTGGCCAAGACAATGGCTTCTAGGCCTGCTTCTATCTCTACAAATGGGGGCACAAGCAAATCTACCATCTGGTACTCTGTGATCCTTAGGATCTTGAAGTTAAAACCCAAAGCTCTCTGACTCACAGTTTCTTTATCCATGAAATGAGTCTAATTACAAGAACCAAGTGCAATACTAAATATAAAGCCTTGAAATGAGCATAATTATACAAACCAAGTGCAGCACTAAATATAAGGGGGGGAGCAGTGTGGGAACAAAGTTTTTGTTTGTTATTGAAGTTGGTATCTATTTAAACTAGGTTGTTATAAATTTAGGATGGTCAATGTAATCCCCATGGTAACCACGAATAAAATATCTAAAAAATATACACAAAAGGAAACAAGAAGAGAATCAAAATGGTTCTCTGCAAGAAATCAACTAAACACAAAAGAAAGCAATATTGGAGGAGATGAGGGACAAAAAGGTATAAGACACACACGAAACAAATTCCAAAATAGCAGAAGTAAGTCCTTCCTTATCAGTAACAACTTTAAATGTACATGGATTAAATTCTCCAATAAAAAGGTAGAGATTGGTAGAATGGATAAAAAATGATCCATCTATATATTGTCTACAAGAGACACACCTTCAACCCAAAGTGTACAATTCAGTGACATTAATCATGTTCACCTTGCTCTGCAACCATCACCACTATCTATTTCTAAATGTTTTTCATAATCCCAAACAGAAACCCAGTACCCCTTAAGCAGTAACTCCTCACTCTCACCTCCCCTCATCCCCTGGTAACCACTGATAAAATTTTGCCTCTATGCATTTCTTGTTCTAGATTTTCATGTAATTCAAATCATACAGTATTTGTCCTTTTGACTTATTTCACTTAGCATAATGTTTTCAAGTTTCATCCATATTGTAGTGCGTATCAGAACTTCATTTCTCTTTATGACTGAATAATACTCCATTGTATGTATGCACCACATTTCTTTTTTTTCACTGTTTAAAAATTTTTTCCCATACAAAAATTTATACATACATTGTTATGTGACTCTAATTGCTCTCCCCATACTGTGACAGCACACTCCTCCTTTCCACCCCTGATTCCCCATGTCCATTCAACCAGCTCCTAACCCTCTCTGCCTTCCCATCTCACCTCCGGACAGAAGCTGCCCGTTTAGTCTCTTGTATCTACTTGAGCTAAGAGGCACATTCCTCACGAGTATCACTTTATGTTCCACAGTCCAGTCTAATCCCTGTCTGAAGAGTTGGCCTTGTAAATTGTTTTAGTTCTGGGCTGATAGAGAATGCAGGGGCCATGCTTTCTGGGGTTCCTCCAGTCTCAGTCAGACCATTAAGTCTGGTCTTCTTACTAGAATTTGAGTTCTGCACCCCACCTTTCTCCTGCTCCACCCGGGACTCTCTGTTGTGTTCCCTGTCAGGGTGGTCATTGGTGGTAGCTGGGCACCATCTAATTCTTCTGGTCTCAGGCTAATGAGGTCTCTGGTTTATGTGGCCCTGTCTGTCTCTTGGGATAATACTTTCTTTGTGTCTTTGGTGTTCTTCATTTTCCTTTTCTCCAGGTGGTTGGGACCAATTGATGCATCTTAGATGGCTGCCTGCAAGCTTTTAAGACCCCAGATGCCACTCACCAAATTAGGATGCAAAACATTTTCTTAATAAGCTTTGTTATGCCAATTGACCTAGATGTCCCTGAAAGCATGGTCCCCAGACACCTACCCCTCCTACTCTGTCCCTCAAAGTGTTTGACTGTATTCAGGAAACCTCTTAGCTTTGGTTTAGTCCAGCTGTGCTGACTTCCCCTGTAGTGTGTGCAGTCCTTCCCTTCACCTAAGATAATTCTTATCTACTATCTAGTTAGTAAATAACCCTCACCCTCCCTCTCCACCCTTGTAACCATCAAAGAATGTTTTCTTCTGTGTTTAAACCCTTTGAGTTCTTATAATAGTGATCTTATACAATATTTGTCCTTCTGTGACTGACTAAACTCACTCAGCATAATGACCTCCAGCTTCCTCCATTTTATGTTTCATGGCTTCATCATTGTTCTTTATCATTGCATAGTATTCCATTGTGTCGTACCACATTTCTTTATCCATTTATCTGTTGTTATGGATTGAATTGTGCCCCCCAAAATATGTTTTGTAAATCCTAACCCCTATACCTGTGTTTATAATCCCATTTTGGTAAGGGTTGTCTTTGTTATACTAATGAAGCAGTATTAGTGTAGTGTGTGTCTTAAGTCAATCTCTTTTATATATAAAAGAGCAGATTAAACAAGGAAGAAAGCAAGCAGAGATGGGGGAAGATAGATGTCATGCCACATGAAGATCACAATGATTGCCAAGGAATAGAAGCTGAAAAGAGACCAGGACCATCCCCCAGAGCCCACAGAGAGAGAAAGTTTTTGTCTAGAGCTAGTACACTGAATTCAGACTTCTAGCCTCTTAAACTATGAGAAAATAAATTTCTGTTTGTTAAAGCCACCCACTTGTGGTATTTCTGTTATAGCAGCACTAGCTAACTAACACATCTGTTGATGGACATTTGGGTTTTTCCCACCTTTTGGCTATTGTAAATAATGCTGCAATGAACATTAATGTACAAGTATCTGTTTGAGTCCCTTCTTTCAAGTCGTTTGGGTTTATACCTAGGAATGGAATTGCTGGATCATATGGCACTTCTGGGAGGAGCCCTAGTGGTACAGTGTTTAAGTGTCTGGCTGCTAACTGAAAGGTCAGCAGTTTGAGCCCACCAGCTGCTCCTTGGGAGAAAGATGTGGCAGTCTGTTTCTGTAAAGATTACACCCTTGGAAACCCTATGGGGCAGTTCTATTCTGTCCTATAAGGTCGCTATGAATTGGAATAGACTTGACAGCAATGGGTTTGGTTTATGGTACTTCTGTTTAATTTTTTGAGGAACTGCCAAAATGTTTTTCACAGCAACTGCACCATTGTATATTCCCACCAGCAAACGATGAGGGTTCTAATTTCTTCACATCCTAACCAACACTTGTGGTTTTGTTGGAGGGTGGAGGTAATCGGGTGTAAGTGCTTAACGGGTGTATGGTTTCTTTTTGGGTTGATGAAATTGTTTTAGAACTAGAGAGAGTTGATGTTTTCACAACATTATGAATGTACTAAAGGCCATTTAAGGCGTCCTGGTGGCGCAGTGGTTAAGCACTCAGCTGCTAACTGAAAGGTTGGTGGTTTGAACCCACCAGCTGCTCTGTGGGAAAAAGATGTGGCAGTCTGCTTCTGTGAAGATTACAGCCTTGGAAACCCTGTAGGGCAGTTCTACTATGTCCTACAGGGTCACTATGAGTTGCAATTGACTAAACGGCAATGGTTTTTTGGGTAAATGCCATCTAATTGTCCACTTTAAAATGCTGCCCAGCCCTGCACCATCCCATGGTCAGTTGCAGGTTGGATCATTTTGATCCATAGGATTTTCAATGGCTGATTTTCAGAAGTATTATGGCACAATTAAAAAATAAACAAAAACTAGGTCCTGAAGTTTTACCCCCATGTTTTTTTTTTTCCTATGAGTTTTATGGTTTTAATTCATATATTTAGGTAATTGATCCATCCTGAGTTAATTTTTATATGCTTTGAGATATGGTACAACTTGATTATTTTGCGTATGGAGATCCAATTGTCCCAGCACCATTTGTTGAAGGGACTATTCTCTTTACATTGAATGAATTTGGCACCCTTGCCAAAAATCAATTTTCCATAAATGTATAGGTTTATTTCTGGACTTTCAATTTTATTCCATATGTCTATCCTTTTATACCAGTACCACACTGTTTTGATTACGGTAGCTTTATAGTACATTTTGAAATCAGGAAGTGTGATTCCTCCTACGTTGTTGTTTTTTTCAAGATTGCTTTGGCTAGTTGGTACCCCTTGCCATTCCATATGAATTTTAAGGTTGACTTTGCCATTTCTGCAAAAATAAAAAGCTGTTGGAAATTTTATAGGGATTGCATTGAACCTAGAGATTGCTTTGGATAGTATGACATCTTAACAATACTAAGTCTTTCAATCCATGGACGTGGGACGTGGTCCCATTTACTCAGCTCTTCTTTAATTTCTTTCAGCAATATTTTATACTTTTTGGTATACAAGTCTTTCACTTCTCTGTTTTTTTTTTTTTTTATTGTATTTCAGATGAAAGTTTACAGAGCAAATTAGTTTCTCATTAAACAACTAATATACATATCGTTTTGTAACATTGGTTGCCAACCCCAGGACATGTCAACACTCCCATTTTCGACCTTGGGTTGCCCATTACGAGCTTTCCTGTCCCCTCCTACCTTCCTGTCCTTGCCCCTGGGCGGGTGTGCCCCTTTAGTCTTATTTTGTTTTATGGGCTTGTCTAATCTTTGGCTGAAGGGTGAACCTCAGGTGTGACCAGTACTGAGTTAAAAGGGTGTCTGGGGGCCATAGTTTCAGGGTTTCTCCAGTCTCTGTCAGATCAGTAAGTCTGGTCTTTTTTTGTGAGTTAGAATTTTGTTCTACATTTTTCTCCAGCTCTGACCAGGACCTTCTATTGTGATCCCTGTCAGAGCAGTTGGTGATGGTAGCCGGGCACCATCTAGTTGTGCTGGACTCAGTATGGTGGAGGCTGTGGTAGTTGTGGTCCATTAGTCCTTTGGACTAATCTTTCCCTTGTGTCTTTGGTATTCTTCATTCTGCCTTGCTCCAGAGGGGGTGGGACCAGTGGAGTATCTTAGATGGCCTCTGACAAGCTTTTAAGATCCCAGATGCTACTCACCAAAGTAGGATGTAGAACATTTTCTTTATAAACTATGTCACGCCAATTGAGCTAGATGTCCCCCAAGATCACCTCCCTGTTTAAATTTATTTCTAGGTGTTTTATTCTTTTAGATGCTATTGTAAATGTAATTATTTTCTTAATTTCCTTTTCATATTGTTCAGTGCTGGTGTATAGAATCACAACTAATTTTTGGGCATTGATCTTTTACCCTGTGACTTTTCTGAATTTATTTATTAATTCTAGTAGTTTGCTTGTGGGTTTTTTTCGTGGGGAGAAATTTCTATATAGGATCATAATCATGTTATTTGGGAATAGAGACAGTTTTACTTCTTCCTGTCTGATTTGGAGGCCTTTTATTTCTTTTTCTTTCCAAATTGGTCTGGCTAGAATTTCCAGTACAATGTTGAATAGCAGTGGTTAAAGCAGGTGTCCTCTTGTTCTTAACCTTAGAGAGAAGGCTCTTTCACCATTGAATATTATGTTAGCTGTGGGTTTTCCACAAACTGTCCTTTCTCACTGTTATGGATTGAATTGTGTCCCCAAAAAACATGTGTTATAAATCCTAACCCCTATACCTGTGGATGTAATCACATTTGGTAATAGGATTTTCTTCGTTATATTAATGAGGTCATATCAGTGTAGGCTGTGTCTTAAACCAATCACTTTTTTTAAAAAGATTTTATTGTGCTTTAGGTGAATGTTTACATAGCAAATTAATTTTCCAATCAATGATTCTTACACAAATTGTTTCATGACATTGTTTGCAATCCCCACAATGTGTCAGTACTCTCCCCATTTCCTCCCTGGGCTCCCCATTCCCATTAGTCTGGTTTCCCTGTCCCTCTCTGTCTTCTCATCTTTGCTTTTGGGCAAATGTTGCCCTTTTGGTCTCATATAGTCAATTATTCTAAGGAACATATTTTTCACAGATGTTATTTTTTATTTTATAGCCCCGTCTATTATTTGACTGAAAGGTGGCCTCCAGGACTGTCTATAGTTTCAAGTTAGAAGGTTGGCTTAGGGCAATAGTCTCGGGCGAGGTTCCTCCAGTCTCTTTCAGACCAGTAAGTCTTGTCTTTTTTTCTTTCTTTAATTTGTATTTTGTTCTACATTTTTTACCCATTCTAACCAGGACCTTCTATTATGATCCTGGTCAGAGTGGTCAGTAGTGGTAGCCGGGCATCATCTAGTTCTTCTGGTCTCAGGTTAGAGGAGGTTGTGTTTGGACATTAGTCTTTTGGACTAATTGCTTCCTTGAGTCTTTTTTCTTCATTCTCCTTTGCTCCAGACAGGATGAGACAAATAGATTTATCTCAGATGGTCACTTGCAAGCTTTTAATATCCCAGATGCTACTCACCAAAGTAGGATGTAGAACATTATGAACTGTGTTTTTCCAATTGACCTAGATGTACCCAGAGACAATGGTCCTTAGCCTTCATGTCCAGTAGTTCAATCCCGATGTCTAAGTAGTTTCTATAACCGTGCCCCCATATACTCTATTATATATATATGAATATAAATGGAGCAATTACAAATAAGTATCTAGAAATATCCACAACCATACCTATATGTACACAGGTGTACTCCCGTACGACTCCCTTCACCTATTTAGCATACATACTAGCCTATGTATCTACTTCCAAATTATTGATTGTTATTACTGTTGTTGCAGGATTGTATGTGTTATAGCATTTAGTGTAGTTGCCCTTTACTCTTGTGTACCTCTCAGTGTCTTCCTTTGCCTTGGTCACGTGCTGACTTCCTCCATATTGTGTATTGCCTCACCCTTCATCCAAATTAACACTTGTCTACTATCTAGTGATTGTCCCTCCTTCCCCATCCAAACCCTGGTAACCATCAAAGAATGTTTATTTCTGTGTGTAAACTTATTTTTGACTTTTTATAATAGTGGTCTCATTCAATATTTGTCCTTTTGTGATTGAATTCTTTCACTCAGCATAATGTACTCCAGATTCATCCATGTTGTGAGATGTTTTGTAGATTCGTCATTGTTCTATAATATTGCGTAGTGTTCCATTGTGTGTATGTACCACACTTTGTTTATCCATCCATCCGTTGCTGGGCATTTAGGTTGTTTCCATTTTTTTGCCATTGTGAATAGTGCTGTGATGAACATGGGTGTGCATATGTCTATTGGTGTCATGGCTCTTATTTCTCTAGTATATATACCTAAGGGTGGAATTGCTAGATCATATGGTATTTCTATTCTAGCTGTTTCAGGAAGCGCCATATTGTTTTTCAAAATGGTTGTACCAATTTGCATTCCCACCAGCAGTGCATAAGAGTTCCAATCTCCCCACAAAATCTCCAACTTTTGTTATTTTGTGTTTTTTGGATTTGTGCCGGTATTGTCGGGCTAAGAGAGTATCTCCAAGTAGTTTTGATTTGCATTTTTAAGGAGGCGCCATATCCTTTCCCAAAGTGGTTGTACCATTTTACATTCCCACCAGCAGTGCATAAGAGTTCCAATCACCCTGCAACCTCTTCAATATTTATTATTATTTTTATTTTTAATTAGTGCCATTAATGTTGGGGTGAGATGGTTTCTCATTGCAGTTTTGATTTGTGTTTCTCTATTTGCTAATTATCATGAGCACTGAAGTATACTATAGATTTTAAGGATTAGACCCTTGTCCGATATGTCATAGCCAAAATTTTTTTCCCAGTCTGTAGGTTCTTTTTTTTACTCTTTTGGTGGGCAAAAGAGTTTAACTTTTAGGAGCTCCCAGTTATCTAGTTTACCTTTTGGTGTTTGTGCATTGTTAGTTATAGTTTGTATTGTATTTATGCCATGTATTAGGACCCTTACTGTTGTCCTTATTTTTTCTTCCATGACGTTTATCATTTTAGGTTTTATATTTAGATCTTTGATCCATTTTGAGTTAGATTTTGTGTATGCTGTGAGGTATGGGTCCTGTTTCTTTTTTTTTTTTTTTACGGATAGACAGCCAGTTTTGCCAGCACCATTTGGTTAAAAATAAAACAAACAAACTTTCTTTTCCCCCATTTAATGAACTTTGTCAAAGATCAGCTGACCATAGGTGGATGGATTTACATCTGGGTTCTCAATTTTGTTCCATGAGTCTAAGTGTCTGTCCTTGTACAAGTACCAGGCTGTTTTGACTACAGCAGCTGTATAGTAGGTTCTGAGGTCAAGTAGTGTGAGACCGCCTACTTTGTTCTTTTTCTTCAATAATGCTTTGCTTATCCGAGGCCTCTTTTCTTTCCATATAAAGTTGGTGATTAGTTTTTCCGTCTCGTTAAAGAATGTTGTTGGTATTTGGATTGGGATTGCGTTATATCTGTAGATCACTTTGGGTAGGATTGACATTTTCACAACGTTGAGTCTTCCTATCCATAAACATGGTATGTTTTTCCATTTATGAGGTCTCTTTGCATTTCCTGCAGTAGTGTTTTGTAGTTTTCTTTGTATAGGTCTTTACATCACTAATTAGATTTATTCCTAAGTACTTTATCTTCTTGGAGGCTATTATAAATGTATTATTTTCCTGATTTCCTTCTCAAAGTTTTCTTTGTTAGTGTATAGGAATCCAACAGATTTTTGTATGTTGATCTTGTATCCTGCTACTCTGTTAAATTTTTCTCTTAGTTCCAGTAGTTTTTCGGTGGAGTCTTTGAGGTTGTCTATGTATAGAATCATATCCTCTGTGAATAGGAGAAATTTTACTTCTTCATTTCCAATTTGCCCTTTATTTCTTTTTCTTCCTTATTGCTCTAGCTAGGACTTCAAGCACAATGTTAAATAGGAGTGGTAATAAAGGACATCCTTGTCTTATTCCTATTCTCAGGGAGAATGCTTTCAGCCTCTCTCCATTGAGAATGATGTTGGCTGTTTGTTTTGTATGTTGTTGTTGTTATTAGGTGCCATCCAGTCAATTCTGACTCATAACGACCCTATGTACAACAGAACAAAACACTGTCCAGTCCTGCACCATCCTCATGATCGTTGTTATGCTTGAGTCCATTGTTGCAGCCACTGTGTCAATCCATCTCATTGAGGGTCTTCCATTTTTTTCACTGACCCTCTACTTGACCAAGCATGATGTCCTTCCCCAGGGTCTGGTCCCTCCTAATAACATGTCCAAAGTATGTGAGATGAAGTCTCGTCATCCTTGTGTCTAAGGAGCATTCTGGTTGTACTTCTTCCAAGACAGATTTGTTTGTAATTTTGGCAGTCCATAGTATATTCAATATTCTTCCTTAACACTATAATTCAAAGGCATCAATTCTTCTGCAGTCTCTCTTATTCATTGTTCAGCTTTCACATGCATATGAGACAACTGAAAACATCAGGCACACCTTAGTCCTTAAAGTGACATCTTTGCTTTTTAACTCTTTAAAGAGTCTCTTGCAGCAGATTTGCCCAGTGCAATGCGTCGTTTGATTTCTTGGCCGCTGCTTCCATGGATGTTGATTGTGGATCCAAGTAAAATGAAATCCTTGACAACTTCAGTATTTTCTCTGTTTATCAAAATGTTGATTATTGGTCCATTTGTGAGGATTTTTGTTTTCTTTATGTTGAGGTGTAATCCGTACTGAAGGCTATGGTCTTAGATCTTCATCAGTAAGTGCTTCAAGTCCTCTTCACTTTCAGCAAGCAAGGTTGTGTCATCTGCATAATTCAGGTTGTTAAAGAGTCTTCCTCCAATCCTAATACCCCATTCTTCTCCATATAGTCCAGCTTCTCGGATTATTTGCTCAGCATACAGACTGAATAAGCATGGTGAAAGGATACAACCCTGACGCACACCTTTCCTGGCTTTAAACCACGCAGTATCCCCTTGTTCTGTTCAAATGACTAACTCTTGATCTATGTACAGGCTCCTCATGAGCACAATTAAGTGTTCTGGAATTCCCATTCTTCTCAATGTTATCCATAATTTGTTATGATCCACACGGTCAAATGATTTTGCATAGTCAATAAAACACAGGTAAACATCTTTCTCGTATTCTCTGCTTTCAGCCAGGATCCATCTGACATCAGCAATGATATCCCTGGTTCCACATCCTCTTCTGAATCCAGCTTGAATTTCTGGCAGTTCTCTGTCAATATAGTGCTGTAACCGCTTTTGAATGATCTTCAGCAAAATTTTACTTGCTTGTGATATTAATGATATTGTTCGATAATTTCTTTATTCAGTTGGATCACTTTTCTTTGGACTAGGCATAAATATGGATCTCTTCCAGTCAGTTGGCCTGGAAGCTGTCTTCCAAATTTCTTGGCATTGACGAGTGAGCACTTCGAGCGCTGCATCTGTTTGTTGAAAGATCTCAATTGGTATTCCGTCAATTCCTGGAGCCTTGTTTTTTGCCGATGTCTTCAATGCAGCTTGGACTTCTTCCTTCAGTACCATTGGTTCTTGATCATATGCTACTTCCTGAAATGACGGAACGTCAACCAATTCTTTTTGGTATAATGACTCTGTGTATTCTTTCCATCTTCTTTTGACACTTCCTGGTTCGTTCAGTATTTTGCCCATAGAATCCTTCAATATTGCAACTCGAGGCTTGGATTTTTTCTTCAGTTCTTTCAGTTTGAGAAAAAACGAGTGTTCTTTCCTTTCAATTTTCTGACTCCAGGTCTTTGCACATTTCATTATAATACTTTACTTTGTCTGCTTGAGCAGAACTTTGAAATCTTCTGTTCAGCTCTTTTACTTCATCATTTCTTTATTTTCTTTATTTCATCATTGTTCTAGCTACTTGACCTTCAAGAACAATTTCTAGAGTCTCCTCTGACATTCATTTTGGTCTTTTCTTTCTTTCCTCTCTATTAATGACTTTTGCTTTCTTCATGCATGATGTCCTTAATGTCATTCCACAACTTGTCTGGTCTTTGGTTGTTAGTGTTCAATGCGTCAAACCTATTCTTGAGATGGTCTGTAAATTCAGGTGGGATATATGCAAGATCGTACTTTGGCTCTCGTGGACTTTTTCTAATTTTCTTTAGCTTCAACTTGAACTTACATATGAGCAATTGATGGTTTGTTCCACAGTCAGTCCCTGGCCTTGTTCTGACTGATGACATTGAGCTTTTCCATCTACTCTGTACACAGGTGTCAATTTGATTCCTGTGTATTCCATCCGGTGAGGTCCACGTGTATAGTCACCGTTTATGGTTGTTGAAAAAAGGTATTTGCAATGAAGACGTCATTGATGTTGCAAAATTCTATCATGCAATCTCTGGTATCATTTCCCTCACCAAGGCCATGTTTTCTAACTACCGATCCTTCTTCTTTGTTTCCAACTTTCGCATCCCAAATTATCAGTTTTGTATAGATGTCCTTTATTATGTTGAGAAATTTTCCTTCTATTATTTTATTGAAAGTTTTTATCAGAAGTTGGTGTTGGACTTTATCAAATGCCTTTTCTGCATTGATTGAGATGATCATGTGATTCTTTTCTTTTGTTCTATTTATGTGGTGGATTACACTGATTGATTTTCTAATGTTAAAGCATCCTTGCTTACCTGGTGTGATGTTTAAGATTGTGTGTCGACTTGGCTGGGCCATGATTCTCAGTGTTTTGGCAGTCTTATAATGTTGTGATCACTTCCCTGTTGAGATTTCATATGTGATCACCCCCATGATGGGATCTGTTGTAAGCAGACAATCAGTTGAAAAGGAGTTTCTTTGGGCATGGCTCCTACATCCAAATATAAGTAGATGTTCTGGCTTTTGCCTGTGCTGGATCCTGCAGCTGGCTCCTGTTCATCTGACCTCCAGTTCTTGGGACTTGAGCTAGCAACTTACCTGTGGTCTTGCCTGTCGATCTTGGGATTTGTTGCTATTCACAGTCTGTGAGCAAGAGCCCTGCTCTCCAACCTGCAAATCTTGGGTTTGCCAGCCCTGTGGCTACATGAATCAGGACGTCTCTATCCTGATCCATGGACTTGGGAATTCCAGCCTCTACAATCGCATGGGCCATTTCCTTGATAGAAATCTCTCTATATATTTATATGCTTTACTGGTTTTTCTTCTCTAGAGAACCCAGACTAAGACACCTGGTATGAATCCCACTTGGTTGTGGTATATTATTTTTTTGATATGATGCTGATTTCTATTGGCTAGAATTTTATTGAGAATTTTTGTATCTATATTCATAGGAGATATTGGCCTGTATCTGTTTTTTTCTTGATCTTCTTTCTAGATGTTTTATCTATTATTGAAAGTGGTATGTTTAAATCTCCAAGTAATATTGTATAGCTGTCTATTTCTTCCTTCAATCCTATCAGTGTTTGCTTTATATACTTAGGGGCTTCAATGTTAGATGTATATATATTTATAATTGTTATATCTTCTTGATGAATTGACCTTTTTGTCATTGTATAATGTCCTTCTTTATCTCTTCTAGCAGATTTTGACTTAAAATGTATTTTGTCTTAGATTAAAAGATGCTTTCGTTTGCTTATTATTTGCATGGAATATAGTTTCCATCCTTTCACTTTCAAACTATTTTTGTCCTTGTGTGTAATATTTGTCTCTTATAGGCAGCATATAGTTGGATCATTTTTTAAAAAATTCACTCTGCTACTCTCTCTTTTGATTAGAGTGTTTAGTCCGTGTCATGGATTGAATTGTGTCCCCCCAAAATATCTGTCAACTTGGCTAGGTCATGATTCCCAGTATTGTAGGATTGTCTACCATTTTATCATCTGATGTGATTTCCCTATATGTTGTAAACTTTATCACTATGATGTAGTAAGATGGATTGGCAGCAGTTATATTGATGAGGTCTACAAGATTAGGTAGTGTCTTAAGCCAATCTCTTTCGAGATATAAAAGAGAGAAGTGAGCAGAGAGACATGGGGACATTATACCACCAAGAAAGCAGTGCTCAGAGCAGAGTACATCCTTTGGACCTGAGTTTCCTGCGCTGAAATGCTCCCAGACTAAGGGAAGACTGATGACAAGGACCTTCAGCCAGAGCCGACAGAACAAGAGAAAGTCTTCCCCTGGAGCTGACACCCTGAATTTGGACTGGTAGCCTACTGGACTGTGAGAGAATAAATTTCTCTCTGTTAAAGCCATCCACTTGTGGTATTTCTGTTATAGCAGCACTAGATAACTAAGACAGTCCACTTACATTTCTGTAATTACCAATAAGAAAGGACTTACTTTTGCCATTTCTTTATTGTTTTGTGTATGCCAGAATCCTTCTGTCCTTCTGTGTCCCTTATTTCCTCTAATGCTGCCAACTTTTGTGGGTTTTTTTTTTTGCTTTTTCTAGGCCATTTTTATTGTCTTTACCTTTTCTTTTATGTGTATTTTTTAGATATTTTGTTTGTGGTTACCATGAATATTACATTTTAAAACTTGTGTTTATAACAACATGGATTAAATAAATTGATACCAACTTAACCTCAGTAACACACAAAAATTCTATAGTTAGAGTATTCCCCCCCCCATTTATGTTGGTGCTATCACCAGTTACATCTTTGTGCATCATGTACCATGTAACATAAATTTATGCTTATTTTAATGCGTTTGTCATTATAAAGCATGAAGGAACTAATAATTAGATTTATCAAGCAAAAATACCTTCAAGTTTACCCGTATACTTGCCCATGCAATCACCCTTAGTGAGGATCTTTCTTTTTCCACGTATGGCTTTGAGTTACTTTCTAGTACCCCCCTTCTTTTTTTTTTTTTTTTTTTTTTTTACTCTCTAAAGTACTCCCTTTAGCATTTCTTGCAGGACCAGTCTAGTGGATATGAACTCTCTCTGCCTTTGTTCATCTGGGACTGTCTTAATTTTGCCCTTGTTTTTGAAGGACAGTTTTGCTTTGTATAGTATTCTTGATTGACAGTTCTTTTCTTTCAGCACTGTAAATATATCATTCCATTGACTTCTGGCCTCCAAAGTTTCTGAGGAGAAATCAGCACTTAATCTTATTAAGGATCTTTTATATGTGATCATTTGGTTCTCTATTGCTCCTATCATGATTTTTCCATTATCTTTAGTTTTTGAGAGCCTGATTATAATATGTCTCAGTGTGGACCTCTTTGGGTTTATCCCACTTGGAGTTCATTAAGCTTTTTTGATTTATAGGTTCATGTCCTTTGTGAGAGTAGGAAAATGTCTGCTATTATTTCTTCAAGTATTCTTTCTGTCCTTTTCTATCTCTTGACTCCTTCTGGGATTTCCATGATGTGGATGTTGGTTTGCTTGACGTTGTCCCATAATTCCATTATACTGTATTCAGCAGTCTTGAACTTCCTTCCTTGTTGCTCTTCAGCCTCCATAATTTTGACTACTTTATCATCTCATTCACTTATTCTTTCTTCTGGCTGATCAAATCTGTTGTTAAATATTTCCATTGTGTTTCTCATTTCAATCATTGTCTCTTTCAGTTCCAGTATTTCTGTTTGGTTTCTTTTTATGTCTTGGTTCCCTAGTGTTGCTGTAACAGAAATACCACAATTGAGTGGCTTTAAAAACAAAAATTTGTTTTCTCAGTTTAGGAGTCTAGAAGTCCAAATTCAGGGCACCAGATCTAGGGGAAGCTCTCTCTCTGTTGGCTCTAGAGAGGTGGTCCTTGTCTCTTCCACTATTCCTCAGTTCTTTGGTGATCTTTATGTGACATGGCATCTATTTTCCCCCATTTGTTCTCACTTGTCTCTGGTCTATGCTGCCCCTTATAACTCGGAAGTGATTAGGTTTAGTACACGCCCTACACTGATATAGCTTCATTAACCTAACAAAGAAAATTCTATTCCAAAATGGAATTACACCCACAGGTATAAGTGTTAGAATTCTACTACACATTTTATGGAGGCACAATTCAATCCATAACAATCTACCTTTTGGCTTTCCAAAATTCATATCTTCGCCATGTGCAAAACATATTCAACCTATCACATTCTCTCAAAAATCTTAGCCCATTTCAGCGTCAATGCTAAGTTCAAATATCATCTTCTGAATCATCTAAATCTAGTATGGGTGAGTCTCTGGGCATAGTCCATCTGGGGGCAAAATTCCTTTCTATCAGTGAACCTCTGAAGACTAGAATACAAGTTATGTGTTTTGAGAGTACAATGGTGGAATAGGCACATGGTAGATATTTCCATTACAAATGGGAGAAATTAGAGGGAAACAAAGATTCATGAGTACCAAGTCCAAAACCCAGCAGGGCAAATTTCATTGGCTCTTAAGGCTTGAAAATAATCCTCTGTTCTCTGGGACCATTTGGGCAATTGCCCTGCTCTCCAGACTCACTGGGAAGGCAATCTAACTCCCTCAGCTTTGGGTGGCCTCATTCTCCTGTCCAACTGAGTAGTGACCTAATTCCCTTGGCCCTGGGTGGATCCGTTCTCCTGGCCCCTTGACATGGTAGTCGCACCCCCGTCAACTTTGGACAGTGGCCCCCCTTCTCTTGGCTTACCTGAACAACAGCCCCACTCTCTGGAACAAATGTAGTGGCTGTGGCTCCACACTTTGAAACTAAGGCATCCCTGCCCCTCATGCTCCTTCAGACAGTTCTAATGATCTACAAACTGTTCCCAGGATAGTGCTTTTGTTTTCTTGGAGAACAACAGATGGTTTGCAACCAGGTAGCTATGTTGACCTGTTTCCTACCTGTAAATTCCAGAAGGCAGACAGCTTTCCTTGATTTCATCCTATCTCTGTTCCTGTCAGTTCAACCTGATGTAATTTCTGCTGAGGTGGTTGATTAGATTTACCAGTCACAGGCCTAATCTCTTTAGCAAAAGATTGTGTAGCCAGGCCTTGGTTAAAGTTCCAGGACATATTTCTTTAGTTTGTACAACAGAATTTCCTAAATCTTTAAGTTCTTGTTTCATGTTGCACTGTTTATTTTTAATTCCATTTCTTTCCCCCCACATTTTACTAAGTGAAAAAGAAAAACCATGTTGCCCATTCAGAATCTCCTCAGCCAAATGTTGAAGTTCACCACTTACAAGTTCTGCCTCCCCAAAAACATTCAAACATAATTCAGACAAGTTCTTTGTCACCATGTAAAAAGGTTAGCCCTTCCTCCAGTGTCCAATAACATGCCCATCATTTCCTTCTAAAGCCATAAACAAAATGTTTATGGTGATAGAAGCTTTACTCACAGCTCTAATTTTTTTTCTGAGCCCTCATCAGAATCACCCTTAATGTCCATAATTCTATCAACAGCCTCTTCAAGGCAATCTAAGGCTTTACTATGAAGCACATCAAAATTCCTCTAGCCTTTACCCATTACCCAATTCCAAAACCACTTCCATATTTTAGATATTTGTTAGTGCAGCACCTCTACTCTTGGTACCAAATTCTGTCTTAGTTTCCTAGTATCGCTGTAACAGAAATACCTATCACAACTGGGTAGCTTTAAAGAAGAGAAATTTAGTTTCTCACGGTTTAGGAGACTAGAAGTCCAAATTCAGGGCACCAGTTCTAGAGGAAGGCTCTCTCTCTGTCAGCTCTGGGGGAAGATCCTTGTCTCTTCCAGCATTCTTCCATTGCTTGGTAATACTCACATGGCATGGCATCTATCTTCCCCCATTTGTGCTCACTTGTCTCTGTGTCTATGCTGCGCCTTATAACTCAGAAGTGATTAGGTTTAAGACACGCCCTGCACTTATAAGGTCTCATTAACATAACAAGGAAAACCCTATTCCCAAATGAGATTACATCCACAGGTATAGGGGTTAGGATTCCAACACCTATTTTGGGGGACATTTCAATTCCTAAAACATATATGTCTTTTAAAAAATTTTTTTGTTTTGTTCATGCATTGTTTTTCTGACTTTCCTTACTTTTTTGCCTGTCTTTTCCTTTAGGTTTTTTAGTTTGTTTAATATTAGTGTAATATATTCTTCAATTCTTTTCATTATTCAGGCTCCCATAAATGTGATTCATCTCCTTTCTTCATGTTCATTTGGATGGGCCATCATTTTCATTTTCTTTGTTTGTCTTGTGTTTTTTTTTTGTTGTTGTTGTTGAAGCTAGGGCATTAGATTTTGCAGGGTATTAACTTTCTTAATTTTCCCCAGTATTTGGTGTTTTTTGACAGGATTACTTTCTGTAAGAAACTCTTATGTGGGCAGAGCCTTCAGAACTTGCTCTATGATAGCTCCCTATCTGACTTAGTCATCTAGTGCTGCTATAACAGAAATACCACAAATAGATAGCTTTAACAAAGAGAAGTTTATTTCCTCATAGTACAGTAGGCTAAAAGTCCAAATTCAGGGCATCAGCTCCAGGGGAACTCCTTCTCTCTCTGTCGGCCTTCTCATCAATCTCCCCCCGGACTAGGAGTTTCTCCATGCAGGGACCCTGGGTCCAAAGGATGTGGTCTTCTCCTGGCGCTGCTTTCTTGGTGGTATAAGGTCTCCACTCTCTACTTGCTTCCCTTTCCTTTTATCTCTTGTAAGATAAAAGGTGGTGTGGGCCACACTCCAGGGAAATTCCCTTTACATCGGATCAGGGATGTGACCTTAGTAAGGGTGTTACAATACACCCTAATCTTCTTTAACATAAAATTACAATCACAAAATGGAGGACAACCACACAATACTGGGAATCATGGCCCAGCCAAATTGATACACACATTTTGGGGGGACATAATTCAATCCATAACATTAACCCTCTCTGTTTTAACTAGTATTTGAAAAGCCCAGACCACGGTTTCCATCTTTCAGTCCCTCGCAGACAGAACAAAGAACACGCACTAATGAATCTGTCCACCAAAGGGCACAATCTTCTTTCCTTGGTTATTGCTCCTGCCCATGTTCTATATGGACTGCATTTCTGGGACCATGTTTTCAATTAGAAAGCCCACACTGAATAAAGCCCAGGCAGGGCTGAGTGCTGCCCTCCATTCCTGTTCAAGTCTCCTTTCCCTTCTCTGTGAGGGCCCACTTATCTCGGAGCCAGAGATCAGAGCGAGCAAAGGCAGGCTTTGTGCTATGCAAGGAGGGGCAGGGGTAGACACACCCTAAATGTCCCCCAGGGAGAAGTCTTGTTGATTTCAGAGCCGGAGCTGGTGGGGGAGGACTTTTTTTGTGCACAAGCAGGCAGTGTGTTAACTGGGGGAGCACTCTCCACTGAAGGCGCTGCTTCTGTAGTCCGCAGCAGCCAATCAGGCAGAAATGGGAAAGGGCTGAGTGGCACAGTGGGAGAAGTGGTTTTACTACCATATGACACTTGTCCTTGACTCACTGACTCATGTCTATCTGCAGGTCCCTGCTGCTGTTCTTTGCCCACTGATGCAGAGTCCTTCAGGGCCAAGCACAGATTTCTTACTGTATATCTTGGTGTACCTGTGGGAAGGGTCAGAACCTACACCTTCTCATAAGACCATCTTTCCAGAATTATCCCAGAATGGTTAAAATTTTTAGAAAGTGACAACACCAACTGATGATGAGGACATAGAGTAACTGGACCATGCATACATTGCTGATGGGAATGTAAAATTGTACAGCTACTCTGAAAAACAGTTTGAAAATTTCTTTAAAAAAACGAAATTACCATTAGATCCAGCAATTGCATTCCTAGGCATTTAGACCAGAAAAATAAAAACTCATTTTCACACAAAAATATGTATGTGAATGTTTATAGCAGCTTCATTTGTAACAGCCAAAAAAAAAAAAAATTGGAAACAACACAGATGTCTTTCATCAGGTTAATTGTTAAACAAACTGTGGTAACCGATACCATGTTTGATAGTTAATTTTATGCGTCCACTTGGCTAGGCTATGTTTCCCAGTGGTTTTGCCAAACCTAGACTAGTTGTGTTCCATAATGTAAAGTAATCTAGTGTAAAGCAATGTAATCGCCTTTCATAATGTAATGTAATGTAATGTAATCAGTCAGTTGAAAAAGGAGTTTCCTTAGGCTGTGCTCTGCATCCAGACTATAAATTGGTATTTTAGCAGAACTTTTTCTCTCTTCACTCTGCACTCTTCCCTTTCCCTGACCTAAAAAATACAGGATGTAAGCCTGCAAAACTCTCCATCCTGTTATCGGACTGTTATTTGGACTTGCCAGCCACCCAAAATCCTGTGAGCCAACAGAAATCTCCGGAGTCCCCAGCAAAAGTCTCCAGCCCCCACAGTAATGTAAGCCAATCCTTTGAAGTAAATGTCTCTCTCTCTTTTTATATATATGTGTGTAATTGCTGTTGCTGTGTACTGTCAAGTTGATTTCGACTCATAGCAACCCTATAGGACAGAGTAGAACTGCCTCATAGGATTTCCTAGGCTGTAATCTTTATGGCAGCTGATCATCAAGTCTTTTCTCCAGCAGAGCAGCCGGTAGGTTCAAACTGTCAACCTTTCAGTTAGCAGCCAAGCGCTTAAACATTACACCACCATGACTCACATATATATACATTGGCTCTGTTTCTCTAAGGAACCCATACTAAGACATGTTGATACCAGGAGTGGTTCTAGAGGAATAGAATATTAAGGATGAGTTCTCTGAATTGGTTTTGACGTTTCTGGAATTGGTTCTCGAATCTGGTTAGATTTAAAGGCACTAATGATTCTATTTCCAGTATTAAAGGGGGCACTGTTAGTCCACGGCATGATGTGACAAACAGAGATATGCAAAATATTACCCCTGGACACTTCAAATCAAATACTTCTGAGAGAAATACTTTTGTGATTGTATATTTGAAACCTTAGAACATTTTTGTCAAACTGATGAGGACAATGACATTAGTTGTTTGCTCCTATTTTCACTCAACAAAGGGGGGGGATAGGCGTTCAGGGCTTCAAAGTCCCAGCTCAAGTGCCACATAAACGACTTGAAAGTTGTTATGTGTGCCGTGAAATAAAGCCTTACTAACATCCTGTAGCCACAGAGCTGAGATTGCTGAAAACCAAACCCAAAGTCTCATTTTATGAGTGGCCAAGTTACAATGCCAATTGAATTCCCAACCTCACAGTGTTTGAGGTTAAAGTGAGGGCATTGATTCGGAATAAACGGGATCCTGAAAATTGAAATGGAACATATGGGCAGATACTGATAAAGTTGGGGACACTGAACCCCACAATTCTGTTGCATCATCTTTGCCAGTAGAATCAGTCCTTCAGCCCTTCTCTGATGAGATTAATCCAACTTTGTGTGAGGAATCTTTATCTGAGACATCTTCTGAAGAAGATGACTTGAAAGACATTGCTGATTATCTGCAGGACCCATTCTCACCACCCTTCTTTGCTTCTAGACCTATAACTGGACTCAAGTCCCAGGAGGCCCTGAAAGGCAAGGTACAAGCTGAATCATGAGAAGGTGTACTACAATTGAAAAAAAGTACATGATTTTTCTAATTTATACAGACAGCAATCCATGGAATATGTGTGGGAATGGATCTTAATGATATAATAGTAGAAGGAACATAAAGTTGGATCAATCTTAATTTATTGATATGGGCCCATTAAGCAGATATTCTGCATTTACTGTTTCAGCTCAAGGAATAAGAAAAGGATCTAATAGTTTATTTGGTTGGTTGGCTGAAACATTGTCCAAAAGATGGACCACACTAAATGAAGTTGAAATTTCAGAACTGCCTTGGTATACTGTAAAAGAAGGTATCCAAACACTTAAGGAAATTAAAATGTTAGGGTGGGTTTATCATGTCAGACCTCCCACCCATCCTGGGAAAGCCAGAGGACATACTGTTCACCATGACTGTAAGGAATAAACTTGTAAGGGGAGGTCCAGCATCCTTGAAGAGCACTGTCGTTGCTCTTCTCTGTAGGTCAGGCATTCCAGTGGGAATTGCCAACACTGAATTGGGGAAATTAACTAAAATGGGGGTGATTGGATCCCAGGGTGACAGGGTCCAAGTGGCAGCACTTAATCACCAAAGACAAGATGGGCATGGTTACCATAATGGATAGGAGAGTTAAAGCAGTAATCATAAGAGTCTTATTTGCATATACTTGTGGCATTAGCTAATTGGCCATGGTGTCCCTATGAGTAAAATAGATAGGAAACGTACTAAACGTTTACTTGATCTGTATGAGTGTAAGAGTTCTAAGTCAAGTGAACAGAAATCTAATTTGAATTGCCAAAATAGAGTCATGGCCACTCAATTCCCAGACTTGAGCCAGTTTACAGACTCCTTCAATGAAGGGGAGGCTGGATTCCCTTGAGGAAGGACCCTATTAAACTGCCAAATATTTATAGTGTTACTATTTCTTCCAGACTTCCCCAGAGGGATCTATCACCTTTTACCACTGTGACATTTAATTGGGGAAAATGAAATAATCAGACGTTTTGTGTATTACTGAACACTACCTCCAAAGTAACACTAATCCCTGGTAACCCAAAACATCACTGTGGTCCACCAGTCAGAGTAGGGGCTTATGGAGGTCAGTTCTCAATGGAGTCTTAGCTCAGGTCCATCTGACAGTGGGCCCAGTGGGTCCCCAAACTCATCCTGTAATGATTTACCCAGCTCCAGAATAATTAGAATAGACATATTCAGCAACTAACAGAATCTCACATTGGTTTTCTGACATGTGGAGTGAGGGATATTATGGTAGGAAAGGAACATAGTAAATAAAAAGCAATACTGCATTCCTAGAGGAACTGCAGAGATTAATGCCACCATTAAGGACTTGAAGGATATAGGGATGGTGATTCCCATCATATCCCCATTCAACTCACCTACTTGGTCTGTGCAGAAAACAGATGGATCTTGGAAATGGAAGTCGATTATTGTAAACTTAACCAGGTGATGACTCCAATTGCAGATGTTGCTCTAGATGCGGTTTAATTGCTTGGGCAAATTAATACATCTCCTGGTACCTCTATGCAGCTACTGATCTGAAAAATGCCTTTGTCTTGATTCTTGTCAGTAAAGATCATCGGAAGCAGTTTCCTTTTATCTGGAAAGGCCAGCAATATACCTTCACTGTCCTACATCAAAGGTATATCAAATCTTTAGCTCTATGTCATAATTTAGTCCACAGAGACCTTGATGGCCTTTCCCTTGCACAAGACATCACACTGGTCCATTACACTGATGACATTATGGTGACTGAACCCAGTGAGGAAGAAGTAGCAAATAGTCTAGATTTATTGGTAAGACATTTGCATGCCAGAGTATAGGAAATGAACCCAACAAATTTCAGGGGCCTTCCAATTCAGTGAAATTTCTGGGATTCTGGTGGTGTGCATGTCCAGATATTCTTCCTAAGATAAAGGATAAGTTGTTGCATCTGGACCTTCCTGCACTTCCTGCAACTAAAAAGGAGGCCCAACACCTAGTGGGTCTCTTTGGATTTTGGAGGCAACGTATTCCTTGTTTGGGTATACTACAACAGCCCATTTACCAAGTGACCCAAAAAGGTGCCAGATATAGGTCGGGCCCAAAATAAGAGAAGGCTTTTCAGCAAGTTCAGGCTTTCCATGCAAGCTGTTCTACCCCTTGGGCCATATGATCCAGCTGATCGAATGGTGCTTGAAGTGTCAGTGGCATATAGAGATGCTGCTGGTTGGAGTCCTTGGCAGGCCCCTACTGGTGAATTGCAGCACAAATCCTTAGAATTTTGGAACAAAGCCCTGTCATCATCTGCAGGTAACTACTCTCCTTTTGAAAAACAGCTTTTGGCTTACTATTCGGCCTTGGTAGAGATTGAACACTTAACCATGGGCCACCAAGTTATCCTATGACTGGAACTGCCAATCATGAACTGGGTGTTTTCTGACCCACAAAGTCATAAATTTGGACATGCACAGGCAGCACTCCGTCACCAAAGGGAACTTATGTGTCTTAGGTATCTAGTGCTGCTATAACAGAAATTCCACAAGTATTAACAGGCTTTAACAAACACAAATAAATTCTCCGACAGTGTAGGAGGCTGGAAGTACAAATTCAGGGCGCTGGCTCCAGGGAAGGCTTTCTTTCTGTGTCAGCTCTAGGGGAAGGTCCTTGTCATCAATCTTCCCCTGGTCTAGGACCCTGGGCCCAAAGGATGTGCTCCATTCGTGGCTCTTCTTTCTTGGTGGTAATGAGCTCCCTCTCCTCTCTGCTTGATTCTTTTATACCTCAAATAGATTGGCTCAAGATACAATCTAATCCTGTAGATTGAGTCCTGCCTCATTAACATAACTTCCTCTAATCCTGCCTCATTAACATCACAGAGGTTAAGATTTACAACACAGAGAATAATCACATCAGATCACAAAATGGTGGACAACCACACAATACTGGGAATCATGGCCTAATCAAGTTTACACACATTTTGGGGGGACACAATTCAATTCATAACATTAAACCCAGATTGGGCTCAAGCAAGCCCTGAAGGTGCAAGTAAATTGCATAAGGAAGTGGCCTAAATGCTCTTGGTCCCCACTCTTGCGACATTACCTTCTCTGTCACAGCCTGAACATATGGCCTCATGGAAAGTTCCCTACGATCAGTGGACTGAGGAAGAGAAAACTTGGACCTGGTTTACAGATGGTTACGCATGATATCCAGGCACTACTCCAAAGTGTACAGATGCAGCACTGCAATCCCTTTCTGGGACTTCCCTAAAGAACAGTGATGAAGGGAAATATTCCCAGAGGACAGAACTTTGAGTAGTGCACCTGGTTGTTCATTTGCTTGGAAAGAGAAATGGCCAGATGTGCAACTGTATACCGATTCATGGGCTTTGGCCAATTGTTTGACTGGATAGTCAGGGACTTGCAAGGAACATGATAGGAAAATTGGTGACAAGGGGGTATGGGAACAAGCTATGTGGATAGAAGTCTCTGAATTGGCAAAAGACTTGAAGATATTTGTGCCTCATGTGAATACTCACCAAAGAGTGATCTAAGCAGAGGAGGATTGTAATAACCACTTGGATAAACAACACATTCTGTGGATACCAGTGAGTCTCTTTTACTAGTCACTCTTGTCTTTGCCCAATCGGCTCATGAAAAAAGTGGCCATGGTGGCAGGGATGGAGGTTATACAAGAGCTCGGCAAAATGGACTTCCACTCACCAAAGCCGACTTTGCTACAGTGACAGCTGAGTGTCCAATCTTCCAGCAGCAGAGACAAAGACTGAGTTTCCAGTATGGTACAATTCCCTAGGGTGATCAGCCATCGACCTGGTGGCAGGCCTATTATATTGAACCACTTCCATCATGGAAAGGGCCATGCTTATTCTTACTGGGATAGACACTAGGATACAGATTGGCCATCCCTGCACACAATGCTTCTTTCAAAATTACCGTTCGTGGATTTACAGAGTGCCTTATCCACCAACATGGTTTTCTACACAGCATTACCTCAGATCAAGGAACTTACTTCACAGCAAAGAAAGTGTGGCAATGGGCCCATGGTCATGGAATTCACTGGTTTTACCGTGTTCCCCACTGTCTTAGGCTGGGTTCTCCAGAGAAGCAAAACCAGTGAAGCACATATATATATATAGAGAGAGAGAGAGAGATTTATCTTAAGGAACTGGCTCATGCCATTATAGAGGTTGGCAAGTCCCAAGTCCATGGTTCAGGCATCAGTTTGGAGGCTTCTCCTGACTCACTTAGCTGCAGAGGCTGACAAACCCAAGATTGGCAGGTCAGACAGCAGGCTGTTGGCTCACAGGCTGCGGAGGTTGATGAATCCCAAGATCAGCAGACAACACGGCAGACTGCTGGCTCAATTCTCAAGAACCAGAGGTCAGATGATGATGAGCTGGATGTAGGATCCAGAGTGATCAAAAGCCGGTGAGCTTTGCCAGAACATCCATATATATTGCATGCAGGCCACATCCCCGAGGAAACTCTCCTTACAACTGGCTGACTGAACACATCATGGAGGTGATTACATTATATCACAAAACAGGATAACTACATCATTACATAACTTCCAACCACTTAGAATCATGGCCCAGCCAATTTGATACACATCACACCCACCATCCCGAAACAGCTGGCTTGATAGAACAGTGGGATGGCCTTTTGAAGACTTAATTACAGCACCAGCTGTGTGGCAATACCTTACAGGGCTGGGACAATGTTCTTCAGAAGGCTGTATATGCTCTAAATCAGTATCCAATGTATGGTGCTCGTCTTAGTCATCTAGTGCTGCTCCAACAGAAATACCACAAGTGGATGGCTTTACAAAGAGAAGTTTATTCTCTCACAGTCCAGTAGGCTACAAGCACAAATTCAGGGCATCAGCTCCAGGAGAAGGCTTTCTCTCTCTGTCGGCTCTGGAGGAATGTCCTTGTGATGCATCAATCTTCCTTTGGTCAGGGAGCATCTCAGCACAGGAACCTCAGGTCCAAAGGACAGGCTTTGCTCCTGGCACTACTTTCTTGGTGGTATGAGGTTCCCATGTGTCTCTGCTTGCTTCTCTCTTTTATATCTCAAAAGAGATTGGATTAAGACACTATCTAATCTTGTAAACCTCATCACAGTGATAGAATTTACAACACATAGGGGGGTCACATATAACCTCATCATAGTTATAGAGTTTACATCACATAAGGAAATCACATCAGATTGTACAATCATACAGTACTGTGAATCATGAGCCAGCCAAGTTGACAGATATTTTGGTGGGACACAATTCAATCCATGACAGTGCTCTTTCTCACATAGCTAGGATTAACAGGTCTGTAAATCAAGTGGTGGAAATGAAAGTGGCACCACTCCCTATTACCTCTATTGATCCATTTGCAAAATTTTTGCTTCCTGTCCCCATGACCCTATGCTCAGCTGGTCTAGGTGTCTTAGTGTCAAAGGGAGGAATGCTTCTGCTAGGAGACAATAATAATTCCATTGAATTGGAAGTTAAATATGCCAACAAGCAACTTTCAGCTCTTCATGCCTCTGAAGCAAAAGGCAAAAATGGCAGTTACTATATAGACTTGTGTGATTTACCAAGGAGAAATTGGACTGTTATTACACAATGAAGCTAAAGAAGAGTATTTCTGGGTTACAGGAGACCCCTTAGGATGTCTCTTAGTACTACCATGCTGTCATGGATTGAATTATGTCCCCCAAAAAATGTGTGTGTCAATTTGGGCCATGATTCCTGGTATTGTGTGATTTTCCTATATGTTGTAAATCCTGCCTCTATGATGTTAATGAGGGAGGATGGGTGGCAGTTGTGTAAGTAAGGCAGGACTGGATCTACAAGATTGGATTGTGTCCTGAGGCAATCTCTTGAGATATAAAAGACAGAATGAGCAGAGAGACAGGGGGACCTCATACCATCAAGAAAGCAGTGCCAGGAGCAGAG
>NW_004444006.1:3928201-3932920 GCF_000243295.1 Trichechus manatus latirostris | reverse complement strand
TCATGCCTTCGGCAGCAAGGGAGAATGAAGAAAACAAGATACAAGGGAAAGATTAGTCCAAAGGACTAATGGACCACAACTACCACGGCCTCCACCAGACTGAGTCCAGCACAACTAGATGGTGCCCGGCTACCACCACTGACTGCTCTGACAGGGATCACAACAGAGATCCTGGACAGAGCTAGAGAAAAATGTAGAACAAAATCCTAACTCACAAAAAAAAGACCAGACTTACTGCCCTGACAGAGACTGGAGAAACCCCGAGAGTATGGTCCATTGATGCCCTTTTGGCTCAGTAATGAAGTCATTCCCGAGGTTCACCCTTCAACCAAAGATTAGACAGCCCCATAAAACAAAATGAGAATAATGGGGCACAACAGCCCAGGGACAAGGACTAGAAGGCAGGAGGGGACAGGAAAGCTGGTAACAGGGAACCCAAGTTCGAGAAGGGATAGTGTTGACATGTCATGGGGTTGTTAACAAATACCATAAAATAATGTGTACTAACTGTTTAACGAGAAAATATTTGTTCTTTAAACTTTAATCTAAAGTACAATTTAAAAAATTAAAAAAAGGTTGGCAGTTTTAAAAAAATAATTATTAAAAGGAGTCCTTCAGTTCGAGAACCAACATCAGACAACAACCTGAATCTAGCACATAAGACAGCATCAGCCAGATACCAACCTAGATAATGAACTCTCAAGGATAAAACAAAAATAAAAAAATTTACAATAGGAAACCAGAGAGGTCAGTCTGTAAAGGACAACAATGTCAGAACAATAAAAGAGGGAATAAGCCACGTAGGTATAGAAATTTCAAATCGAGAGGAAGTCAAGACGTTATCAAGTAATAAGACTAGTTTAAAATAAGGAAGATAGGGGTAAATTTCACGGTAACCACAAAGAAAGTTAACAAACATACTCATCAAAATAAAGAAGAAAAACACAAATTCTCAGTAAACACAAAATCTACAGAAATGAAAAAAATCCACAAACAAAAGGAATTCAGCACAGAAGTGTAAGAGAAACAAAGAAAACATCAGCACCACAAAAAAAGGCACTACAAAATGACAGCAATAAACTCACACGTATCATTAATCACACTGAATGTAAATGGCTTAAATGAACCCATAAAGAGACAGAGAGAGAGAGAATGGATAAATAGAGGTCTCCTCAATATGCTGTCTACAAGAGATATGTCTGAGAAACAAATACATAAATTTATTAAAAAGCAAAGGATGGAAAAATATCTCAAGAAAAAAGAGCAGGAGTGGCAATACTAATCTCAGATAAAATAGACTTTAAAACAAAATCCACCATAAAAGACAAAGAAGGGCATTATATAATGACTAAAGGGACAATCTACCATAAAGACATAACCATAATAAATATCTACCCACTAAATGACACGGCTCCAAAATACATAAAACAAACTCTAACAGCATCGAAAAGGGAAATTGAACGCTCCACAATAATAGCAAGAAGCTTCAACACACCACTGTTGGTAAAGAAAGGAAAATCTAGAAAGAAACTCAACAAAGATACAGAAGATCTAAAGGCCACAATCAACCAACCTGACCTCATAGACATATATAGAACAGTCCAACCAACAGCAGCAAAGTACATATTCTTTTCCAACACACATGGAACATTCTCCAGAATAGACCATTTCTTAAACTATAAAGCAACCTTCAACAAAATCCAAAATATTGAAATAATACAAAGTGTCTTCTCTGATCACAATGCCATCAAAGTAGAAATTAATAACAGGAATAACAAGGGGGGAAAAATCAAATACATGAAAACTGAATAACACCTTGCTTAAACACCACTGGGTAATAGAAGGAATCAAAGATGGAATCAAAAAATTCCTAGAATCAAATGAGAATGAAAACACGTCATACCAAAATCTTTGGGACACAGCAAAGGCGGTGCTCAAGGTCAATTTATAGCAATAAACACACACATCAAAAAAGAAAAGTCCAAAATCAAAACGTTATTTCTACACCTCGAAAAAATAGAAAAAGAACAGCCAAAGAAGCCTACAAGCAGCAAAAAAGAAGAAATAATAAAGATTAGAGCCGAAATAAATTAGAGAACAGAAAAATCAATAGAAAGAATCAACAAGACCAAAAGTTTGTTCTTTGAAAAGAGCAACAAAATCAACAAACCACTGGCCAAACTGACAAAAGAAAAACAGGAGAGGACACAAATAATTCAAATAAGACAAGAAATGGGGGACATTACAAAAGCACCAATTGAAATAAAAACGATCATAACAGGGTACTAAGAAAAACTATACTCCAACAAATTTGAAAACCTATAGGAAATGGATAAATTTCTAGAAACACACTACCTACCCAAACTAACACAAACTAAACTTGAAAATCTGAATAGACCTATAACAAGAGAAGATATTGAAAATATAATAATAATAATAAACTCTTACCAAAAAAAAGCCCTGGCCCAGATGGCTTCACTGGAGAATTCTACCAAACATTCAGAGAAGAGCTTACACCAGTACTACTCAAACTATTTCATAACATAGAAAAGGAAGAAATACTTCTGAATTCATTCTATGAAGCCAGTCAAAGACACCCAAAAAAGAGAAAATTACAGACCAATATCTCTCATGAATATAGATGCAAAAATTCTCAACAAAATTCTAGCCAATAGAATTCAGCATCATAAAAAAAACACACAATCAAGTGGGATTCATACCAGGTATGCAAGGATGGTTCAACATTAGAAAATCAATCAACATAATCCACTACATAAATAAAAGAATCACATGATCATCTCAATCGACAAAGAAAAGGCATTCGACAAAGTGCAACACCCATTTCTGATAAAATAAAAATCTCAATAAAATAGGCATAGAAGGGAAATTCCTCAACATAATAAAGGGCATCTATACAAAACCAACGGCCAACATCATTCTTAATGAAGAGAGGCTTAAAACATTCTGCCTGAGAACAAGAACAAGACAAGGATGCCCTTTATCCCACTCCTATTTAACATTGTGCTGGAAATCCTAGCTAGAGCAATAAGGCAAAAAAAAGAAATAAAGGGCATCCAAATAGGTAAGGAAGAAGTAAAGTATCCCTATTCGTGGATGATATGATACTATATAGAGAGAACCCAAAAAACTCCACAAGAAAACTATTGGAACTAATAGATTCAGCAGAGTAGCAGGATACAAGATAAACATACAAAAATCAGTTGGATTCCCATATACCAACAAAGAGAACTATGAAAAGGAAATCAGGAAAACAATACCATTTATAATATCCCTTAAAAAAATAAAATACTTAGGAATTAATCTAACCAGAGATGTAAAAGACCTATACAAAGAACACTACGAAACACTACTGCAAGAAACCAAAAGAGAACTACAGAAACGGAAAAACATACCATGCTCATGAATACATAGACTTAACACTGTGAAAATGTCAATTCTACCCAAAGCAGTCTACAAATATAATGTAATCCTGATCCAAATACCAACAGCATTGTTTAAAAAGATGGAAAAACTAATCATTAACTTTATATGGAAAGGGAAGAGGCCCCAGATAAGTAAAGCACTATTGAAGAAGAAGAAGAAAGTAGGAGGACTTGCACTACCTGACCTCAGAACCTACTATAAAGCTATGGTAGTCAAAATAGCCTGGTACTAGCACAACGACAGACACATTGACCAATAGAACAAAATTGAGAACCCTGATGTAAATCCATCCACCTATGGTCACTTGATTTCGACAAAGGACCAAAGTCCATCAAATGAGGAAAAGACAGTCTTTTTAACAAATGGTGCTGGCAAAACTGCATGTCCATCTGCAAAAAAAAAAAAAAAATGAAACAGGACCCATACCTCACACCATACACAAGAACTAATTCAAAATGGATCAAAGACCTAAATACAAGACCAAAAACTATAAAGATCATGGAAGAAAAAATAGGGTCAACTCTAGAGGCCCTAATACACGGCTTTAACAGGATACAAATCATAACTAACAATACACAAACACCAGAAGAAAAGCTAGATAACTGGGATCTTCTAAAATTAAACACTTTTGCTCATCAAAAGACTTGACCAAAAGAGTAAAAAGAGAATCTACAGACTGGGGGGAAAAAATTGGCTATGACATATCCAACAAAGATCTAATCACTAAAATCTATACAATAAAAAGACAAATAATTCAATTTAAAAATGGGCAAGGGAAATGAACAGACACTTCACCAAAGAATACAACCAAGCATGATGTCCTTCTCCAGGGACTGGTTCCTCCTGATAACATATCCAAAGTATGTGAGACGAAGTCTTGCCATCCTAGCTTCTAAGGAGCATTCTGGCTGTACTTCTTCCAAGACAGATTTGTTTGTTCTTCTGGCAGTCCATGGTATATTCAATATTCTTCGCCAACACTGTATTTCAAAAGAGTCAATTCTTCTTCGGTCTTCGTTATTCATTGTCCAGCTTTTGTGTGCATATGAGGCTATCGAAAACACCATGGCTTGGGTCAGGAGTATCTTATTCCTCAAAGTGACCTCTTTGTTTTTTGACACTTTAAACAGGTCTTTTGCAGCAGATTTGCCCAATGCAATACATCATTTGATTTCTTGGCTGCTGCTTCCATGGGTGTTGATTGTGGATCCAAGTAAAATGAAATCCTTGACAACTTCAATCTTTTCTCCATTTATCATGATGTTGCTTATTGGT
>NW_004444006.1:3926684-3928101 GCF_000243295.1 Trichechus manatus latirostris | reverse complement strand
CCAGGGGAACACCGAAGAGAAGAAGGCCGACAGAGAAAAAAAGCCTTCCCCTGGAGCTGATGCCCTGAATTTGGACTTTTAGCCTACTTTCACTGTGAGGAAATAAACTTCTCTTCGTTAAAACCGTCCTCTTGTGGTGTTTCTGTAATAGCAGCACTAGATGACTAGGACAGTGGTACATGCATACAATGGAATACTACACAGCTATAAAGAATAATGATGAGTTCTGGAAACATATTATAAAATGGATGAATCTGGAGGACCTTATGCTGAGTGAAATAACTCAATTACAAAAGGACAAATATTGTATGGTCTTGCTCTTATTAAAAAAACAAGAATAGATATACATTCAGAAAGCAATGTTCTTTGGTCATTACCAGGAATGGGAGGAGGAATCACTTTCTAGAGAGTAGACACTTGTTATTTTTGGTGATGGGACAGGCAAACTAACACAAAGTGATGTTGAAAATCTGAACAGACCCACAACAAGAGAAGAGATTGAAAAGGTAATTTAAAAAAAAAAAAACCCAATCAAAAAAAGCCCTCACCCAGATAGCTTCACTGGAGAATTCTACCAAACATTCAGAGAATAGCTTGTACCAGTACTACACAAACTATTTCAGAACATAGCAAACGAAGTGAAACTTCTGAATTCATTCTATGCAGCCAGCATAACCATGATACCAAAACCAGGTAAAGATGCCACAAAAAAAAGATAATTACAGACCAACATCTCTCACAAATATAGATGCAAAAATTTTCAACAAAATTCTAGTCAATAGAATTCAGCATCATATCCAAAAAATGCACCACGACCAAGTACGATTCATACCACGTATGAAAGATGGTTCAAAACTAGAAAATCAATCAATGTAATCCACCAAATGAATAAAAGGAAAGAAAATAATCACATGATCATCTCAATCGACACAGAAAAGTCATTCAACCAACTCCAACACCCATTCCTGATAAGAACTGTCAATAAAATAGGCATAAAAGGGAAATTTCTCAACATATTAAAGGGCGTCTATACAAAAACAACGGCCAACATCATTCTTAATGGAGAGAAGCTGAAAACATTCCCCTTGAGAACAGGAACAAGACACAGATGCCCTATATCATCACACCTATTTAACATTGTGCTGGAAGTCCTAGCCAGAGCAATAAGGCAAGAAAAAGAAATAAAGGGCATCCAAATTGGTAATGAAGAAGTTAAACTGTCCCTATTTGCAGATGATATGATACTATGCCTAGAAAACCCAGAAGATTCCACAAGAAAACTGCTGGAACTAATAGAAAGATTCAGCAGTGTAGCAGGATACAAGATAAACATACAAAAATCAGTTGGATTCCTATACACCAATAAAGAGAACTATGAAAAGGAAATCAGGAAAACAATACCATTTACAATAGCCCC
>NW_004444006.1:3923452-3926584 GCF_000243295.1 Trichechus manatus latirostris | reverse complement strand
ATGAAATCCTTGACAACTTCAATCTTTTCTCCATTTATCATGATGTTGCTTATTGGTCCAGTTGTGAGGATTTTTTTCTTTATGTTGAGGTGTAATCCATAGTGAAGGCTGTAGTCTTTGATGTTCATCAGTTAAGAGCTTCAAGTCCTCTTCAGTTTCAGCAAGCAAGGTTGTGTCATCTGCATATCGCAAGTTGTTAATGAGTTTTCCTCCAATCCTGATGCCCGGTTCTTCATATAGTCCAGCTTCTTGGATTATGTGCTCAGCATACAGATTGCATAAGTATGGTGAAAGGATGCAACCTTGACGCCCACATTTCCTGACTTTAAACCATGCAGTCTCCCCTTGTTCTGTTCAAATGACTGCCTGTTGGTCTATGTACATGTTCCTCAAGAGCACAATTAAGTGTTCTGGAATTCCCATTCTTTGCAATGTTATCCATAATTTGTTATGATCCACACAGTCGAAAACCTTTGCATAGTCAATAAAACACAGGTAAACATCCTTCTGGTATTCTCTGCTTTCAGCCAAGATCCATCTGACATCAGCCATGATATCCCTGCTTCCATGTCCTGTTCTGAATCCGGCTTGAATTTCTGGCAGTTCCCTGTGAATGTACTGCTGCAAATGCTTTTGAATGATCTTCAGCAAAATTTTACTTGCGTGTGATATTAATGATATTGTTTGATGATTTCCGCATTCTGTTGGATCACCTTTCTTTGGAATGGGCTCAAATAGAAGATTAAAGCCATTGAGAACCTTATGAAGTACAGTTTTTCTAATACACCCATGGGGCCACCATGAGTCAGAATCAACTCGATGGCAATGCATATACCATGTTTTATGAGGCATTGATTCAACTAGAAGAAAGGCATGACAATCTACTTTTGAAAATCAGCCAATGAAAACCCTATGAATAGAGAGAATCAATAAAACCAGAAGTTGGTTCTTTAAAAGATCAATAAAACTGACAAACCTTTAGCTACACTGACAAAGAAGAGAAAAGATGCAAATAACAAAAATAAAAAATGAAAGAAGGAACATTACAACTGATCCGATAGAAATAAAGGGAATTATGACAGAATATTATGAAAAATTGTATGGCAACAAACTGGATAACCTAGATAAAGTGAACAAATTCTTAGAAGCACACAACCTACCCAAACTGACTGAAGAGGAAATAGAAAGTCTCAACAGACTCATAACAAGCGAAGAGATTAAATCAATGATCAAAAATCTCCCAAAAAAACAAAGCCCTGGACCAGATGGCTTTACTCTATACCAAATGTATAGAGAAGAATTGACACAAATACTGTTTAAACTCTCCCAAAAGATAGAGAGGGATGGAATACTCCCTAATTTATTCTATGAAGCAAACATAACTCTGATACCCAAACCAGAAAAGACACCACAAGAAAAGAAATCTACAGGCCAATATCTCTTAATTCTCAACAAAATACTAACGAACAGAATCCAACAGCATATTAAAAGAGTCATACACCATGACCAAGTGGGATTTATTCCAGGAATGCAGGGATGGTTCAACATTAGAAAATCAGTCAATGTAATATACATCAATAGAACAAAGGAAAAGAACCATATGACCATCTCTATGGATGCAGAAAAAGCATTTGAAAAAATCCAACACCCTCTTGATGAAAACTCTAAAGAAGATTGGAATAGAAGGGAAATTCCTCAATATGATTCAGGGCATATATGAAAAGCCAACAGCCAACATTATACTTAAAGGAGAAAGACTGAGAGCTTTGCCTTTAAAATCAGGAACAAGACAAGTGTGCCTGCTCTCACCACTGTTATTCAATATTGTATTAGAAGTCCTAGCCAGAGCAATAAATCAAGAAAAAGAAATAAAAAGTATCCAGATTGGAAAAGAAGAAGTAAAATTATCTCTATTCACAGATGATATAGCTAGAAAAAAATATATTTATATCTAGAAAATCCCAAAGAGTCCACAAGAAAACTTCTAGTGCTAATAAAGGAATTTAGCAAAGTTGCAGGGTACAATGTCAACAAACAAAAATCACTTGGGTTTCTACACAGCAGCAATGAGAAATCTGAAATGGAAATTAGGTATTTAGCTACTCTCTGTCTTTTGATTGGAGCATTTAGTCGATTTACATTCATGGTAATTGTCGATAAGAAACTACTTGCTTCTCTCATTTTGTTATTAGTTTTGTGTGTGTCTTAGTCCTTCTTCGTCCCTCATTTCCTCCAAAACTGTCAACTTTTGTGTTTTGTTGACTTTTTGTAGTGAACCATTTGTATTTCCTTCTTTCCTTTTGTGTATATATTTTAGATATTTTCTTTGTGGTGACCATGAGGATTACATTTAACGTCTTATATTTATAACAACCTGGTTTAAATTGATACAAACTTAACTTCAGTAACACAGAAAAACTCTATTCTTATATCACTTCTAGAGCTCTGGTGGCGCAGTGGTTAAGAGCTTGGCTCCTAACCAAAAGGTCAGCAGTTTGAATCCACCAGCCTCTCCTTGGAAACCCTATAGGGCAGTTCTACTCTGTCCTATGGGGACGATATGAGTTAGAGTTGACTTGACGGCAATAGGGATATCACTTCTCTCCCCCTCGCCATTTATGTTGCTGTGTCCTGTAATGTAAATTTATACTTATTTTTATCCATTTGTCATTATAGAGTATGAAAGCATAACAACTAGAATTGCCAGAAAAAAATACCTTAAAATAGGCCTTTTTACTTGCCCATGAAATAATCTTTAATGTAGTTTTTTTCCCCCCCTATGTATGGCTTTGAGTTACTGTCTGGTTTCCTTTACTTTCCATCTGAAGGACTTCCTTTATCATTTCTTGTAGGGCAGGTCTACTGATGTCAAACTCTCTCAGCTTTCATTTATCTAGGTCTATCTTAATTTCACCCTCATTCTTGAAGGACAGTTTTAATGGATATAGTTTTTTTGATTGACAGTTCTTTCCTTTCAGCACTTTAAATACGCCATTCCACTGTCTTCTGGCCTCAAAAGTTTCTGAAGTGAGAGTCTCCGGCAAGATGGCGGTCTAGGCAGAAGCACCACGCCGTCCCTCCACAACAAAGATCCGAAAAACTAAGCCAAACAGAGAATCAACAATCCTGAAA
>NW_004444006.1:3895182-3914286 GCF_000243295.1 Trichechus manatus latirostris | reverse complement strand
AAAAAAAAAAAAAAAAGTTTCTGAAGTGAAATCGGCACTTAATCTGACACACGTGGGGTCACTATGAGCCAGAATCAACTGTATGTGACATTTCGTTTCTTTCTTTCTGCCTTCAGGATTCTTTGTCTTTTGAGAGCTTGATTATAATGTGTCTCAGTGTGGATCTCTTTGAGTTTACCCTACTTGGAGTTGGTTGAGCTTTTTGGATTTGTAGATTCACATCCTTCAACAGATTTGGAACAGTTTCTGCCATTATTTCTTCAAATATTCTTTCTGTCCCTTTATCTGTCTCATCTTCTGGGATTGTTATGATTTGTACTAGTTTGTTAATGTTCTACAATTCTAATAGACTTTTCTTCATTTTGTTTATCTTTTCTCCTATTGCTGTTCAGTTTCAATAATTTCAATAACCTTATTCTCTAACTTGATTATTCTTTATTCTGTCAGCTCAAATCTGTTGTTAATATCTTCCAATGAATTTTAAATTTCATTTATTATATTCTTCAGCTCCAATATTTGGGTCTTTTTTATACTTTCTATCTCTGTATTGAAATTCTAATTTTGTTCATCTATAGTTTTCTTGGTTTCCTGTTCATTGTCCATGTTTTTCTTAAGTTATTTGAGCATATTTACTGTTGTTGCTTGGAAGTCTTCTTATCTGACAATTATCTGGGCTTCCATTTGACCAATTTCTGTCTTTTCAGTGTTCTATAGATTGGGCCAGCGTTTTCTGTTTCTTTATATACTTCGTTATTTTTTGTTGAAAGTGGGACATTTGAATATTATAATGCGGCAACTCTGGAATTCAGATTCTTCCACTTACCCAGAGATTGCAATTTTTTATTAATTTTCAAATTTTAAAGGCTGTAATTGTCTGTCAGCAACTTTTCCTGTCTTCTTTTAGACTGCCTTTAAAAACATGCCTGTACCACTAGGATGTGTTTCCAGAGCCTGTACCCAACTAGAATTTCAAGGGAAATTTCCTTGTACTTCAGGGAAGAAACAAACAGAAAATATCTGTTTGTCCCACTCCTCGAGGATTACTGTTACTTAATGAAGGCTGCTGTCAACTGTTTGCTTAATGATTTTTCCAAGCTAATTTTTAGAAAGTGTATGTTCCAATTCTATTATTGCTTAAGTTAGTCAGTGGCTTGATAAATTTCACCAGAGGGTGCTCTAGCCATTTGAATCTGCTGGCAGTGTGCAGCCCTTGTTGAGAGAGGGTCAAAATCACTGCAATGTTCTGCATCAATTCCTAGGGCACTGCCAGACCAATCCAACTATGTACTCTGTGTAACCCGAAATCCTATGAGGACAAGGTCCCCACTACCCATGCTGACATCAGCCAGTTGCTTTAGGAACAGGGGCCACTAACTCCACTTTTGTGGAGGAGCTGAGGAATGAGGGATGGTAGATGGTGGATACACCTGGTTCACCTAGGAGAGATCAGCAGCTTATCCCTTCATCAAAAACTCCCCTGATTGAATTAAGTGTCTAATCCTGTTCCAGAGTTCCAAAATAGTTTGTCCCAATTGTTCTTTCCAGTGCTATTGTTATTTGGGTGAAGGGATGAACCTCTAGAACTCACTACTCTACCATTTTGCATAATTACACACTGCTATTGAAAGTTTTAAATTTTATAAGACACTCTCACACCAGCCCTTCTCCATCAGCCATTAGAAGCTGAATCTATGCTTCAGTATGTTTCAATCACACTAAATAGTGCCATATGATTAAGTGTGGACACTGTCTGCAGGCTTTGCTTGGTGCTTCCACCTCCAATCTGGCAGGAGTACAGATGCTGTCTAACCTAGGAGGATCACCTCCTCAGTCCTTCAGGCAGTCTCCAGACAGATATGAGAAGGCAGACACAATAGTCCACTGGCAAAAGTTAAGCCTGTTTTACACACTTCCAAGCCAGACAGTGTGCCCCTGTCTGGAAGTGCAGTTTCCAGTTCGAGTTTTACACTTTTATACGAGTTTTACACACATTTGCTGCAATGTAGGTAGGGAGAGAGGTGAGCATCTACAATAGAAGAAAAATATATATTTCTACCATTTGAGAGCAGACTTTTTCTTGATTCAGTGTTTGCTTAGGTGCTGTATTTCTTTGGCTGGTTTCCAGAGTTCTGAGACCATAAATTCGCCTATTTTTGCTTGGTATTTTAAAATTTTCATTGTAGTGGTGGAGGAGGGGGCGTGCAGCCACCATGTTTCATCCTTTGCATTAATGTTTGTATATGGTGAGAGGTAGGGGTCCAAATTCATTCTTGGCATGTGGATATTCAGTTTTCCCATCAACATTTTCTTGAAAAGACTCTAATTCTCCTCATTGAATTGTCTTGGCACAAGGATGAGCCTTGATGAAAATCAATTAACCACATATGTGTGGGTTTATTTGTGGTCAATCGATTCTGTTCCATTGATCTATATGGCCATCCTTATGCCATTACTAGACAGTTTTGTTTACTGTAGCTTAGAAGTAAGTTTTGAAATGAAGAATTGCAAGTCCTCCAACTTTGTTCTTCTTTTTCAAAATTGTTTTGACTCTTAAGGGTTCCTTGCATTTTCCTATAAATTTTAGGAGCAACTTGTCAATTTCTGCAGAAGAAAACAAATGAGATTTTTATTGGGTTTGTATTCAATCTGTAGGTCAATGTTGGGAGTATTGTCATCTGTGATAGTATAGTTAGTTCAGGGCAGATCAAAGTTTCAAGGTGTGGAGCCACCACTCACTAGGTCTTAAAGGGTGGAGCCACCCCACCCTCTGGGCTTAAAAGAGTTGGGCTGCCACCTGGGTTCCAGATGGTGGAGTTGACGTTCAGGAGGGCCAAGAGAATGGGGCTGCCACCTAAAGTCAAGGGTGCGGGGCTGCCATGCCAATGGACCAGGAGAACGGGGATGCTGTGCAAAGCTGAGGGGAAGGAGCTGCTCTTCCAGTGGGCCAGCAAATGGTCCACTACCCAAAGTTGAGGGAGCATGTCTTAGTTATCTAGTGCTACCATAACAGAAATACAAGTGGATGACTTTAACAAACAGAAATTAATTCTCTCACAGTCTAGGAGGCTAGAAATCCAAATTCAGGGTGCCAGCTCTAGGGGAAGGCTTTCTCTCTCTATTGGTTCTATGGGAAGGTTCTTGTCATCAATCTTCCCCTAGTCTAGGAGATTCTCAGTGTAGGGACCCCAGTTCCAAAGACATGCTCACTCCTGGCTCTTCTTTCTTGGTGGTATGAGGTCCCTCTCCTCTCTGCTCGATTCTCCCTTTTATATCTCAAGAGAGTGACTCAAGATACAACTTAATCCTGTATATTGAGTCCTACCTTATTAACATAACTGCCTCTAATCCTGCCTCATTAACATCATTTAGTTTAGGATTTACAATACATAGGATAATCATATCAGATTGCAAAATGGCGTACAACCACACAATACTGAAAATCATGGCTTAGTCAAGTTGATACACATTTTTGGGGGACACAATTTAATCAATAACAGATCAGGACTACCATGTCAGTGGGCCAGGACAACAAAGCTGACCAGGGTTGAGGAGGTAGGATCACCACTCGGGTGAACCAGGAGAATGGGGCCGCCCAAAATTGGGGGAGTGGGATCACTGTTACAGTGGGCCTAAAGCCAAAAGGCCTCTTCCCCAAGTTCAGAAAGCATCACCAATGCCCAGAGTCCAGAGGGTGAGACCATAGCCCAGATGGCCCTGGAGAACACAGCGTTATTTTCAACCCTTGACAGCTAATAAGATTTGCCCTGCTGGGTTTTGGACTTGCTTGGTACCTGGGACCCCTTCTGATTTGGAATTGATATGGATTTGGAATTGATATGTCTATCCTGTGTCTGTTCCATCACTGTATTTTGGAAGCAGATAACTTGTATTCTAGGTTTCACAGGCCACAGATGGAAAGGAATTTTGCTCCAGGATAAAACACACCCAGAATCTCACCCATACTTGACTTAGATGATTCAGAAGATGAGATTTTGATGCAGGAATGGGTTAAGTCTTTTCAGAATGATGTCGTAGGAAGAATGTGTTTTGCACATGAGAAGGACATGAGTTTTGGGGGGTCAAAGGTTGAAATTGTATGGATTATATCAGTCTCCTCACAATATGTGTTGGAATACTAACCCATATACCTGTGGATGTAATCCTGTTTGGAAATAAGGTTGTCTTTCTTATGTTAACTAGATCACATCCGAGAAGGGTGGGTTCTAAACCTAATCACTTCTGAATTATAAAAAGAGCAGATCAGACAAAGAGGCATACACACATGAAGGGGAAGACAGACACCATGTGAAGATCATCTACAAGTCAAGGAACCGAGGAACACCCGGGACTACCTACAAGAAAGGAATCAACATGGCTGAGACACTGATTTGGACTTTAAGACTCCAGAAAAATTTCTCTTCTTTAAAGCCACCCACTTGTGGTATTTCTACTATAGCAGTAGTAGGAAACTAATAGTCATGGTCATTATGTCCAATTTCAGTGTAAAAATCATAAAGACTGTGTTTTATTAGGAAAATTATAGACGCATAAATCAGTGGAACTTAACTGAGTACAGAATAGATGACACAAGTATGGTCAATCTTTTTTTATGATTGATTTTTTACAAAGTTGTAAAGGTAATTTGATAGAAGAAGAATAGTCTTTTCAAAAAATTGTATGGAACAATTTCACATCCATATGCAAAAAAAAGAAAAAAGAACCTCAACCTAAAGCTGACAATGTATACAATATTTAACTCAAAGTGTATCATAGATCTAAATCAGGGTTTCTCAACTTTGGCAAAACAGCCTCTGGTGAAGAATCACTGATGTAAATATAAAATGTGAAATTCTACAACTTTTACACTTCTTGAAAGGTGATGATGTGAGCCGTTCCATGCTCCTGAGGCTCGCCAAGGAAAACAACAAGAAATTGTTAGACTCAACTTTTGTCAGAACTCTGAAAAGCAGTCAGAGAGTTGCAGCAACTAAGCAACACTGAATCAAGAAAAAAGGAAAGCTCTAAATGGTAGGAAACATTGATTTTCTACTGCCTACACCCTTCCCACTCCCCAGGTCAGTGGATTAACCATCTTAAAGCGGCCGCAGTGGTGGACTGCACTCTCAGAGAGGGGGCCAGAATTCTGGCTCTGAAGTGACCAGAGCAGACTTTACTAGCTATTACTGTGTATGTGTCCTCTGATCTATCTGGGGTCTACCTGAAGGTCTGAAGGGGGGCGCTCTTCTTGGTTTGGCTTGCCATGGAACTTATGCAAGGTGGGAGGGGAAGTGGAGGAAAATCAGAAGACTGTCACTGCCCTTAGCCACCTGAATCTAAAAAAATCCAATTGGGGCATACAATTAATGCATAAAGGCTAAAGGAGAACTGGAAGTGAATTTCCCTCAGAAATTAGGACTTTCAATGGCACCATGTACAAGGGAGAACTTAGAAAATCACATGTATGCTCAGGGAAAAAATGCATGTACAAAAAAATACATAAGATGTTATGATTTCACCTCAGGCTGATCCCTAAACATACTGAAAGCCAGCCTAAGTTTTCAAGAAGGGCTCAGGCACAGAGCCAATTTGCAGAGATGAGGAGGGGTGTTTGTTTTTTTCCTCTGGGAGTTCAAGAAATTTTCTACTGAAACATCAACTGGGCACAGACTAGGGAATTGTCATGGTTTGAATTATGTCCCCCCAAAAATGCGTATATCAATTTGGCTAGGCCATGATTCCTGGTTACTGTGTGATTTTCCTGTATGTTGTAAACCTGCCTCTATGATGTTAATGAGGGAAGATGGGTGGCAGTTGTGTTAGTAAGGCAGCACCTGATCTACAAGACTGGATTGTGTCCTGAGGCAATCTCTTCAGATATAAAAGACAGAAGTGAGCAGTGAGACAGGGGGACCCAATACCATCAAGAAAGCAGTGCCGGGAGCAGAGCGCATCCTTTGGACTGGGGTCCCTGTGCCAAGAAGCTCCTAGTCCAGGGGAACACTGATGAGAAGGCCGACAGAGAGAGAAAGCCTCCCCCTGGAGCTGACGCCCTGAATTTGGACTTTTAGCCTACTTTGACTGTGAGGAAATAAATTTCTCTTTGTTAAAGCCATCCACTTGTGGTATTTCTGCTGTAGCAGCACTAGATGACTAAGACACAATTACAGTCTTCTATGTCCATACATAAGGGTAGTTGTTGCAAAAAACAGTTAGGTGAGGTCACTGAGTAGATGGACTACTAAAGCCTACAACAACATCAACAACAAAAAATCCAAACCCTGGGTAATGGGAAGAAACTGACCTCTAGAGCTAAAACACTAAAATATTCAAATGTCCAGTTTCAACAACAACAAAATCACAAGGCACACAAAGAAACAGGAAAGATGGCCCATTCAAAGGAGCAAAATGAAGTGTCAGAAATCATCCCTATGGAAGCCCAGATGATGGACAGATTCAAAGACTTTAAGACAACAGTATTGAATATGCTAAATAAATAAAGGAAAACATGGACAAAGAACTAAAGGGAATCATAAAAATGATGGATGAACAAAACAAGAATACCAGCAAAGAGTTAGACACTATAAAAGGAAACAAACAGAATTACTGGAGCTGAAAAATACATTAACTGAAATTAAAAATTTACTGGAGTGGCTCAATAGCAGATTTAGGCTGGCAGAGAAAAAGAATCAGCAAACTTGAAAATAAGGCCATTGAGATTATCATGTCTGAGGAACAAAAAGAAAAATGAAGAAAAGTGAACAGAGTGGAAGGGACTTGTGGGATACCATCAGGTGAAACAACATATGCATTACAGGAGTCCCAGAGGGAGAAGACAAAGACAAAAGAACAGAAAGAGTATTGGAAGTAATAATGGCAGAAACTTCACACATTTAACAAAGGACATGAATCTATACATCCAAGAAGTTCCAAATAGTATAAACCCAAAGAGATCCACACTGTGACACATTATAGTCAAACTTTCAAAAAACAAAGATAAAGAGAGAAATCTGAAAAGAGCTAGAGAGAAGCAAATTGCCACATTCAAGGGATCCTCAAAAAGATTAAGCACCTATATCTTCTGAGTAACCAAGGAGGTCAGAAAGCAGTGAGATAACATAAAGTGCTGAAAGAAAATAACTGTCAACAGAGAACGCTATATCTGGTAAAACTGTACTTCAAAAATGAGGATGAAATTAAGACATTCACAGATATACACAAGCTGAAAGAGTTTGTTACCACTGGATCTGCCCTATAAGAAATGCCAAAAAGAGTTCCTAAGAATGAAATCAAAGGACACTAGATCCAGGAGGCAGAATCAAGATGGTACACTAGTCAGAAGCACTAAGCCATCTCACTGCAACAAAGACCGTAAAACCAATTAAAACAGATACAGACATTAATCCTGGAATCCTGAACCTTAAACAAAGGGATAAAGTATTAGATCGGAAGCCACTGAGAAGAAGAAACTGATAGAAAACAATGAAGGAGTACAGATACGGAGTGGAGGTTCCAGGCCAAATGGCATGGTAGAGTGTGGCCATCTTGGAATAAAGCCAACAACCCTGCACACAGAAAGGCAACTCCACAGAATTCCTAATAGGAGATAGAGGTACAGCATGGACACACCCAGGATTAGTAAGACCACATTTGCTGGCTGCAACTCAAGGAGGAGCCCAGACTCTCCCACTCGGTAACCACAGGAGCGTGCTCCTGCAACCCCTACCCCTCTAGTAAATAGCAGCAAGAACCGCCACATCCCAGCAGCCCCAACTGCTGGGAAACACAGTACTACCCACCCTATTGCCCTCCTCCATCTAGGTCCATCTGCCTCTGACTCTGCCCACACTCCTGTCTCTCCCCTCAGCGCCACCAGCCGGAACCCAGACACCTCCCTGCTGGCTCAGTCCCCGTGTTGCCGCACTCCACAGCCCCAAGGGGAACTGGCCTAGATCCCAGACACATCCTCACCAGCTTGGCCCTCACGTTGCTGCACTCAGTGGCCCCAAGGGGAACCAGCACAGACCCCAGATCCCTCCCAGCCAGCTCAGGCCCTGAAAACATTTCCCCTGAAAATAGAAACAAGACAAGGATGCCCTTTATCACCATTCCTATTTAACACTGTGCTGGAAGTCTTAGCTAAAGCAATAAGGCAAGAAAAAGAAATAAAGGGCATCCAAATTGGAAAGGAAGAAGTAAAAATATCCCTATTCGTGGATGATATGATACTATACATAGAGAACCCTAAAGACTCCACAAGAAAACTACTGGAACTAATAGAAATATTCAGAAGAGTAGCCGGATATAAGATAACCATACAAAAATCAGTTGGATTCCTATACGCCAATAAAGAGAACTATGAAAAAGAAATCAAGAAAGCAATACCATTTATAATAGCTCCTAAAAAATACTTAGGAATAAATCTAACCAGGGATATAAAAGACCTATATGAAGAAAACTACAAAACACTACTGCAAGAAACCAAGAGACCTACATAAATGGAAAAACATACCATGCTCACTGATAGGTAGACTCAACATTGTGAAAATGTCAGTTCTCCCCAATTCAAAGCAATCTACAAATACAATGCAATCCTGATTCAAATACCAACAGCATTATTTAACAAGATGGAAAAACTAATTATTAACTTTATATGGAAAGGATAGAGGACTTGGAAAAGAAAAGCATTATTGAAGAAGAACAACAAAGTAGGAGGCCTCTCACTACCTGACCTCAGAACCTACTATGCAGCTACAACAGTCAAAACAGCCTGGTACTGGTACGATGACAGACACATTGACCAATGGAACAGAATCAAGAACCCAGATGTAAATCCATCTACCTATGGCCACCTGATCTTCAACACAGACCCAAAGTCCATTAAATGAGAAAATGACAGTCTTTAACAAATCGTGCTGGCAAAACTGGATGCCCGTAGGACCCATACCTCACACCATACATAAAAACTAATTCAAAATGGATCAAAGACCAGAATATAAAACCAAAAACTATAAGGATCATAGAAGAAAAAATAGGGTCAACGCTAGGGAACCCTAAAATACAGCATAAACAGGTTACAAACTATAATTAACAATACACAAACACCAGAAGATAAGCTAGATAAATGAGATCTTCTAAAAATTATACACTTATGTTCATCAAAAGACTTCACCAAAAGAGTAAAAAGAGAACCTACAGACTGGGAAAAAAATTTTGGCTATGACATATTTGACAAAGGTCTCAGGGGACATCTAATTCATTTGGCATAACATAGTTCGTATAAAAATGTTCTACATCCTACCTTGGTGAGTAGCATCTGGGGTCTTAAAAGCCTATGAGTGGCCATCTAAGATACATCTACTGGTCCCATTCCAGCTGGAGCAAAGGAGAAGGAAGAAAAACAAAGACACAAGGGAAAGATTAGTCCAAAGGACTAATGAACCACAACTACCACAACCTCTACCAGATTGAACACAGAACAACTAGACAGTGCCAAGCTACCACCACCAAATGCTCTGACAGGGATCATAATAGAAGGTCCTGGACAGAACTGCAGAAAAATGTAGAACAAAATTCAAATACACGCACACACACACACAGACCAGACTTGCCGGTCTGATAGAGATTGAAGAAACCCAAAAGTATGGTCCCCTGTAAAAAAAAAATCCATTGTCATTGAGTCGACTCTGATTCATAGTGACCCTATACCATACCCATACTCATACCCATACTTGCGATGAGTATGGCCCCCAGACACCCTTTTAACTCAGTACTGAAGTCACTCCCAAGGTTTACCCTTCAGCCAGAGATTAGACAGTTCTATAGGGCAAATAATAACACACGTGAGAAACATGCTGCATAGTTCAAACATTTATACAAGACTAAATGAGCACACCAGCCCAAAAGCAAAGATAAGAAGGCAAAAATGGACAGGAAAACTGGATGAATAGAAACAGGGAACCCAGGGTGGAGAAGGGGAGTGTGCTGATACATTGCAGGGTTGGCAACCAATGTCACAAAACAATTTGTGTATTAATTGTTTAATAAGAAACTAATTTGCTCTATAAACTTTCACCTAAAGTACAATAAAAAAGAAAGAAAGAAATTAAAGGACTCTATATAGTAACTCAAAGACATACAAAGAAAAAAATCACCAGTAAAGGTAATATATACAAATATAAAAAAAAATCCAATTCATAGAGACCCTATAGGACAGAGCAGAACTGCCCCATAGTGTTTCCAAGGCTGAAATCTTTATGGAGGTAGACTGCCACATCTTTCTCCTGTGGAGTGGCTGGTGGGATCGAACCACTAACTTTCTGGTTAGCAGCTGAGTGCTTTAACCACTACACACTGGGGCTCCTTGAACAAATATAAGGACCACTTTAATGGTATTTTTGGTTGATAACTCTACTTTTATGTACTTTATGATTAAAAATGACAATGCATACAAATAATTATAAATTTGTGTTTTGGGCACAAAATGTGTGAAGATGTAACAGTGAAAACACTGTGATAACACATAAAGGAGGGGAGTAGTAGTATAGGAATAGGGTTTGTGTATGTTATTGAAGTTAAGTTGGAATCAATTTAAACAAGGTTGTAATAAATGTAGGAAGTTAAATGTAATTCCCATGGTAACCACAAAGAAAATATCTAAAAAATATACATAAAAGGAAATTGGAAGGGAATCAAAAGGGTTCACTACAAAAAAATCAACTAAACACAAATGAAGGCAGTATTGGAGATAATTAAGGCCAAAAATGCATAAGAAACACAAAAAAAATAGTAATATGGCAGATTTAAGTCTTTCCTTATGGATAATTACATTAAATGTAAATGCAGTAAACTGTCCCAAAAAAAGGCAGACATTGACAGAATGGATTAAAAAACATGAGCCGTCTATATGCTGTCTACAAGCGACATACCTTAGACCCAAATACACACATAGGTTGAAAGTGAAAGGATGGAAAAAGAAATTCGATGCAAATACAAAAAGATAACTGAGGTGACTATATTAATATCATACAAAAATAGACTTTAAGTCAAAATTTGTTATAAGAGATGAGGTAGGGCATTACATAATGATAAAATGGTAAATTCTTCAAGAAGATACAGCATTTATAAATATATGTGCACCAAACAACAGAGCTCAAAATATGTGAAGAAAACATGACAGAATTGAAGGCAGAAACAGACATTTCTACAATAAGAGTTGGGGGCTTCAGTACATCACTTTCAATAATGGATGTGGATCTAGACAGAAGACAAATAAGGAAATAGAGGATTTGAACAACACTATAACCCAATTAGACCTAAAAGACATATATAGAATATTTCCCACAATAACAGCACAAGATAATTCTTTTCCAGTGCACATGGATAATTATCCATGCTAAGTCACAAAACAAATTTCAACAAATTTTGAAAAGATTTAAATCGACCACAATGGAATGAAACTAGAAATCAATAAGAGAAGGAAAACTGTAAATTACAGATATGAGGAAGTTAAACAACACACTATTAAAAAACCAATAGGTCAAAGATGAAATCAAAAGGAAAATCAGAAAATACTTAGAGATGAATGAAAATGAAAGAACAACATACCAAAACTTTTGGGATATAGCCAAGGTAGTTCTCAGAGAGAAATTTATAGCCATAAACATCTACAGTAAAGAAGAAATATCTCAAAACAATAACCTAACTTTACAACTTGAAGAACTAGAAAAAGAAAACCAAACTAATTCCACAGCTACCAAAAGGAATGAAATAACAAACATCAGACCTGAGATAAATGAAATAGAGAATAGAAAACAATAGAATGGAATCAACAAGACCAGAAGTTGGATTTTTAAAAAGATCATCAGTAAACTTTTCAAAAAAAAAAATGACAAAGAAAAAAAGAAGTTGCAAATAACTAAAATCAGAAAGTGGGGACACTGCTACTGACCCTACAGAAATTTAAAAAAAAAAAAAGATTATGAGAATACTATGAACAATTATACACCACAAATTAGATAACCTAGATGTAATGGACACATTCCTAGAAATACATAAACTACATAAAACAACTCAAGAAGAAGAAAAATCTCAACAGACCTTAAACAAGTGAAGAGATTGAATCAGTAATCAAAAACTGTCAGTAAAGAAAAGTCCAGGACCAGATGGCTTCATTGGTAAATTCTACCACAGGGTACAAAATCAACACACAATTTATAGGAGAATTGACACTAATACTTGTCAAACTCCTCCAAAAATAGAAAAGGAAGGAACACTAATGTTTCAGATTGAATTATGTCCCCCCAAAATGTGTGTCAACTTGGCTAGGCCATGATTCCTAGTATTGTGTGATTGTCCACCATTTTGTGGTCTGATGTGATTTTCCTATGTGTTCTAAATCCTACCTCTATGATATTAATGAGGTGGGATTAGTGGCAGTTATGTTAATGAGGCAGGTCTCAATCTACAAAATTAAGTTGTATCTTAAGTCAATCTCTCTTGAGATATAAAAGAGAGAAGCGAGCTGAGAGACATGGGAAGCTCATACCACCAAGAAAGAAGCACCAGGAGCAGAGCGAGTCACTTGGACCCAGGGTTCCTGCCCAGAGAAGCTCCTAAACCAAGGGAAGAATGATGACAAGGATTTTCTTCCATAGTCGACAGAGAGAGAAAGCCTTCCCTTGGAGCTGACACCCTGAATTCAGGCTTCTAGCCTACTAGACTGTGAGAGAATAAATTTCTATTTATTAAAGACATCCACTTGTGGTATTTTGTTATAGCAGCAATAAATAATTAAGACAACTTCCTAACTCATTCCAGATGCCAGCATTACCCGAATACAAAAGCCAGACAAAGACACCACAATAACTCTGCAGGCTAATAAACATTTATGAATATAGATGAAAAAAATCCTCAACAAAATACTAGAAAACTGAATCCTACAGTATATTAAGAGGATTATACACCATGACCACGTGGGATTTATCCTAGGAATGTGAGGGTGGTTCAACATAAGAAAGGCAACCAATGTAATACACTACATTAATAGAAAAAAGGAAAAGAACCACAGGGTCATCTCAATTGATGTAGAAAAAGCTTTTTGAACAAAATCCAATACCCATTCATAATTAAAAAAAAAAAAAAACACTCAACAAAATAGGAATAGAAGGTAAATTCCTCAACATGATAAAAGGCATTTATGAAAAACTCATAGTTAACATCATAGTCAATGATGAAAGATTGAAAGCTTTCCCCTTAAGATCGGGAACAAGCCAAAAAAAATGCCTGCTTTCAGCAATGCTATTCAACATTGTACTGGAAATTCTAGCCAGAGCAATTAGGCAAGAAAAAGAAATAAAAGGTATCCAAGTCAGTAAGAAATAAAACTACCTCTTTCACAGCTGACATGCTCCCATAAGTAGAAAATCCCAAAAGAATCCTCAAGGACGCCACTAAAGTTAATATATCAATGCAGCAAAGTCACAGGGTACAAGATCAACATAAAGAAATTAGTTGTGTTTTTATACACCACCAAAAAACAAGCTTAAATAGAAATTAAGAAAACAATTGAATTTACAATAGCATCTAAAATAATAAAATACCTGGGAATAAATGTAACCAGGGAGGTGAAAGACTTATACATTAAAAATTATAAAGCTTTGGTGAAATAAATTAAAGACAACCTAGATAAATGCAAAGGCATCTGATGTTCTTGGGTGGGAAAACATAATACTGTTAAGATGTTGAAACTATCCAAAGGGATCTATAGATTCAATGGAATCCCTATCAAAATATCAACAGCTTTTTAGCAGATATGGAAAAGCCAATCCTCAAATTTACATAAAATTGCAAGGGGCCCCAAATAGCCAAAGCAGGCTTGAAAAAGGAAAACAAAGTAGGAGGAATCACACTTTCCAATGTCAAAACATACTGTAAAGCTACAGAAATCAAAACACTGTGGTACTGGTGTAAGGATAGACATATAGATCAATAGAATAGGAATGAGAGTTCAGAAAACGAAAAACAAAAACATATACATTTGGTGAATTGATTTTTTACGACCTTGCCAAGTCCATTCAATGGTGAAAGAAAGGTCTCTTCAATAAATGGTGCTCGGACAACTGGATCTCCACATGTAAAAGAATGAAACTGGACCTACACCTCACTCCATATATAAAAATTAATTAAAAATAGATGCAAACCAAAAACCAAAGCCATTGCCGTCGAGTTGATTCTGACACACAGCGACCCTATAGGACAGAGTAGAACAGGCCCACAGGGTTTCCAAGGAGCAGCTGGTGGATTTGAACTGCCGACCTTTTTGTTAGCAGCCATAGCTCTTAACCACTGTGCCACCAGGGCTCATTGGCCTAAATATAAGAACTAGAACCATAAGACTATTAGAAGAAAACATTAGGGTGAAGTTTTGTGACCCAGTTTGTTTGCTTGTCTTTGGAGAAAATATACACAACAGAACGTACACCCAGTCAGCAATTTCTACATATATACTTCAGTGCCATTGGTTACATTCTTCACGTTGTATCACCATTCTCGCCATCTATACCTATTTTGTTTCACTACCATTAACTTAGATTTAAGGAGCTCTGGTGGCGAAACGGTTAAGCACTCAGCTGCAAAGGAAAATATTAGTGATTTGAACCCGGCCAGCAGCTTCGCTGGAGAAAAGACTTGGCGATCTCCTCCCATAAAGATTACAGCCTAGGAAACCCTACGGAGCAGTTCTACTCTGTCACATTGGGTTGCCGAGTTGAAATCGACTCGATGGCACCTAAAAACAACTTAGATTTACTATCCCCTAAACTTCTTATTTATGATTTAGAGTTACTGTTGTCAATTTGGAGTCCTGGCTGCTAACTGAAAGGTTGGTGGTTTGAATTCACCAGCTGCTCCGCCGGAGAAAGATGTGACAGTCTGCTTCTTAGAGATTACAGCCTTGGAAACCCTATGGAGCAGTTTTACTCTGTCCTATAGGGTAGCTATGAGTTGGAATCAATTCGATGGCAACAAGTTTGAGGGTTTTTTTTTTTTTTTTGGTTGTCAATTTGATCTCATATAAGTAATTCTTTAGAGGAGAGAAATGCTCTAGGCGAAATTTTTTTTTACTAACTTAGTAAAAGTGTTGTTTAGTTTAAAGAAGACTTTAGGGAACCTTAGAGTGCAGTGAATTTATATTAATGGAGGGAGGAACAACTCAGAAAACGAGGGTGAGAATGGTTACACAATTTGAAGGTTGTAAATCAATGTCACTAAATGGTACATGCAGAAATTGTTGAATTGGTGTATGTTTTGTTGTGTTCATTCTCAACGACGACAAAATAAATAAAATTATTTAAAAAAAAATGACTTCAGGGGATAGTTTCATCTCAAAGTTTAAAGATTTTCTCAGAGCAATAGATTTGGGGGCTCCTCCAGTCTCAATGGGCCTTATAAGTCTGGATCCCATAAGAATTTGAAATCCTGTTCCATTTTTTCCCCTATTGATTAGGATTCATCTATTGAGTCCTTGATCAAAATATCCAGTAATGCTATGAGTCATGGATTGAACTGGGTCCCCCAGAAATAGCTGTCAACTTGGCTGGGTGATGATTCCCAGTACTGTATGATTGTGTACAATTTTGTAAAACTGATGTGATTTCCTTATGTGTTGTAAACTCTGTCACTATGATGAGGTTATACTGATGAGGTTTAGATAGTGTCTTAATCCAATCTCTTTTGAGATATAAAAGACAGAAGTGAACAGAGACACATGGGAACCTCACACCACCAAGAAAGCTGTGCCAGGAGCAGGGTGCGTCCGTTGGAACTGAGATTCCTGAGCTGAGATGCTCCCAGACCAAGGGAAGACTGATACATCACAAGGACCTTCCTCCAGAGCCGACAGAGAGAGAAAGTCTTCTCCTGGAGCTGATCACCTGAATTTGGGCTTGTAGCCTACTGGACTATGAGAGAATAAACTTCTCTTTGTTAAAGCCATGCACTTGTGGCATTTCTGTTATAACAGCACTACATGACTAAGACAGAATTCTTTCAAATTCTCTCCATTTAGGATGATGTTGGCTGTTGGCTTTGTATGAATGCCCTTAATTATGTTGAGGAATTTCCCTTCTATTCCTATTTTGTTGAGAGTTTTTATCATGAATGAGTGTTTGGACTTTGTCAAATGCCTTTTCTGCATTGATTGATAAGATCATGTGGTCTTGTCTTTTGTTTTATTAATGTGATGGATTACATTGATTGTTTTTCTAATGTTGAACCATTCCTGCATACCTGGTACAAATCCCACTCGATCATGCTGAATTATTTTTTTGATATGTTGCTAAATTCTATTGGCTAAAATTTTGTTGAGGATTTTGGCATCATTGTTCATGAGGAATACAAGAATGAAACAAGACCCATACCTCACACCATGCACAAAAACTAACTCAAAATGGATCAACAGCCTAAATATAAAATCAAAACTGATAAAGATCATGGAAGAAAAAATAGGGACAAAGCTAGGAGCTCTACTACATGGCATAAACAGAATACAAACCATAAGTAACAATGCACAAACACCAGAAGAGAAACTGGACGACTGGGAGCTCCTAAAAACCAAACACTTACGCTCATCAAAAGAACTTCACCAAAAGAGTCAAAAGACAACCCACAGACTGGGGGGAAAAATTGGTTACGACAAATCTGATCAGCGTCTAATCTCAAATCTACAAGATACTGCAAAATGTCAACACCAAAAAGACTAATAAACCAATTTAAAAATGGGCAAAGGATATGAACAGGCACTTGCCAAAGAAGACTTTCAGGCACCTAACAGACACGTGAAGAAATGTTCATGATCATTAGCCATTAGAGAAATGCAGATCAAAATTGCAATGAGATACCATCTCACCCCAACAAGGCTAGCATTAATCCAAAAAACAGAAAATAATAAATGTTGGAGAGGTTGAGGAGAGACTGGAACACTTATACACTGTTGGTGGGAATGTAAAATGGTACAACCACTTTGGAAATTGATTTGGCGCTTCCTTAAAAAGCTAGAAATAGAAATACCATATGATCCAGCAATCCTGCTCCCTCTAATATATCCTAAAGAAATAAGAGCAATCACATGAATAGATATAGCACACCCATGCTCAATGCAGCACTGTTCATGATATTAAAAAGATGGAAACAACCTAGGTGCCCATCAATGGACGAATGTATAAACAAATTATGGTATAGCCACACAATAGAATACTATGCAATGATAAAGAACAATGATGAAGCCGTGAAACATCTTACAACATGGAATAAGCTGGAATTCATTATACTGAGTGAATTTAGTCAGTCACAGAAGCACAAATATTGTATAAGACCACTATTATAAAAACTCAAGAAAAGGTTTAACTTCCAGCAACATGGCGCTCTAGGCAGAAGCATCACGCCGTCCCTCCACAGCAAAGATCTGAAAAACTAAGCCAAACAGAGAAAACAGCAATCCTGAAACCCTAAACATCAAATGTAAAGATAAAGAACTCAGCCAAGCACCAAATGGAATAAGAAACAGGCAGAGAACAGAGAGCAAGGAGACATACATGCAGAGGTCCCCTATCTGCTAACACAGCACAGATCCGCCATCTTGGACTCCTATCACAGACCAGCAAATAGGGGGTATGAGAAAGTGGCTTCACAGAGCTTCCAGCAGGTGACAGAACCACTGGCGACTGGCGTTATATGCTTTCCCACCCCCTACCCTTCTTCATCCCCACTCAGCCTCCTCTGCTTCCTGCAGCCACAGTCTCCTGGCCAGGAAGCACTGGCTGCTTGGATTCCACCCACCCGCACTGGCCAAATCCCTGAGTGCCATTTGTTGGCTGCTGGTGTTGCTTTTCACCGCTTCTTTTGATTTCTTCCTTACCTATCACAACCTCCCTCTCCTTTCACTCAAATACCTGACTCCGTGCGCCATCTTTGCTTCTTCCTGAGGGGCTGCGGAACTCTGCTCAAGTGTGGAACTGCTTCCCCATCCGTGCGGGCACGCTGGTGGAATACCGGGGCTTTTGTTTGTTTGTTTGTTTTCTTTTTCTCTTCTCGAGTTGGGAGCCCGTTCTGGCCAGGCAGTGCTGCGTGGCTTGGGACCTACCCCCTCAGCTTGCACAGATGTGCAGAGGGATCCCTGACAGCATTTCTTTTTTAGCGTTTTTTTTTTTTTTTTTCTGTTTTTTTGGGGGGGGTTTCTTGTTCATTTTTTTAATTTGTTTTGCTTTATTTTCCCTTTTTGTTTTTCTTCATTACTCAGTTTCTCATCTCTCTATACCTTCCTTCTCTTCCTGTCCCCTGAATACCTGGTGCTGAGTGACACCTCTACGCCTTCTAGCCAGGCTGTACTTCAACATCTGGGAACAACTTCCCCAGACCTTGTAGCTGCACTGGTGGGATCCATGGGAGCTTTTCTTTTTTCTAATTTTTATTTATTCATTCTTTTATTTTCTAATTTTCTTCCTATTCCCCTTTTTGTTTTTCTCCATTTCTTAATCTTTCATTTCTCCATTCCAATGGCAAGCTCCCCTAGAACTTTTTTTTGTTTGTTTGTCTGTTTTGGGCTCCTGTTCCTCTCTCCCATAACCACCTTAGCTCCACACATCACAATCTCCTTCCTCCATTCTGCATACCTGCACCATGCGCTTAACATCACACCACCAAGCAGCACAGGCACAGCCTACCAGAACCTGCCCTGCATGGATTACCGACCCGCACTGGTGGCTGTAGTAAGTGCCACAAACAACCCATCCCAGTAACTCCTCTTCAGCTAGACCTGCCTTGCTGTACCGTATTTGAGTGACTGACGCTGCCAATTAAAGAAGGAGGTGAAAAGTATCGTGCCCACAGAGGAGCAAACAACAAAGAACACATAGCCCGTCTGCTCAGACATAGCCAAAAAAAAAGGACAAAACAAACAAATCTACAATCAATAAACGAGAAAAATGCTGAATGCCCTGAAGACAGCAGACAATAATTTACAAAAACAAGACAGGATGGTTCCAGTAGGCATCCAAAATAAAACACCAGATGACTTTCCAGTGGAAGAAAAGGCACTAGAACTACCTGATA
>NW_004444006.1:3873636-3890001 GCF_000243295.1 Trichechus manatus latirostris | reverse complement strand
AATCTAGAATACAAGTTATCTGCTTCCAAAGGTAGAATGGCAGAACAGGCACAAGCTAGACATTTCTATTACAAATGGGAGAAACTGGAGGTAAAGAAGGGATAACAGGCACCAAGCAAGTCAGCAGAACACATTAATTAGCCCTCAAGGCTTTGAAAATAATCCTCTATTCTCTGAGACAATTTACACAATAGCCCTGCCCTCCAGACTCTAAGTATTGGCCACACTCTCCAGATTGAGTGTGGAGTCTGACTAGAGGCCCCACGGCCTTGTGTTTCACCTCCGCCTTCCAGGCCCACTGGGACAGCAACTCTGCTCCCTCGACTTTAGGCACACCATTCTCCTAGTCCATCTGAGTGGTGACTCCACCCTTAGAAACACCAGAGGCCATAGCTTCACCCTTTGAAACCCCAGAGATCATGGCCATACTTTTTGAGACTGAGGAAGCTCAGCTTCTTGAGTTCCTTGTCTCTTCAGCTTCTGCTTCCTGGTTTCCTGGCCTCTTGGCTCTTCAGGCCTCATGCCTGCATCTTCCCTGCTGGGGCAAGTGTTGCAAAGCTCTGTAGCTCCATCACTAAGTGCCTGGAGGCACCCCACTCCTCCAGGAAGCCTCCTGTGCACAGGCACTCAGCTCCGTGTGTTAACAATCCTAGCTCCACCGATAAGTGCCCAGAGGCACCCCACTCCACCCAGAAGCCTCCTGCGCACAGGAACTCAACTCTCTCACTCCATGGGTCAGCTCCAGTGCCATCTCTCACTGGTCTCCTGGTTCTGCTGCTGATGGTTCTCTGCCACTGCTGGTCCTCTGCTGCTCCCGCTCCTCTAACCATTCACAGTTTCAAAACCGCTTCCACATCTTAGGTATCTGTTAGAGCAGCACCCCACTCTCGGTACCAAATTCTATCGTAGTCATCTAGTGCTGCTATAACAGAAATACCACACGTGGGTGGCTTTAACAAAGAGAAATTTATTTCTTCACAGAAAGTAGGCTAAGAATCCAAATTCGGGGAATCAGCTCCAAGGGAATATTTTCTCTCTCTACCAGCCTTCTCATCAATCTTCCCCTGGGCTAGGCGCTTCTCCGCACAGGAACCCCAGGTCCAAAGGACTAGCTCTGCTCCTGGCACTACTTTCTTGGTGGTATGAGGTCCCCCTGTCTCTCTGCTCGTGTCTCTCTTTTATATGTCAAGAGATTGCCTCGAGACAAAATCCAATCTTGTAGATTGAGTCCTGCCTCACTAACACAACTGCCATACATCCTCCCTCATTAACATCATAGAGGCAGGATTTACAATATATAGGAAAATCACACAATACCAGTAATCATGGCCCAGCCAGATTGATACACACATTTTGGAGGGACATAATTCAATCCATGACAATCCACCCTTTGGCCCCCCAAAAATCACATCTTTACGACATGCAAAACTTATTCACCCACCTCCTGGTACCAAATTCTGTCTTAGTCATCTAGTACTGCTATAACAGTAATACCACAAGTGGATGGCTTTAACAAAGAGAAATTTATTTCCTCACAGTAAAGTAGGCTAAAAGTTCAAATTTAGGGTGTCAGCTCCAGGGGAAGGCTTTGTGTCTCTGTCTGCCTTCTCATCAATCTTCCCCCAGACTACGAGCTTCCCTGCACAGGGACCCCGGGTCCAAAGGACACGCTCTGCTCCTGGCACTGCTTTCTTGGTGGTATGACATCCCCCTGTCTCTATCCTCTCTTCTCTTCTATATCTCAAGAGATTGCCGCAAAACACAATCCAATCTTGTAGATTGAGTCCTGCCTCACCAACACAACTGCTGCCCATCCTCCTCCCTCATTAACATCATAGAGTCAGGATTTACATATACAGGAAAATCACACAATACTGGGAATTATGGCCCAGCCAAATTGATACACACATTTTCTGGGGGACATAATTTAATCCATGACTATGATGTGATTATTTTATGTGGAGGATTACATTGATTGATTTTCTAATGTTGAACCATCCTTACATAGCTGGTATGAATCCCACTTGGTCATGCTGTATTATTTTTTTAATATGATGCTGAATTCTATTGGCTAGAATTTTGTTGAGAATTTTTGCATCTATATTCATGAGAGATACTGGTCCGTAATTTTCTTTTTTTGTTGTGTCTTTGCCTGATTTCTGTATCAGGGTTATGCTGGCTTCATAGAATGAATTTGGAAGTATCCCTTCCTTTTCTGTGTTCTGTAATAATTTGAGTAGTGCTGGTGCAAGCTATTCTCTGAATGACTGGTAAAATCCTCCAGTGAAGCCATCTGGGCCAGGGATATATATTTTTTTTTGTTTTTGGTTTGGAGGTTTGTTTTTTTTTTTTAATTACCTTTTCAATCTATTCTCTTGTTATGGATCTGCTCAGAGTTTCGACTTCAGTTTGTATTAATTTAGGTAGGTAGTGTGTTTCTAGAAATTTGTTCATTTTCTCTAGGTTTTCAAATTTGTTGGAGTACAGTTTTTCATAGTACTCTGTTATGATGCTTTTTATTTCAGTTGTGTCTGTTGTAATGTACCCCATTTCATTTCTTATATGGGTTATTTGCATCCTCTCCTGTTTTTCTTTTGTCAGTTTGGCCAATGGTTTGCCGATTTTGTTGATCCTTTCAAAGAACCAACTTTTCTTTTTGTTGCTCCTTTCTATTGTTTTTCTATTCTCTATTTCATCTATTTCTGCCCTTATCTTTATTATTTACTTTCTTCTAGTCGCTGTGGGCTTGTTTTGCTGTTCTCTTTTTTCTTTTTTAATTGTGCTTTAGGTGATAGTTTACAGCTCACGTTAATTTCTCATACAAAAATTTATACACATATTGTTATGTGACACTAGTTGCAATACCTATAATGTAACAGCACACTCCCCCTTTCCACCCTGGGTTTCCCATGTCCATCCAACCAGCTCCTGTCCCATTCTGCCTTCTCATCCTGCCTTCGGACGGGAGCTGCCCATTTGGTCTGGTGTATCTGATTGAACTAAGAAGCATACTCTTTATAAGTATTATTTTATGTTTTATACTCCAGTCTAATCTTTGTCTGAAGAGTGGGCTTCAGGAATGGTTTTAGTTCTGTGTTAACAGAGTGTCCAGGGGCCATGGCTTTGAGAGTTCCTCCAGTCTCAGTCAGACCATTCAGTCTGGTCGTTTTACATGAATTTGAGTTCTGCACTACTTTTCTCCTTCTCCGTCAGGGACTCTGTTGTGTTCCCCGTCAGGGTGGTCATTGGTAGTAGCTGGGCACCATCTAGTGCTTCTGGTCTCATGCTGATGGAGTCTCTGGTTTATGTGGCTCTTTTGACTCTTGGGCTAATATTTTCCTTGTGTCTTTGGTGTTCTTCATTCTCCTTTCCACCAAGTGGGCTGGGACCAATTGATGCATCTTAGATGGCCACTCCCAAGCTTTTAAGGTCCCAGACGTCACTCACCAAAGTAGGATGCAGAACATTTTCTTAATAAACTATGTTATGCCAATTGACCTAGATGTCCCCTGAAACCATGATCTCCAGACCCCTGCCCCTGCTACTCTGTCCCTCAAAGTGTTTGGTTGTATCCAGGAAACTTCTTAGGTTTTGGTTTAGTCCAGTTGTGCTGACTTCCCCTGTGTTGTGTGTTATCCTTCCCTTCACTAACTACATAGTAGACAAGAATCATTTTAGGTGCTGTTCTCTTTCTATTCATTCGAGTTGTATAGCTAATGTTTTGATTTTATCCCTTTCTTCTTTTTTGATGTGTGCACCTACTGCTATAAATTGATCACTGAGTATTGCCTTTGCTGTATCCCAAAGGTTTGGTAAGAGGTGTTTTCATTCTCATTTGATTCTAGGAAATTTTAATTTCATCTTTGATTTATTTTATTACCCAGTGGTTTTAAAGAAAGTTGTTACTCAGTTTCCATGTATTTGATTTTTTTCCCTTGCTCTTCATGTTATTAATTTCTACTTTGATGGCATTATGACCAGAGAAGATACTTTGTAATATCTCAATGTTTTGTATTTTGTTGAGGTTTGTTTTGTGGCCTAAGGTATCTCCTATTGTGGAGAATGCTCCATGCGCATTGGAAAATATATAGTTTTCTGCTGTTGGGTGGAGTGTTCTATATATGTCTGTTAGATCAAGATGGTTGATTGTGGCCTGAACATCCTCTGCATGTGTGCTGAGCTTCTTTCTAGAAGTTCTGTCCTTTACTGAGAGTGGTATGTTGAAGTTTCCTATTGCTATTGTGGAACTGTCAATTTCTCTTGTCAGTGCTCTTAGAATTTGTTTTATGTATTTTGGAGCCTTGTTGGGTGCATAGATATTTATTATGGTTATGTCAACATGGTGGATTGTCCCTTTAATCATTATATGATATCCTTTCTTGTCTTTTATGGTAGATTTTGTCTTAAAGTCTATTTTATCTGAGATTAGTATTGCCACTCCTGCTCTTTTTTGGTTGCTGATTGCTTGATATATTTTTCCATCCTTTTATTTTTAATATAATTATGCCTTTGTTTCTAAGGTGTGTCTCTTGTAGACAGCATATTGATGGGTCCTGTTTTTTCAATCTATTCTGTCACTTTCTGTCTCTTTTTGGGTGCATTTAAGCCTTTTACGATCAGTGTGATTATTGATAGGTGTAAGTTTATTGCTGTCATTTTTTAGTGCCTTTTTTTTGTGGTACAGACGTTTTCTTTGTTCCTCCTACTCTCCTGTGCTTAACTCCTTATGTTTTTGGATTTTTTTGTTTTTCGGGGGTTTTTTTGTTTTTTTGTTTTTGTAGATTTTGTGTTTACTGAGATTTTGTCTTTTTCTTCTTTATTTGGATGAGTAAGTTTGTTAATATTTTTGTGTGTTTACCTTGAAATTTACCCCTATCTTCCTAAGTATGAGTCTTTTATTACCTGCTATCACTTTGACTTCCTCTCCATTTAAAGTTCAATACCTACACCATTTATTCCCTCTTTCATTGCTCTGATGTTGTTGTCATTTACAGATTGATGTCTCTGGTTCCCTGTTGTAAATGTTTTAGTCTTGTTTTATCATTGAGAGTTCATTACCTAGGTTGATATCTGGCCGATGCTGTCCTGTATACTAGATTTAGGTTGCTGTCTAATGTTGTTGGTTGTCTAATTGAAGGACTCCCTTTAATAATTCATGTATATTTGGTTTGGTTTTTACATATTCCCTTAATTTCTGTTTATCTGGAAATGTCCTAATTTCACCATCATATTTGAGCAAGTTTTGCAGGATATATTATTCTTAGTTGGCAATTGTTTTTCTTTCAAATATTTATATATGTTATCTCATTGCCTTCTTGCCTGCATGGTTTCTGCCAAGTAATCAGAGCTTAGTCTTATTGTTTCCCCTGTGTATGTGACTTTTCATTTTTCTCTAGCTACTCTCAGGATTTTTTCTATCTCTTGGTTTTAGTGAGTGTGATTATATGTCTTAGTGATATTCTTTTGGGGTCTATCCTATGTGCCATTTGTTGAGCTTCTTGGATGGTTAGCTTCTCATCTTTCATGATATTAGGGAAGTTTTCTATCAGTAAATCTTCAGTAATTCTGTGTTTTCTGTTTTCACCCCCAGTTCTGGAACTCCAATCACATGCAAATTTTTGCTTTTGATTGTATCCCACATTGTTCTCAAGGTTTCTTCATTTTTTTTTCCTCTGAAATGTCTTCAAACAAATTGGTATCCAAGGATTTGTCTTCAATTTCACTGATCCTGTCTTCTACTGTTGCAAATTTGCTCCTAAAACCTATTGCACCGTCCATTTCTGAAATTTTGTTGTTTATTTTTTGGATTTCTATCTCATTGCTGTTTTTGTATGATTTCTAGTTGTTTATTTATTTTGACATTTTGTTCCTGTATTATTATCCTGAATTCTTCCATTGCTTTGCGTGTGTTTTCCCTGATTTTGTCTGTATTTTCCATGATTTTGTCTATTTTTTCCTTTTTTTTTGTCTATGTTTTCCTTCATCTCTTTCCTAATCTCTTGGAGAGCCCTGAATATTAGAGTTTTGAATTCCCTATCAGATAGGTAGTTCCAGTTTCTTATCTTCTATCAGAAGGTCATCAGGTGTTTTCTTTTGGTCGCTTTCTGGAGTCATCTTGTCTATATATATATATATGTTTTGATATTGTCTGCTGTCTCCTGGACATTCAGTAATTACTTTCTTTGTTTATTGATTGTAGATTTGTTTGTTTTGTCCTGCTCTTTTGTTTTATTTGGTTATGTCTGGGCAGGTGGGCTGGGTGTGTTTTGTTGCTTCTTCATCTGTCGGCATGCTACTTCTCACCACCTTGTCCAGGTGGGCAGGGTCATTCACTCAGCTATGATGCAGCAGGGCAGGTCCAGTGGGGGACTGAGGGGCAGGGATGGGTCCTTTGTGGCACGAACTTCAGCCAACGATGCCAGGAAGGGGGGGCAGTGCAAGGTGGTGTCCAGGGGCCCAGGGATCCATGCTGGCACTGCTCAGGGGCATGGCACTCAACACATAGTGCAGATAGGCAGGAGTGAAGGGAGAGGATGTGATGTGCAGAGCTAAGTTGGTGAGATAAATAAGAGAGAAACAGAAGTAAAAAAAAGGAAAAAAGAAAGTAAATAAAATGGCGGAGCAGTAAGATTCAGCAAGTGGAGACAGGCTGACCTGGCAAGGCCCTGTTTTGATGGCTCTCTAGCCAAGCGATGCAGCTTGGGCTGTCACAAAGGGGCATGGGCAGTGCACCAGCCTAGGTGGGCAGGAGAAAGAAAAGGAAAGAAGGGAAAAAGAGAGAAGAAACAAACAAGAAATAAAACAACCACAAAAAAATAAATAAATAAGATGCTGGGGGAGCCAGCCTTTGGGGGTGGGACAGAATTGAGGTGGTAGCGAGCTGATGTCTCTCTTGCTGGGTGGCCACAGCATGGACCATCAGGAAGGGGTAGAGGCAGCGCAGAGCCTAGGTAGGAGGGAGAAGGAAAAGGGAAAAGGGGAAACATAAAGAAAAATAAAAAATATGGCACCGAGGGAGCCAGCCTGTGAGGGCGACGCAGACCTAGGGAGGTCACGTGCCAGAGGCTCTCCAGCCGACTGGTAAAACACAGCCCCTCGAGTGGGGGGGGGTGGCGACACACAGGGCTAGGTGGGTGGGAGAAAGGAAAGGAAGGGAGAGAGAGGAAACAACAAAAAGAAAAACAACAATAAACAAAAAAAAATGGTGCTTAGGTAGCCAGTCAGTGATGGTGGTGCAGACCCGGGGAGGCCATGTGCCAGTGACTCTCTAGCCAAGCGGTGCAGCATGGCCCTTCAAGAAGGGACAGGGTTGGTGCACAGGGCTAGGTGGGCAGGAGAAAAGAAAGGAAGGAAGGGACACAGAAGAAACAGGAAAAAAAGAACTTAAAAAATATGGAGCTGAAGGAGCCATTTGGTAGGTGTAGTGCAGACCCAGGGAGGCCATGTGTCAGTGGCTCTGTAGCCAAGTAATGCGGTAAGGCTTTTTGAGAAAGAGCAGGGTCAGAGCATGGGGCTAGGTGGGCAGGAGACAGGAAAGGAAGAGAGACACAGAGAACAACAAGAAAAATATGGCACTGAGGTAGCTGGCCAGTGGGGACAGCACAGACCTGGGGAAGTCGTGTGCCAGTGGCTTTCTAGCCAACCAGTGCAGCATAGCCTGTCAAGAAGGGGCAGGGAGGGAACACGGGACTAGGTGGACAAGAGAAAGTAAAGAAGGGATAGAGAGAGAACAAAAAAATCAACCAAAAAAAACATGGCGCTGAAGGAGCAGGCTGTGGGGGCGGCATGGGCCCGGGGAGGCTGTGTGCCAGTGGCTCTGTAGCCAAGCAGTAACACTGCTGGTCGAGAAGGGGCGGGGGCGGGGGCTGGGGCGGCTCATGGGGCTAGGTGGGCAGGAGAAAGGAAAGGGAGAGAGAAGAAACCAAAAATAAAAATGGCTCTGAGGGAGCCTGCCAGTGGGTGCAGGGCAGACCCAGGGAAGCTGTGTGCCGGTGCCTCTCTAGCTGAGCAGTGTGGCACAGCCCGTCAAGAGTGGGAGGTGATGGCACATGGGGCTAGCTGGGTAGGAGAAAGGTAAGGAAGGGAGAGAGAGAGAAGAGATTTTAAAAAGCCAAAAAAAACACTAAAAAAATGGCGCTGAAGGAGCCGGCCGGTGGGGGCGGGATGGACTCGGGCAGCAGTAAGCTAGTGTCTCTCCAACTGAGGAATCATGGCCCACTGGAAAGCGGCAGAAGCCATGTACAGAGAAGAAGGGTGGGAGTGGGAAAGCGTGTATCCCTGGTTACTGGGTGCTCTGTGTCCTGTTGGGAGTTCTGTGAAGTTGCCTCCCTGTACTCCTTGTCTGCATTCCTTGGTGGCTATAGTCCAAGATGGGGAATCTGTGCGCGTTAGCTGGTAAGGGACCTCTACTACATAGCTCTCCTCATTCTCTATTCTCCATCAGTTTCTTATTCCATTCGGTGCTTGATCAAGTTCTTTATCCCTTCATTTGATGCTTAGGGTTCCAGGATTGACGTTTGTGTCCGTTTTACTTAGTTTTTAGGGTCTTTGTTGCAGAAGGTCTTTGTCGGCATGGTGCTTCTGTCTATAGTGCCATGTTCCATCGTTTGATTTCTTGACTGCTGCTTCCATGGACGTTGATTGTGGATCCAAGTAAAATGAAATCTTTGACAACTTCAGTCTTTTCTATGTTTATCATGATGTTGCTTATTGAACCAGTAGTGAGGATGTTTGTTTTCTTTATGTTCAGGTGTAATCCATACTGAAGGCTGCAGTCTTTAATCTTCATCAGTAAGTGCTTCAAGTCTTCTTCCCTTTCAGCAAGCAAGGTTGTGTCATCTGCATATTGCAGGTTGTTAATGAGTCTTCCACCAATCCTGATGCCCTGTTCTTCTTCATATAGTCCAGCTTCTCAGATTATTTGCTCAGCATAAAGATTGAATAAGTATGGTGAAAGGATACAACCCTGACTCACAACTTTCTTGATTTTAAACCACGCCGTATCCCCTTGTTCTTTTCAAACAACTGCCTCTTGATCTATGTACAGGTTCCACATAAGCACAATTAAATGTTCTGGAATTCCCATTCTTTGCAATGTTATCCATAATTTGTTATGATCCACACAGTCGAATGCCTTTGCATATTCAATAAAACACAGGTAAACATCTTTCTGGTATTCTCTGCTTTCAGCCAGGATTCATCTGACATCAGCAATGATATCCCTGGTTCCATGCCCTCTTCTGAATTTGGCTTGAATTTCTGCCAGCTCCCTATCAATATACTGCAACAACCATTTTTGAATGATCTTCAGCAAAATTTTACTTGTGTGTGATATTAATGATATTGTTTGATAAATTCTGAATTCTGTTGGATCACCTTTCTTTGGAATGGGCAAAATAGAGATCTCTTCCAGTCGGTTTGCCAGGTAGCTTTCTTCCAAATTTCTTGGCATACACAATTGAGGACCTCCAGCACTGCATCTGTTTGTTGAAACATCTCAACTGGTGTTCTGTCAATTCCTGAAGCCTTGATTTTCACCAATGCCTTCAGTGCAGCTTAGACTTCTTCCTTCAGTACCATCAGTTCTTGATCATATGCTACCTCCTGAAATGGTTGAATGTCAACAAATTCTTTTTGGTACAGTGACTGTGTATTCCTTCCGTCTTCTTTTGATGCTTCCTGCGTTGTTCAATATTTTGCCCATAGAATCCTCCAAAATTGCAACTTGAGGCTTGAATTTTTTCTTCAGTTCTTTCAGCTTGAGAAATGTCAAGTGTGTTCTTCGCTTTTGGTTTTCTAACTTCAGGTCTTTGCACATTTCATTATAATTCAACTTTGTCTTCTTGAGCCGCCCTTTGAAATCCCCTGTTCAGGTCTTTTACTTCAACATTTCTTCCTTTCACTTCAGCTACTCTATGTTCAAGAACAAGTTTCAGAGTCTCTTCGGACATCTATTTTGGTATTTTCTTTCTTTCCTGTATTTTTAATGACCTTTTGCTTTCTACATGTATGATGTCCTTGATGTCATCCCACAAATCGTCTGGTCTTCAGTCATCACTGTTCAATGTGTCAAATCTATTCTTGAGATGGTCTCCAAATTCAGGTCGCATATACTAAAGGTCGTATTTTGGTTCTTATGGCCTTGTTCTAATTTTCTGCAGCTTCAACTTGAACTTGCATATAAGCAATTGATGGTCTGTTCTGCAGCCAGCCCCTGGCCTTGTTCTGATTTACGATTTTGAGCTTTTCCATTGTCTCCATAGATGTAGTTGACTTGATTCCTTTGTTTTCCAATCGTATATTAGTCGCCATTTATGCTGTTGAAAAAAGGTACTTGCAATAAAGAAGTCGTTGATCTTTCAAAATTCTATCATGTGATCTCTGGCATCATTTCTGTCACCAAGGCCATATTTTCCAACTACCAATCCTTCTTTGTTTCCAACTTTTGCGTTCCAATAACCAGTAATTATCAATGCATCTTAATTGCATGTTTGGTCAATTTCAGACGGCAGAAGTTGGTAAAAACCTTCAATTTCCTCATCTTTGGCATTAGTGGTTGGTGCATAAATTTGAATAGTTGTATTAACTTGTCAACCTTGTAGGCATATGAATATTATCCTATCACTGACAGCTTTGTACTTCAGGATACATCTTGAGATGTTCTTTTTGACAATGAATGTGACACCATTCCTCTTCAATTTGTCATTCCCAGCATAGTAAACCATATGTTTGTCCAATTCAAAATGGCCAATACCAGTCCATTTCAGCTCACTAATGCCTAGGATATTGATCTTTACATGTTCCTTTTCATTTTTGATGACTTCCAATTTTCCTAGATTCAGTCAATGTCACGGAACACTTTGTGTACATTTTTTTTGAATGGGAAATGATTTTGTTCTGTAAACTTTCACCTAAAACAAAATACTTTTAAAAAAATCAAAACAATATTAGGCCAGTTGATTGGACAGTCTCAAGAAGGAATGGCTCTAATCCTTTGAACTAAGAGAATTAATTCCATGAGGTGTTTGGTTGTACCTAAGTAGTATCAGCAACTGCAATCTTTTTTTTTTTTTTGATGCAGTTGTTATAAAATTATGTATAATACACTTGTCATTTCTTCCTTTTTCTGGTGTACAGTTAGTGATATCAATTACATCAGTCAAGTTGTAATCCATGCCAATTTTCCCATCACCATAGACATAAACTCACTACTTCCCAGAGATTTTTTCCCTCTCTTCCTTCCTCCTTCTGCCCCAAGTAACTAATAATAACCGTCGTTCTCTATATTTACCTTTTCTTTTCATTTCATGTAAGTGAGGTCATACAGTATTTGTCCTTTTGTGATTGACTTATTTCACTCAGCATAATGTCTTGGAGATTCACCCATGTTGTAGCAGGTGGCTGGAATTCATTTCTTTTTATAGCTGAGTAGTATTCCATTATATGTTTGTACCACATTCTGTTCATCCATTCATCTGTTAATTAGCAATTGGGTTGTTTCCACATTTTTGCTATTGTGAATAGTGCTGCAATGAACATAGGTGTACATAAATCTGTTTGTGTCACTACATTTAGGTCCCTAGGGTATATACTGAGGAGCCTTAGTGGCATAACAGTTAATCCCTGGGCTGCTAACCAAAAGGTTTGAACCCACCCAGCAGCTTCACAGGAGAAAGACCTGGAGACCTGCTTCTATAAAGATTACAGCCTAGAAAACCCTATGGAGAAGTTCTACTCTGTCACATTGGTCACTATGAGTTGAAAATCGACTCGACAGCAATTAACTACAACAAGGCATATACTTAGGAGCACAATTGCTGGGTCAAATGTTAGTTCTATTTTTAATTTTTTAAGAAATCATCATACTGTTTTCCACAACAGTTGTCATTTTACATTCTCAGCAGCAATAGATAAGAGTTCTGATTTCCCCACATCCTCATCAACATTTGTTATTTTCTATTTTGTTTTGTTTTGATCATCACCATTCTAATAAGGGTGAGGTGGTATCTCATTGTAGTTTTGATTTGCATCTCTCTAATGGCTAATGATGATGAACATCTTTTCATGTGTTTGTTGGCTGCTTAAATATCCACTTGGTGAAGATTGGGTTATTTGTATTTTTGTTGTTAAGTTGAAGTTTTATATATATTTTGAATATTAGACCCTTATAGGATATATTGTTCCCAAAGATTTTTTCCAAGTCTGTAGGTTGTCTCTTTACTCTTTTGATTAAGTCTTTTGATGAACATACATATTTGATTTTTATGAGGTCCCAATGATCTATTTTATCTTCTGCTGCTAGTGTATTTGTTGTTGTATTTGATAATCTATCATTTAAAAAAAAAACTAGGTCCCATAGTTTCACTCCTATATCTTCTTTCAGAAACTTTATTAGTTATTGGTTATGGTGTGAGGTATGGATCTTGCTTCATTTTTCTGTATGTGGAAAACCAATTTTACCAGCACCCTTTGTTGAAGAGACTATTCTTTCGTCATTGTATGGACTTAGCACCCTTGTCAGAAATTAGTTGACCATAGATGTATGGATTTATTTCTGGGTTCTCAATTCTATTCCATTGATCTAAATGTCTGTTATTAAACCAGTACCAAGCTGTTTTGGTTAATGTAGCTGTATGGTATGCTTTGAGATCAGGAAATGTGGGGGCTCTTACTTCGCTCTTATTCAAAATTTCTTTGGCTATTCAGGTCCGCTTGCCTTTCCATATACATTTGAGGATTAGTTTTCTATTTCTGTAAAAAATGCTGTTGGAATTTTGACCAGAATTGCATTGAATATTTAGATCGCTTTGGGTAGTCTTGACATTTTCACAATATTAAGTCTTCCAATCCATGAGTACAGAATATCTTTCCACTTATCTAGGTCTGTTTTAGTCTCTTGGTTTAGTTTTTGTTGTATAAGTCCTTTACATCTGTTTTAGTTATCTAGTGCTGCTATAACAGAAATACCACAAGTGGATGGCTTTAACCAAGAGAAATTTATTTTCTCACAGTCTAGTAGGTTAGAAGTCCAAATTCAGGCCATCAGCTCCAGGGGAAGGTGTTCTGTCTCTGTTGGCTCTGGAGGAAGGTCCTTCTCATCAATCTTCCCCTGGACTAGGAGCTTCTCCGCACAGGAACCCCAGGTCCAAAGGACGTGCTTTGCTCCCGGTGCTACTTTCTTGATGGTATGAGGTCCCCCTGTCTCTCTGTTCATTTCTCTCTTTTATATCTCAAAAGAGACTGGCTCAAGACACAGTCCAATCTTTTAGATTGAGCCCTGCCTCATTAACATAACCACTGCCTACCCCACCTCATTAACATCATAGAGGTAGGATTTACAACACATAGGAAAATCACTTCAGATGACAAAATGGTAGACAATCACACAATACTGGGAATCACGGCCTAGCCAAATTGATACACATACTTTTGGGGGACACAATTCAGTCCATGACAACATCCCTGGTTAGGTTATTTCCTGTATTTTATTCTTTTAGATTCTATCATAAATGGAATTGTTTTATTGATTTCCTTTTCAGATTTCTCCCTGTTGGTATACAGAAACCCAACTAATTATTTTGTGTTGATTTTGTACCCTGAAACTTTGCTGAATTCTTCTTAGTTCTAGAAGCTTTCTTGTGGATTCTTTGGGATTTTCTACATATAGGATCATGTTGTCAGCAAAAAGAGATAGTTGTACTTCTTTTTGAATTTGGATATCTTTTATTTCTTTTTCTTTCCTTATTGCTCTGGCTAAGACTTCCAATACAATATTGAACTGAGGGACCTAGCTTTTCACAATTGATTCTTAGATATGACAACAAAAACACAAGCAACAAAAGACAAAATAAATAAATTAGACTTCATCAAAATTTCAAACTTTTGTGCATCAAAGGATTTTCTCAAGAGAGTGATAGGTCAATATAAAGAATTGGAGAATGTATGTGAGACTCATATATCTGATAAGGGAGCCCTGGTGGTGCAGTAGTTAAGAGCTATGGCTGCTAAACAAAAGGTTGGCAGTTCAAATCCACCAGCCAATCCTTGGAAACTCTAGGGGGCAGTTCTACTCTGTCCTATAGGGTCACTGTGTTGGAATTGACTCAACAACAATGGGTTTGGTTTGGTTTTATATCTGATAATAGTTTAATATCCAGAATATACAAAGAACTCCTATAACTCAACAACAGAAAGGCATATAATCCAGTTAAAAATGGGCAAAGGACTTGAATAGACGTATCTCCAAAGAAGATATACCAGTGGTCAATAAGCATACGAAAAGATGCTCAATGTCAGTAGTCATTAGGGAAAAACTACAATGAGATACCACTTCACACTCACTAAGATGGTTATTATCAGAAAAAAATTGGGAAACAGCAAGCATTGACAAGGATGTGGAGAAACTGGAACTCTCATCCATTGCTAGTGGGAATGTAAAATGATGCAGCCACTCTTAAAAACATTTTGGTGGTACCTCAAAAAGTTAAACATACAAAGTGAAAAGACAACCTACAGATTGGGAGAACACCTTTGAGAGCTATACATCAGATAAGGGCCTAATATCCAAAATAGATACAAAACTTCTACCATTAACAATAGCAACCAAAAAAAAAGCAATAAAAAAATAGACAAAGGACTTGAACAGACAGTTCACGAAAGAGGATATTCAAATGGCCAACAAGCACATGAAAAGATGCCAACATTATCAGCCATTGTTGTTGTTGTTGCTAGTTGCCATTGAGTCGATTCCAACTCATGGTGACCCCATGTATGCAGAATAGAACTGCTCCATAGGATTTTCAAGGCTGTGAACTTTCAGTAGCAGATCACTGGGCCTGTCCTCTGAGGCGCCTAACCACAATGAGATATCACCTCACCCCCATCAGAATGGCAATGATCAAAAAAAAAAGAAAACAACAAGTGTTGGCAAGGTTGTGGAGAAACTGGAACCCTCATCCATTGCTGGTGGGAATGTAAAATGGTACAGCCATTGTGGAAAACAGTTTAAAGGTTCCTTAAAAGTTGAACATAGAATAACCATATGACCCAGGAAGCCCAATCCTAGGTATATATACCCAGAAGTGAAGGCAGGAAAGTAAGCAGAAACCTGTACACTAATGTTCATTGCAGCACTTTTCATAATAGCCAAAAGGTGGAAACAACTGAAATGCCCATCAACAAATGAATGAATACACAAAATGTGGTAAATACCTACAATGGAATATTATGCAGTTGAAAAGAGAAGTTCTGATGCATGCTACAACATGGATGAACCTTGAAAACATTATGCTGAGCAAAATAAGTCAGTTGCAAAAGGACAAATACTGTATGATCACACTTATGTGAAATAAGCAAATATATACAAACCAAAGATTATTAATGGTTTCTAGGGGTGGGAGGAAGGGGGAAAGGGGGAATTTTTGTTTGAGAGACATTGAGTTTATGTTAATGGTGGTGGAATATTTTGGAAAAGGATAATAATAATTGTGGCACAATGTGAAAAATGTAATCAATGTCAGTGAATTGTAAATGTGGAAGTTGCTGTGCTGGTGAGTGTTTTGGTGTGTATATTTTCACAATTAAAAAAAATCACAGCCATGGCGGGGGGAAAGTTAAATAGAATTACCATAAACCAAATGACCATAGGGTCCAGCAATTCCACTCCTAGGTATAGATCCAAAGGACTTAAAAGCAGGGACACAGATACTTGTAAGTCAATGTTCATTGCAACACTACTCACAATAGCCAAAAGGTGGAAACAACCCAAATGTCCATCAACAGATGAATGGATAAATAAAATGTGGTAAATATATACAATAGAATATTACTCAACCATAAAGATAAATGAAGTTCTAATACATGCTACAACATGGATGAACCTTGAAAACATGCTGAGTGAAATAAGTTAGACACTGTGATGGTTAAAGTTATGTGTCAACTTGGCTAGGCCATGATTCTTAGTGGTTTGGCAGATATTATGTAATCATCCTCCAATTTGTGATCTGATGTGAGCAGCCAATCATTTGAAAGGGGAGCTTCTTTGGAGGTGTGGACAGCAGCCAGTATATATGGATGTTCAGGCAAAGCTCACCCTCTCTTGATCCTGCATCCAACTCGTCATCCTCTGACCTCTGGTTCTTGGGACATGAGCCAGCAGCCTGTCATCTGACCTGCAGATTTGGGGATTTGCCAGCTCCTGCAGCCTTGTGAGCCAGCAACCTGCCATCCGACCAGCTAATTTGGGGTTTGTCAGCCCCTGCCTGATGCCTGATGCATGGATTTGGGACTTGCCAGCCTCCACAACTGTGTAAGCCATTTCCTTGAAACAAATCTCCCTATATGTGTATATATATATATATATATATA
>NW_004444006.1:3852896-3860802 GCF_000243295.1 Trichechus manatus latirostris | reverse complement strand
ATGTGTACTACTGTTTAATGAGAAACTATTTGTTCTGTAAACCTTCACCTGAAGTACAGTAAAAAAAAAAAAGATGTTTAACATCATTTGCCATTAGTAAAATGAAAATTAAATTCACTATGAGATACCACTACACACTTATTAGAATGTCTAAAATAAAAACAATACTCACAATACCAAGTTCTGGTAAGAATGCAAAGCAACCTGTCCTATATTGCTGGTCTGAATATAAAATGTTACATTCTGGAAAACAGTTTGCCACTTTCTTATAAAGCATACACTTACCATATGACCCACCAATCCCACGCCTAGGCAATTATTCTAGAGAAATTGAAACTTATGTTCATGAAAAGACTTGTATAGGAATGTTCACAGCAGCACTATTTGTAACAGGACAAAATCTTAAAACAACACAACTGTCCTTAAACTGGTGAATGGATAAACTGTGGTACATTCATACAACAGGACACTACTTAGCAACATAAAGGAACAAACCATAGATTCACGCGACAGGGATGAATCTGAAAGGCATTGTGCTAAGTGAAAGACGTCATTCTCCAAAGTTTACATACTGTATCATTCCATTTATATAACATGCCCTAAAAGACAAAAACATGGTGATGGAGAACAGATCAGTGGTTAAGGATGGGGGGTGTGTGTGTGACTATAAATGGATAGCACTAGGGAGATTTTTGGGTTGATGGAAGTGCACTGTATTCTGATTGTGGCGATTATACAGATTTATTCCTGTGTTAAAACTCATAAAACTGTACACACCCCCAAAAGTCAATTTTACTGTATGTGAATTTAAAAAATGTTCTAGGTGCAAAATATGCTGGAAAAAATAATACATTCTAAATTTACACAGCAATTACATGTGCTGTCATACACACACTTCACTTAATCCTCATGATGAACTGAGAGGTCTATTAATTCCCATTTTACATATGGGGAATGAGACTTGATGGGATTGATTCCCACAAAATTGCACATGTATATAGTCAGTGACCTAAGTCAGAATGAAACTCAAGTCTGTCTGATTTGCTGTCCAGAGTTTTGTCAACTTCTCATACTACCTCTTCCAATTCACAGAACTCCAACTTTCCAGGTCTGTAACCTAGGGTAAGTCACTTCATCTTTTTGAGCCTGTTTTTTCTGTAAAATGGGGATACTGTCCACTTGACAAAGCTGTAGTGACATCTGTTATGTTTTTGCTGCCTCACATCTCTTCTTTTGGGGAACTGCCCCTCCATTCCGTGTGATTCCTGCAAGTTATCATCAACCAGCAGGAGTCCACTTTCACCACCACAGAGGGGAGAACTTAACCCAAAACGTTCAACCTAATGCTGTGAGAGAGAAGGTCCCTTTCCATCAGTGTTTGATTTAAGCTCCGAGGACCATGTTGGTTGTGAACAGCTGGGTGCCATCTTAAAACCACATGAAGAGAAGTCTGAGAATGAAATCAACCCCCCAGAGTTGACAGATGGAGAGAAGACAGAGTTTTAATGATATTGTTTGAGCATCTATATCTAGTTGCGCCTAAAGCTATTCCAGCCCCCCTTGGGCTTCCTAGTTAAATGAATACTGTTTGGGGTTTGTTGTTTCGCTTAGGCTTAATTGAGTTTCTGCTACTTGCAACCAGAAGTTTATACATGTTGTAAAATTAGAGATTATATATGTAGAATGTCTAGCTCAGTGCCTGGCACATAGCTAATGTTGAATAAGTATTAGATCCTTTTGATCTCCTCCCCACCCCACCTTCCCTGAAAATACTGTAGATGAGACGCTGTGAAATTTTTTTCTCAATATTCACCTCATCTGTAGACTACATGTTGCTTATTTTTACAAGCATTTCTCTGTGGAGCCAAATGGAAGCTTCAGGAAAAGGTGACATGACAGAGCAGGCCAGGACTTCATATTCTGATCCTGTCAGGGACCCATTTCCTGTTAGTAGCTGCACTTTTTAGAGAGCTGACACTTAGAGCAGCTGTATTTCTAAAACTCCTCCCGTATTAAATTGAATCAGCAGCTACATGTTACCCAACCTGACAAATGTTTACTAAGAATGAGCTGCACACATAGTTCTTCCCTCTGGAATGATACAGATTCTACCAATACTTCAAAAACTTCCTCCGATTCTTACTGATCCTTCTGATATTTTATGTGATACTAAATGTAAGAACCATGCTTCCTGTGCAAGCCTATACAGAATATTGTCTGATGATATATCTGAAAACAGTATGCAGAAAATAGCTATACCTTTCAGCACAAGGATAGGGACACACAAAATCTCCTTTTCCAGTGTGGGTTTTTTTTTTTTTAATTTGCACATTTAACATTCGCAAGTCATTTTTCAGATTTTTTCTTTTCACAGGTTTATTATTTATAGGAAAGACCAGGATTAAACTGAGCATTGAAGAGGACCAAGAAATTACCAGCAATAGTGGTACAGAATACAAAGGCTCCGAAAAAAACAGAACAGAGTTAGTAAAAGCAATGTGTGGTCACTTCCTACCAGGCAGGAACACTGACTTCATTAAGGCAAAGCCTTTACTCTGTTATTTCTTCCTCCCGTCTAGTTTAACCCAAATAATAAGGCATTCCATTCTTAAAATTACTGCTCTCTGGGGTTTTAGGAATATTAACTGGTACTGTGAGTGACCAGATGCATTCGTTAACCCTAAACATCTGAATATACCAGTGAAATTCTTGTGCATTAACCATCCCTTTGGGAATTAAAAAGCAGCAGAAGGCACTTGATTCTTAAGATTTTGAGAAAAAGAGGAGGGGCAGATGTGTGTGGTAGTGGTGGAAGGGCAACAGAGAGAAAAGGGACTCAAGGAGGGGTGAGAGTAGCAAACCTAACTCTATCCAGTGCACAAATGCTCTTGTGTTCTCAGATGCTGCTAATATAGTGTTCCATTACTCAGCAAAAAGAACAAGAATTCTTTACCTACCTCCAGTCAGTCCATGGGGGTAATGGCTAATTACCCCAGGAAACATACCCTGATTGGGTGCATTCATCGCATGTACATAACAATGCAATTCAAAACTGTGTCCTACTAGCCCTGGTGGTGTAATGGTTAAGAGCTTGGCTGCTAACCCAGAGGTCAGCAGTTCGAATCCACCAGTCGCTCCTTGGAAATCCTATGGGGCAGTTAGTTCTACTCTGTCTTATAGGGTCACCATGATTCGGAATCATTCGCAACAGGTTTTTACACTCTCATCTAATGAGTTATTCCTATTTTAAACCAATTTACTGTGTGACCTTGAGCAAGTTACTTAACCTTTCTGTGCCTCAATTTCCTACTTATAAGAATTGTGGCACTTCATGTTGTAAGGAATAAAGGAGATGCATAAAAAGCACTTAACAGTGTCTGGCCAAATCCATACGGACAGAAAGCAGACAAGAGTTTGCCAGAGGCTGGGGGGGAGAGTGGGGAGTGACTGCTAATGGGTATGGGGTTTCTTTGTGAAGTGATGAAATGTTCTAAAATTAGTGGTGATCGTTGTACAACTATGTGAAAATACTAAGAACCACTGACTTGTACACTTTAAAACGGTGGATCTTATGGGATATCTCAATAATCAGTTATAAAAAAATTCTTTAAAAAAATAGAATAGTGCCTGGCACACAGCAAGTCCCCACTAAATGTTAGCTATTATTATTAGTAATATTATTGTTATTATTTGGCCATCCTATGGCCTAAGTAAATCCCTAGAAATTCTCTATATTTAATAAAATTCCATAGAATCTAGAAAAGTTTTTCTAATTTACATACATGGATTAACATTCAAACATTTATTTCCTATCTAAGCTGTCTCAGAAACTAACAGTCTAATTAAAGAATCACATTTTCAGTGTTTTACACTGGACTAAAAAAAAAGTTGCATGCAATGTATGTCTTATCAATCTTTGACAGACTTTAGATAAATTCCTATGACTTATGTTACCCAAGAACTTGACCTGACAGGAGATTTTCATTTTCATCTCTAGGAATAAAGGCAGTCCAAATACAGTAAGCAGTTAGATAATATACACATTTAAATCTTCAAATACAGGATTGCTAGCGCAATCACATTTGGGGGATACTGTTGATAAAAAGACATAGAACCAACCAGTTGCTGTCGAGTCGATTCCAACTCACGGCGTCTCCATGTGTGTCAGAGTATAACTGTACTTTAGAGTTTACAAGGCTTGATTTTTCAGAAATAGATTGTCAGACCTTTCATCCAAGACACCTCTGGATGGACCCAAACCTCCAACCTTTCACTTGAACGTGTTAACCATTTGCACCACACAAGGATCCAAAATATAGTAAACTGTAAAAGGCTTACCAGTCCCATGCCCTGTGGCCCCACCTTACCCAACAACAGAAAAACCCTGCACAATAAAAGGATCAAATTCAATTCCTATAAGAAACCTCTTAAGAGGCAAAAGATGTGATAATTAATGGTTGACTTTTAAGACTACATTGCACATTCAAATATGATGGCATCAATTGAGTTTTTATAATCTGAACAGCAATTAAGTCCAGTCTTCACCCTTCCTATTGTTAAAGAACATGACCCTGGAGTCTCAGTCTCAGTAGGAACAGCAAGTGATAACCCATGTAACAGTGATGCACCACATTCTGCAATGATGCTCACAAACTTGAATTTCATCTGAAGTATGAAACTTCCCAATTCCAGGTTTCCTTTTCTGTAGTAGTCTTCGTTTCTAAAATCAGCCATGTGCCTTTGCAGCAAATCGGGAGAAACTGTTGAGGGTAACAACTTCCAGACACTCAGGTCTTAACTTCTGTCACAGAAAGCAATACACTTTTTGCATATATTAAGAACAACATTTATTAATGCCCTCAAATTGACCACTCACTTTCAGAAAAAGATAATTAAACCTTTATTTACCTACCTCCATTTAAATCAAATAAAATCAACTTCCTAAGTCACCCAAGAATGACAGAATTAACACATATAAAACAAGCCTTAATACCCAATATGTGTAAAACACATACACAAACCCCCCACAAAGTCATGGCCTTAAGAACATCTGACCAAATACACAGCCTGAGTAAAATTTGGTACACATTTAATTCCATTTTGAGGAAGTAATGATCTGTATATGATTATTTCATTGATTTTATAATCATTGGGATAGATCACGAAAAAATTCTGGGAGATATTTTTAGTGGGAAGTTAGAAAATGCCAGACAATGGAAATGGATGATAATTTAGGATCAATTTTAAAATTAGGACCAGTTTTAAAATATTTTATTTACCAATTCAAGACTGAAACATTGGCTTTATCCTCACAAGGGTTGGGTTTAAAATTTAAAGGGTAAAATGCAATAAATACAAATACATAACCAAGAATTCTGGACAAGGCTGGAAAACAGGGGACCCATTTTGCAGTACTTTGTTACTGAATATCATTCCAAGGACCCAGTTGTCCTAGTATTGTTCACCTGGTTAATCTGGATAGAGAAAATATGTTGTTAAAATTATATATCTATGCGTAGGTAGTCTTTAAATACAAAATGAATATTCTAATTTTATGATAAAGAAAAACGTGAAATAAGAAATTCCTGTATTTATAAGTAACTGTATATTTACAATGTATGTTTTCTGCCTGACTCCTAATCTTTGTCTATTAGAGTCCTTTAATGTACAATTGATAGATGGCAGCAGCTCATATTACTTTAAAGGAGCTTTGTTTAGCTCAGAATCAGCCTGTCCCAGATCCTCGGCTCCCTGAAAAACCTTCACACTTGTGTACATAAGTAGCTGAGAGTACAAATAGGTATACACGTGCAAAAAGTATTTATCTAAAGGAAAGCTAACTAGCTTTACAAATAAAGTCTAAAACCAAGGAAATAAATCGCTATTCCCCAACCCAAAGAGCACATCTAATAAAAAAAAAAACTGCTAAGCCCACTTTGAAAAGGCAGCAGATGTAAACCCAACTCATACTACATCATGTTCTAAGCATCTAGTTGTGTTGTTAATCAGTCATCGAGACACTAAATCCCTCCATGTTCACAGGGTTAAATGCAGGCTTCTGACTTAGCTTTACATTCCAGTTAGAGGCCAGACTACATAGAATAACAAGAAAGAGTTCCCTATACTTATGCTGTATCCAAACTGTCTCACTCCACCCTTAAGAGAAGGTTCCTATGATAATATGCATTATAGACTTACCAATATAAATTTATGAGGTATTCCACTTGTGTAAGTTCAATCATTATTCCATTGAGAGCATTAGTCAAAGGAAAGTTACACATTGACTGCTAATATCTTAGCTTGCATATTCAGAACTAGGAAGCAAGATAAAAAACTAGAGTGCCACCGAGGTGCTGTTAAGCATGGCAAAAAGGTGACTATACAAAAGGAACATTTTAAGTTCTATCCTAATGTACAACACTGTCAGTGACTGGATAATATCCACACGCCTACAAGGCCTACCAGTTGTTACAGCTATTATTCAAATTTACACACCAACCACTAAGGCCAAAGATGAAGAAGTTGAAAATTTTTATGAACTTCTGCAGTCTGAAATTCATCAAACATGCAATCAAGATGCACCAGTAATTACTGGTGATTGGAATGTGAAAGTTGGAAACGAAGAAAGACTGGTAGTTGGAAGATACGGCCATGGTGACAGAAATTATGCTGAAGATCGCATGATTGAATTTCACAAGACCAACTTCTTCACTACAAATACCTTTTTTTCAACAACATAAATGGCAACTATACACGTGGACCTTGCCAGATGTAATACACAGGAGTCAAATCGACATCAGTGGAAAGAGATGATGGAAAAGCTCAATATGATAAGACAGAACAAGGCCAGGGGTCAGCTGCAGAACAGACCATCAATTGCTCATACGCAAGTTCAAGTTGAAGCTGAAGAAAATTAGAGCAAGTCCACAAGAGCCAAAGTACGACCTTGAGAATATCCCACCTGAATTTAGAGACGATCTCAAGAATAGATTTGACGCGTTGAACACTAACAACCAAAGACCAGGCGAGTTGTGGAAATGACATCAAGGACATCATAGATGAAGAAAGCAAGAGGTCATTAAAAATACAGGAAAGAAAGAAAATACCAAGATAGATGTCAGAAGAGACTCTGAAACTTGCTCTTGACCGTAGAGGAACTAAAGCCAAAGCAAGAAATGATGAAGTAAAAGAGCTGAACAGGGGATTTCAAAGGGCAGCTTAAGAAGACAAAGTTAAAGTATTACAATGAAATATGCAAAGACCTGGAGTTAGAAAACCAAAAGGGAAGAACATGCTTGGCATTTCTCAAGCTGAAAGAACTGAAAAAAAAAATTCAAGCCTCGAGTTGCAATTCTGAAGGATTCTGTGGGCAAAATATTGAACAACACAGGAAGCATCAAAAGAAGATGGAAGGAATATACAGTCACTGTATCAAAAAGAATCTGTTGACGTTCAACCATTTCAAGAAGGTAGCATATGATCAAGAACCGATGGTACTGAAGGAAGAAGTCCAAGCTGCACTGAAGGCATTGACAAGAAACAAGTCTCCAGGAATTGATGGAATACCAGCTGAGATGTTTCAACAAACAGATGCAGCGTTGGAGGTGCTCACTCCTCTATGCCAAGAAATCTGAAAGACAACTACCCAGCCAACCGACTGGAAGAGATCCATATTTGTGCCCATTCCAGAGAAACGTGATCCAACAGAATGCGGAAATTATCAAACAATATCATTAATATCACACAAGTAAAATTTTGCTAAAGCTCATTCAAAAGCAGTTGCAATAGTACATTCACAGGGAACAGCCAGAAATTCAACGCGGATTCAGAAAAGGACGTGGAATGAGGAATATCATTGCTGATGTCAGATGGATCCTGGCTAAAAGCAGAGAATACCAGAAAGATG
>NW_004444006.1:3821648-3852796 GCF_000243295.1 Trichechus manatus latirostris | reverse complement strand
CAAATTATGGATAACATTGCAAAGAATGGGAATTCCAGAACACTTAATTGTGCTCATGAGGAACCTGTACATAGATCAAGAGGCAGTCTTTCAAACAGAATAAAGGGATACTACATGGTTTAAAGTCAGGAAAGGTGTGTGTCAAGACTGTATCCTTTCACCATACTTATACAATCTGTATGCTGAGCACATAATCCGAGAAGCTGGACTATATGAAGAAGAATGGGGCACCAGGATTGGAGGAAGACTCATTACCAACTTGTGTTATTCAAATGACACAACCTGGCTTGCTAAAAGAGGACTAGAAGCACTTACCGATGAAGATCACAGACCACAGCCTTTCGTATGGATTACTCCTCAACATAAAGAAAACAAAAATCCTCACAACTGGACCACTAAGCAACATCATGATGAATGGAGGAAAATTTTGAAGTTTTCAAGTACTTCATTTTGTTTGGATCCATTATCAACGCCCATGGAAGCAGCAGTCAAAAAATCAAACGACACACTGCACTGGGCAAATATGCTGCAAAAGACCTCTTAAAAGTGTTAAAAAGCAAAGATGTCCCTTTAAGGACTAAGGTGCGCCTGACCCAAGCCATGGTGTTTTCAATTGCCTCATATGCATGGGAAAACTGGACAATGAATAAGGAAGGCTGAAGAAGAATTGACGCCTTTGAATTACGGTGTTGGCAAAGAACATTGTAAATACCATGGACTGCCAGAAGAACGAACAAATTTGTCTTGGAAGAAGTATAGCCAGAATGCTCCTTAGAAGCAAGGATGGTGAGACTTTGTCTTATGTACTCTGGACATGTCATCAGGAGAGATCAGTCTCTGGAGAAGGACATCATGCTTGGTAAAACAGGTCAGCGAAAAAGAGGAAGACCCTCAAGGAGAAGGACTGACACAGTGACTAGAACAATGGGCTCAAGCATACCAATGATTGTGAGGATGATGCAGGACCAGGCAGTGTTTTGTTCTGTTGTACATAGAGTCACTATGAGTCAGAACCAATTCAATGGCACCTAACAACAACACAGAAAAAGACCAAAGAGGCTGATTCTTTGGATGTCCTTCACTTTTCTTAAAGCAACAAGTACAGAATTTTCTCTGATCAACATGGTTTCTCCTCCCATATCTAAGAGCCCTCCTCCCAACCTCTGTCATTGCCTTTTTTACTTTAAGAGAGAGAAATAAATTGAAATGGATACAGACTACACATTCTTGTTTATGAAGAGAGGGATATTCAAATAGTCATAAGGCAATATGATTAAGGGTTGCACCTGAAATGGTATTCTTAAAACTGGAAATACAGTTACTGACTCTACTCATCTTGCAGGATGTATCTATGTGCTTCCCGAGTCATTGGTTGTCACCCAAATGAACCACAGTGACTCCATCATGCCTCAGGAGGCATTATATTATGTGTGTACTTTGTGCGTGGATTTTAAACAAACAACATTTAAGAGGAAAAGGGTGGTCTTTCTAACATCTGTTCCTTACATAAGTGGCAATGGTGCTATATGACTCCCTTTTAATCTCCTCACCTACCAAGTTACCAAATATCTCCAAAATTAGACAAAAGAGGCTCAGAGGCAAAGCTCCATGGTGAATTGCATCATTCCAATGAGCTTTCAATTCACTGGTCTTTAATTTCCATTTCCTGATTTACTGAGGAGTAAAGGTGAGAATCATCCAACTGATGACAAAATAGAACAAGAATACAGGATACACAGCAAGGGCTTTGCGATTTGGAGGCTGGCTATCAGCAAGAAAGGCTGTAGAGGCTAAACAAAACAAAATAAAAAAAGGAATATTTAATACAATAATATTGTCACAACTACTCACATTTGCTAACTAAATGTACTTGGCATAGTCTGGAACACAGAATCATAGTAAAAATTCAGTTGTATTTGTAATCCTCAGAGAAGAAAGCATTCTTTAGCAGTTTTGCAGACAGCTGGGGGCTTCTTATTTCAAGTACTAAAGGTTTTAAAATTTTCAAACATTTTAGATGGAAACCTTTCTAAACGGGGTACTACACTCCCCTATCATCTTAAGTTGTATGCAGAATATATTTTAATGCTTTTTTTTAAAAGTTAATGAACTATGCTGAATGGACTTATAACGATGTGTAAGGTTATTTGCACCTACGGTAAACAGCCTAATACTGCTGTGCTTTGTGAGTAACTGCTCTTATTAAGTTATCAGCTCTTTTAAATGCCATCCCTCTTATTCATCCAGAAAATATCTACTCATCTTTTTACTCATCAAGGATCACCCCTACAGAAAAAATTTCCTTAACAACCACCTGGTATTCTGCCGCCCCAGGTAGAACTGTTCACTACCCTCTTCTGTGTCCCCACCTATACCTTGCGCAGACTTACATCTCTCACCTGGAACGCTTTATTGTCCTTAAGTGTTTACGTGTCTGCCTGCCCCATTTTACTGTGAACCCCAAGGATACAGACCATGTGCATCCCCATTGTCTAGCACAGTGCTTGACACAGTTTGTGCTTAATAAACATTTTCTGAATTAAAGAAAAAATGCTTACAATAGCCTTTCTCCCTACTTCTTAGATGCTAGTTTCTGATCTACTATGGGTATGGATACTAGATAACAAAGTCAGTTACAACCACATGTATGGTAAATTGTCAGAGTCTAAGTGAGGAAATGAGGTGTGGGGAGCTCTCCATGGATTATATACTTAAGCATAATATACAGCCTTTGGAACAGAATTCTGGCTCTCTCAGATCTTTTTTGGATTACTTCTTGGCTTTCAACCACGTTCCAGAGCAATGAGATATTATTATACTTTCAAATTTTATGCAGGGTCCCCTATCCTATCAAATTAGGAGCTAGTGAACACCTCTAGTTTAAGGTGGCTTTTCTACTTTAAGAGAATTTTAGGAATGTAAAAGCAGTGAGCATATAGTTCTTAACCATATAGGCACCATTTGCAGACACTGCCACAGACAAGTCCTAATCTTTAGCACCACTTTCTACTGAAGCAGAAGAGCACTACATAGAGACATGACCTATGCTGGAAGGTAGTATAATTCTTAAGGGTGAGTGATCTGCTTGGGTTTGAAATTTGACCCTCCTACTCACTAGTCATATGTCCTAGGGCAAGTTATTTAACCGCTCTGAGACCTTTCCTTATCTATAAGATCAGACTAATAACAGTATTTATCTTTTGAGGTTGCTGTGAGGGTTAAATGAGATAATACACACAAACCACCTAGAACAATGCCTTGCCTATAATAAGGGATCAGTAAATGTTAGCCAGAATCCCTAGGTGGTACAAACAGTTAACGCACTCAGCTGCTAACTGAAAGGCTGGAGTTCAAGTCCACCTAGGGGTGCCTTGGAGGAAAGTCCTGGTAATCTAATTCTGAAAAATCAGTCATTGAAAACCCTATGGAGCTCAGTTCCACTCTGACACACGTGGGGTTGGTCATGAGTTGGAATTGACTCAATGGCAACTGTTTTTTTTTTCTTTTTTGTTAGCTATATTTTTATTATGATTAGTTGTCAAGAAAAGGCCCAAGTCACTTCATAAGTCACCTACGCCTCCTATATATCAGGACTAAGCTAAGTCCATAATCTCCTTTCCCAACCCTGTCCATTATTTAAAGGAAAAAAAAAAGATGTAACTCTCAATACCTTAAAAGTCCAGATACCCAACTCAGATAAGATGGATACCATCCCCATTAATAACTACTCTCCTACTTAGAGGGTTCTATGGATGACACTGGTAGTAATCATATCACTCACATCTGAGCTAGAAGTTATACTGCTCCTCATCTGGTCTTTATCTGTAACCTATATTGTTGTCTGCTCTAGTATTGAAGATGTAAGTACATTCTTACCTACTATAGACCAGGCAAACATCACAATCACCACAAAAAACCGAACCACGAAGTTTACTGGTCCTGGCTTAGCCAAAAGTACCAGCCGACAAATCAGCATTGCCACCGTCAAGGGAAGTATACAGTAACCCAGGACACAAAGGCTCTGAAAAAAAGATCTAAAAATACCACATATCCATAAAGATCATAAATATAGCTGATCTGTACCACGATACAGCTTGTTACACATATTTCTATATATTATGGATTGTTTTCTCCCTCCAGATACATAATGCCTATACCCTAACATAAATTTTATAAGAGTATTTCTCTGTATTAAGCACATGCTTTCATTTTCTTTCTCCATACCTCCTCCTGTCTTCTTAATCCCCATTAAGAGTCAACCATCTAGGATACCAAAAGATCCACTCTAATCCCCAGAGACCTCCCTCTCCCACTGAACTTCTAAGGTGGTGTTTCTTAATCCTTTCCACTTTATAGCCCTATTTGAGGGTTTGTTGAAAGCTATAGACCATCTGCCCCCAAAAATGTATATAAAAGTCTGCCTGAAATCTCAGGGGCTGGAGACAGCACCTGAAGCTTATCAAAGGACTGCCGATAATTTAATTCAACTAGGTCATCTCTGTTTAGTCAGTGGTCTTAAAAGAACTTTCTCTTTGGCCCTCATTTATTTTATTTTTTAATGTCTAGCTAGCCTGGCTTCCCTAAAATCTAAGATACGCCACCTGGCAAGGGAAAAAGAGATTGGAGTTTAATGATACTCACATGTTTCCTCCAAGAAGTTTTGTGTTGAGGGTGATAGTAACTGCACCAAACCAGACAATAACAAATACTTCTGCAAACTGGGGCCCTCCATCTTTTTCACTATCTGCAGAGCCTCTTTGAAGCATTCTGAGACAGAGAAAAATAGCATGAGAATTGCCTACTCTTTTATTTAGAATAACAAAGTGAAGGTGTGGGTCCTGAAGCTTTGAGTCATGGAGCTGCTCTATTCCTCACCTGAAGATCTGTAATATACAGGTGGTGCTGAAAGGAAAATGCCAGAAATATTTGGCAAGGTCCCCTTACTTCAAATTCCAAATGCCCCAAACTATAAGGGGTGCTCCACTTACACCTTGCTGGAATCTTTAAATGGACTACTGAAGACCTTTTTTGGTTAAGCAGAGGTTACAAACTGAAGGGCCAAATGTGGCTTACAGACATGAGATTTTTGGTCCATACAATACTTAAAATGTTTTTAAATTCAAGTTGACATTATTTTAACATTAGGAGGTTCCATATAAAAATCTGAATTTCTGGCTTTTCTTGAATAATCAGAAGATCTGCTAACATTAGGCCTGCAGATCTACATGGCAACACCAGGTGCAGCTTAAATAGCATCAGGTCCCTTCACAAGGAGCTTACAGTCAACAGCTTACCACCCAGCCTACTTCACACATTTAGGTTACTTATCTGGCCCTTAGATACATTTGAATTTGTAATCCTTCCTTTAAAGATGGAATTAAAAATGGAAAGTCTATAAACCCATTATTGATTTTTTTAAGATAAAAAATACAGATTATTACTAAGAGACTTTGCTTTGAATTTGGATAGTTGAATAGTCACTTAAATATCCTCTCTTTGTCTAGGAATTTTATAATATAAACTGCTTTGAATTTTGGACTTTGAATACTTGGACTGTTATTTTTTCCAGGAAAATAACAACATGAAGCTCACAACCTCTTATTATGTAGTACAGTGTCTTAGTTATCTAGTGCTGCTATAACAGAAATACTACATGGTGGATGGCTTTAAAGAAGAGAAATTTATTTCCTAACAATAAAGTAGGCTAACAGTCCAAATTCAGGGCGTCAACTCCAGGGGAAGGATTTCTCTCTCTGTTGGCTCTGGAGGAAGGTCCTTCTCATCAATCTTCCCCTGGACTAGGAGCTTCTCCACGCAGGAACCCCAGGTCCAAAGGACGCGCTCTGCTCCCGGCACTGCTTTCTTGGTGGTATGAGGTCCCACTGTCTCCCAGCTTGCTTTTCTCTTTTATATCTCAAAAGAAATAGCCTCAAGACACATCCAATCTTGTAGACTTAGTCTTGCCTCACCAACACAACTGCAGACTATCCCACCTCATTAATATCACAGAGGTAGGATTTACAACACAGAAAAATCACATCAGATGACAAAATGGTGGACAATCACACAATACTGGGAATCACAGCCTAGACAAATTGATACACATATTTTTGGGAGACAAAATTCAATCCATGACATTCCACCCTTTGGCCCCCCAAAACTCACATCCTTGCCACATGCAAAACATATTCACCCCGTATCATAGAAAAAGTCTCAACTCCAAGTCCAAAATCCAAAAATATCTCTTCATCTGTGAAATCTGGAATACAAGTTATCTGCTTCCAAAGGTACAATGGCAGAACAGGCACAAGCTAGACATTTCCATTACCAATGGGAGAAACTGGAGGGAAACGAGGGATAACAGGCAACAAGCAAGTCAGCAGAACACATTACATTAGCCATCAAGGCTTTGAAAACAATCCTCTCTTCTCTGAGACAATTTACACAATGGCCCTGCCCTCCAGACTCTAGGTATTGGCCACACTCTCTGGATACTGAGCAGAGGCCCCTTGGCCCTGGGCTTCAGCTCCACCTTCCAGGCCCACTGAGACAGCAACTCTGCTCCCTTGGCTTTAGGCCCACCATTCTCTTAGTCCATCTGAGTGGCGGCTCCACCCTTTGAAACCCCAGAGGTCATGGCCATACCTTTTGAGACTGAGGCAGCTCAGCTTCTTGTGTTCCTTGTCTCTTCAGCTTCTGTTTCCTGGTTCCTTGGCCTCTTGGCCCCTCGTGCCTCATGCCCACATCTGCCCTTCTGGGGCAAGTGTTCCAAAGCTCTGTAGCTCCACTGATACGTGCCTGGAGGCACCCCACTCCGCCAGTAAACTTCTGCCAGAAGGCACTCAGCTCTCTCGCTCTGTGGGTCAGGTTCTGCTGCTGCTGGTTCTCCTCATTTCCTTCTGAGTCCTCTGAGTCCATTCACAGTTTCAAAACCACTTTCACATCTTAGGAATATGTTAGAGCAGCACCCTACACTCTTGGTACCAAATTCTGTCTTTGTTATCTAGTGCTACTGTAACAGAAACACCACAAGTGGGTGGCTTTAAAGAAGACAAATTTATTGCCTCACAATAAAGTAGGATAAAAGTCCAAATTCAGGGCGTCAGCTCCAGGGGAGGGATTTCTCTCTATGTCGGCTCTGGAGGAAGGTCCTTCTCATCAATCTTCCCCTGGACTAGGAGATTCTCTGCACAGGAATCCCAGGTTGAAAGGACAAGCTCTGCTCCTAGCACTGCTTTCTTAGTGGTATGAGGTCCCCCTGTCTCTCTGCTTTCTTCTCTCTTTTATATCTCAAAAGAGATTGCCTCAAGACAAAATCCAATCTTGTAGATTGAGTCCTGCCTCACCAACACAACTGCAGACTATCCCACCTCATTAACATCATAAAGGTATGATTTACAACACAGGAAAATCACATCAGGTGACAAAACGGTGGACAATCACACAATACTAGCCAAATTGATACACATATTTTTGGGGGACACAAATTCAATCCATGACATACAGTAAAACCCGTGAACACTGGAAGGTGTGTAAGGCAGAAACCTGTTAGAGAAGGAAAACTCAAATATTTTCGACTAAAACAATTACTTCAGCCTAATAAATATTCTCTGAAAGTCGGAACCTGTGAGAAGCAGATGGAATCATAAAATTGTTGGCATTGCAACCCAAATACGAGGAAGTACAGATGCAAAAGCCAGAAATAGTTCCAAGAAGTACAAGAGTCAGAGATGACTGCTCAGTCTTCCACTTCCTTTTGCATTGCTACTGTGTGTAAGTGCATATTGTGCATCACTACTATTCTCCGAGTACATCTATTCTTTACATTATTGCCTTTTTTGTTCTTTTTTTTTGCCTATAAATTTTTTCTAGTAAAGAACAACATCCATAAGTTTGGAAGAAGGTAAGAGATAGTTAACAAATTCCTTTATTTTCATTAAAATCTAGCAAAGCACATTTTTCCTTGTCTTGAGAGGTTTTACTCTTCTCCTTATCTTTAATTTTATTTTTCACTTTAGCTATTTGTAACTTTGATACATTATTACAATTTTCAAAATCCACTCCTTCATTTCCTTGAAATTCTTTCCTTCAAAATTTCTTCTTTTGCCCAAAAAATAGAGGCATTTCTTCACTTAACATATTCAATGCGTACAAAAGCAAAAACATTCTTCTCAAGCGATTTTTTTTCTTAAACATTTTACTGAAGTGTGCTAACTTTATCATATAATGATGTTGATAGTTTTCTTTTTTTCTTTTTGTTTGAGATATTCACATGTTCGAGAAGATAAGATCATAAATTCCTTAATTTTTATAAGCAATGTATTTCCTTTTTTAAAAAAGCTTATCCCTCGGGGACTAAAGGGAAAGGGGGAGATTGCAACCAATGTCACAAAACAATCTGTGTATAAATTTTGGAATGAGAAACTGATTTGCACTGTAAACTTTCATGTACAGCACAATAAAATTTTTTTAAAAAAGGGATATGCTCAGAGCTTCTAATATAAACCCTCCCATCAAGGCACTGGAGTACTTCCCTGGGTGTGGTTATTAAAAGCATAAGAAATAACACTCTACAGTATTACCTACTTTAGCACATGCTCAATTTAAATTAAAAAAATTAAGTAGGGAAGCCAATAAGAAACTTGAATTTAGAATCATAAAAGATTAGGCCTGGAAAGACCCCCTCAACGATTTCCTGTAATAGATATATGGAAGAGGAGATCCAGAAGGTTAAGGCGGGAAGAGGCGTTGTAAGTCAGGATACCTGGGGTTAAATCCAAGGTCTACCACTAATTGTGTGATCTTGGTTAAGTCCTTGACCTCTTTGAATACGAATCTGTCAAAAGAGGGGCGGTGCAGTGAATTACTTAATACGGCCCTTCTAGCCATAGTCTTTGTGCCTCCACATGATTGATTCAGACTATGCAAATAATGTATATGGAATCTGTGATGGATGGTTAAGGTTACGTGTCAAATTGGCTGGGACATGATTTCTAGTGGTTTGACAGTGATGTAATGATGTAATTATTTGGCAGTTACATAATGATGTAGTCTTCCTCCGTTTCGTGATGTGTTGTAAATCCTAGCCTCTGATGGCAATGGGGTTGGTTCTCTGGTTTATGCCTGTGGTTATGGTCCCATTTGGGAGTGAGTTGTCTGTTATGTTAATGAGGCAGGATTAGGGTGGGATATATCTTGAGTCACTGCCTTACTATAGGGTATGACTCAAATCACCACCCTTATTCAGGTCACATCCTTACTTGAATCACATCTTTCATCTTACAAGAAATAAAGGAGAGAAAAGTGAGCAGAGTGGGGGTGGGGGGGACCCACTACCACCAAGAAGAGCTAGGAATGGAGCACGCCCTTTGGACCTGGGATCCCTGTGCTGAAAACCTCCTAGACCCAGGAGACAGAGACCTGTAACACCAGAGATGGCACAAGACAGCGAGAAGCAGCAGCAAGCACAGCAGAGAACTGGCAGCAGCAGAACCAGAAGACTGGCATGAGACAGCATGGTGGGATTCCCAGTCCATGGAGCAAGGCAGCTATAGTGGATGTGCTGACCCACAGAGCAAGACAACTGAGCTCCTTCAGACTGAGGCTTACCGGCAGAGTGGGGTGTCCCCAGGCATTTATTGGCAGAGCCAAAGAGATTTGTAACACTTGTCTGAGCAGGGCAGAGGCCAGACTAAGGTGCCAAAGGGCCGAGGGTCAGAGACAGAGGCCTACCTGCAGGCACAGCTGAGAAGAGGCTGTCCTGATCGAAGAACTGTATCCTGAGTTATCCTGAGTCATTTCTGATCCTGAAGTATAACCTGCTACTTTCCTAATAAACCCCATAATCATGAGTATTGTCTTATTGTCTGTGAGTTCTATGTGGCCATTGCAACAAATTATTGAAACCAGCAGAGAAGCAGAGAGTGCCGGCTAGTGTCAGAATTGGTAAAAAGGTTGGAGTGTGGAGGGATGTGTAACCTCCACCTCATAGGAATCAGCCTTGGGCTGTTGACGCTGATAATGATTCTCTCTCCCCCTTGTGAAATTAGATGAGGTCTCATGCTGCCGCCATGCCATTTTTCACAAGAGGAAAATAATACTGACTTCTTGTTATGCGAATCAAATAAGAGAAGGTATTTAAAAGTTTTCTGTAAACTGAGAAAAGTCATTATACAAATTTTGGTTATTAGTAACCCAGAGTCACGCAGCTGCCTGACAGCAGAGTCAGGACAAGAACCCAGAAATGAATCTACTACAATATGTTTTCCACTCTACCAATGGTTATATTCCCCTCTCCAGTGGAACCTTGCTCTCCTTTCGTCCTCCCCTTTCACATACAACATGTATGGAAAGAATAACACTTTGAAACATAATCTTGCTTTTAACTCTACCACTTCTTTCTCTCTAATTTGTTCTTATGCTAATTCCTACTTTTAGGAAGATTTAAAAAGAATTATGTTCCCAAGCAAATGGTGCTTAAACTTACAGATATTTAATTCACTTAGTTTAATGATGGGTAGGTGGATGACAGTAAATAAATGCATGCTGAATAGAAATGGCTAAAACAGGCTAAGAAGCCATTGGTAATCAAAAGTGGGCATAATTTTCAAATCTTTAAACCATCATTCTTTGAATTGATCTGAAAGGTTACCTGACTTTTTTGGTTTAAATACATAAGGAGTACAGTATCATAAAAGTACTAAATGAAATATTTGATCAAAATTTCCCTAAATTTTGATACTCCACAAAAAGATCTGTTGCTGTTGTTAGGTGCCATTGAGTCAGTGCCGACTCATAGCGACCCTACAGCACAGAGTAGAACTGCCCCATAGGGTTTCCAAGGAGCGGCTGGTGGATTTGAACTGCCAACCTTTTTGGTTAGCAACCAAGCTCTTAACCACTGTACCACCAGGGCTCCATCAAAAAGATCTAATCTACCTTAAATGACAAAGAAAGGAAATGCAAGTACTTACAATGCGAGTGTCACACAAAGGATCAAAGGGCCCCATAAATCCCCTATAAGGCAAGAAAAGACAGAAGATTGCTATGAAAAGAAGCATGTAGTGTTCTCTCCCTTTATTCTGTTAACCCAAGCCAGCCTTCCCACATCTTCTATCCCTCTGCTTCCCTTCCTATTCCCCAATTCTGAATATACTTCTTTCCCATTCATGTATTAGAGGTTTTGTTCACTTCATATGCCAGAAATCACCCCTCTCCTGATCTACTAAGCCACATTCCAGCATGCTGTATGTGGCTCTTCATGTTAAAAACCAATGGAAAAGGATCCAAAGACCTAGGTACCCTGCCTCCCTACCTTCAGGAAGACTACAACCAAGTCACTTCACCAATCTGAGACTACATTAGACAAGGCAAGTATTATCATGCTCATTTCATGAATATGAAAAATGAAGCAGAGAGGGAAATGACTTGCCCAAGGCTATAAAGACAGTCAGAGGTGGAGCTGGAACCAGAACATATGTTTTCTGACTCCTAGTCCATAGTTCTTTCCACTCTGCTTCCCTTTTGTAATTGTTACATTGAATCAATACAGTATTGCTGTTCTTACAGTTTAAAAAATAGCCCAATATTGGCAATTTCATAAGGTTCAACTTTAACAGATAACATATGAAAGCTTTTTAAAAAACTATAAAAGGTTATGCCAACATCAAGTCTAGCACACAATGCCTCTCAATCAACAACTGAGTTGATTGATTAGTATGCCAAAAGTTTAGTAACACACAGCTTAGAGCACAATTACTTTCCTCAACTAATTTGAAAAAAGGTACACATCCCACACCTAACTTTAACCTCATATGTATACAACTTTACCTAAGTATGCATACATACATATTTCCATTGTATTTTTTTAAAAATTATCTAGGTAATTTTGAAACCACTGCAGAAAGTTTGAAAAAGAGGTAAAATCCTGCCACTCTAATTAAACTATTGGCATTCCTACCAGTTTTTTTTAACTTATCAGCTGAAAAACTAAGTTCAAGTGCAATGACATCAATAGCGTTTTTTAGTGCACTGAAATTTTTTTAATTCATTAAAAAAATCTATAACAGGAACTGGACAAATGGGCACAGGGAACCCTGGGTGGAAAAGGGGAGCATGTTGTCAGGTTGTGGGGATTGCAACCAATGTCACAAAACAATATGTGTATAAAGTTTTGAATGAGAAATTAACTTGAGCTGTAAACTTTTACCTAAAGCACAATAAAAAAAATCCGTAACAGTATTTTTAAATTATTATTTAAGTCATGAATTTTTCCCTGCCACTTTGCCAAGGGCTATGATAACAGAGTAGGGCAGAAGTGTAATTCTCTGGCCATGACTTGCTCATCCTTTGTGCCAGCCCAAGGTTTAGGAATGGACCTTTAACATACATATGACATAGCCAATACTCATCAATAATCAGCAAACTAACACATGGCACCATGATAACATGCATATTCATGATGTGCCCTGAGTAAATGATAGGTTAATTCTGCATTATGATTGAGCAGCTCTGCTTTGAGTGAGTCCCAGTGGCAGGTGAAAGGACATTTCTACATCTGGGACAGCAGCGGTAAAGTTGAAAGGGCACTGAACTTGAACACTCAGTTCTAATCCTGCCTGTGTGATGTTGGCAAGACAGTCAGCTTCTCTGAGACTCATTTTCCTCACCTGTAAAATAGGAATAATATTCCCTACCTCACAAGGTTGTTGTATGGATTAAATAAGATAATGTGTATGAGGGGAAAAGTACTAGAATAATGGCTACCACTTATGGAGTGCCTACTAATGCTAGATGCTGTGCTAGGTGATGTATATACATTATTATCTCTAATACTCACTAGCAAAGTAGAACTGCTTCATAGGGTTTTCAAGGCAGATCACCAGGCCTGCCTTTCAAGGTGCCTCTGGGTGGGTTCGAACTGCCAACCTTTCAGCTAGTAGTTGAGTGCTTAACCGTTTGTGCCACCCAGGTACTCCTTACCAGGAAGGTACATGTTATTATCTCCACTTTAACAGATGAAGAAACTTAAATCTCAGAGAACTGTCTCATCCAAGATCACACAGCTAGTAAGTGATGGAACCACTATTCAAACCCAGATTTGTCCATGATCTTTCCACTATACCAGGGTTAGAAAATCAGTTTCCAATCATCTGACAGCTCAAATCCATAGTGCACTATGTTGAGAAATATTCTGACATTGCATCTAGTCTCCACAGGGAATGGTGGTATGCTTGCCACATATTTGACATCTCTTATGTTACTGCTGAAATGCTGCCAAAATAGAAGGTATACTCATGAACATCATTATTACTAGTCTCTGATTTAAATTTTCTGATAAAGGATACTAAGAAAAACAAGACTGCTTGAAAAGTAAGAGATCTAACAATTTTAAGAATAAATTCTAAATAAGAGTATAATTTATTGCAAACACTGCTCTGATAGAACTCTTTAACAAAGAAAGTAGTCAGCAGATTAAATGATAGTTTTGAAAATAGAAATGTCAATAAAGGTACTATTAATTTGTTAATCCTTAATGGGTATTAGCTATTAATAATTCTAACTCTGAATTTAAACATTTTGCCTTTCCTCTAGAGATTGTTAGCTCTTTGGCCGAACAGTTAGCAGCTTTCTGAACTATTTCTTGCAGTGTCTATTATAGCATTTTCCAGGTGAGGGTATACAGTCTATACAAATCAATGAGAACAGTATCTTAAGCAAAATCTTCCACCCTGTGAAATTTTATTCTAAATTTTTAATTTCTTCCAAGTATTTCATTTACATATTTTTTATCTTGATATGGTACAGTAGGAAGAAGCAAATTCCCAAAAACCTTTATACTTACAATCTCTCAAAAGAGTATTACTTTTTCTTGGGTATAAAACATGCATGAATTTTTTTCCAACAGCTTTTAAATCACGCATCTGAAAGACATAAACAATTTTTTGTATTGTGATGACCAAGGTTGCCAGGCAGGCCCCCCTAACTTAATTTGCTAAAATTTCTTTTACTTCAATCTCCTGGAGACCTTCACTGAATTTTCGAGCTACAATTCCAGTGCAACTCCACTATATTGATAAACCAGAGAGGCAAGGTATGCTTATTCTATTAACTCCTTAAGCCAACATCTAATACTTTCCCACATCCACCAGCTCTGTTTTGATTGTGAAAACTTTGTAAAAGAGAAATATAACCCTCCTAATATGTTTAAAAGGAGCCCTGGTGGCACTGTGGTTAAAAGACTTGGCTGCTAACTAAAACGTTGGCGGTTCGAACTCAACAGCCACTCCACGGGAGAAAGATGTGGCAATTTGCTTTCATAAAGATTTACAGCCTTGAAAACTCTATAGGGCAGTTCTACTCTGTCCTATAGGGTCGCTATCAGTTGGAATCAACTTGACAGCAGTGGGTTGCTTGGTTGGAATATGTTTAAAAAAACTAAAATAGCACTACTAAAAGCTGCTCTGCAAAACATAGTATCTGCAATTCAATTAGTACATGATGAGGTACCAGGGCCAAGTAACCTGCTCCCTAGCTACCACACTCTTTGTAATATATAAAATAAATTAATTTCCAACATTCTCAATTTAACTGGCAGATGAATCCCAGAAGCCAGATAAAAAGATGAAAATATCTGAGGAAGGATATAGTAATGTAAACATAAGCTTTCAAAATATAGCTGAGATCATTCTGTCCTTGTTCTTTTACCTAGAAGTTTCCCCATGTCATTAAAAATTCTTTGTAAACATGATTTTTAATGGTTATTTAGCATTCCACCCCACAGACGTAACATAATTTATGTAATCAATATCCCTTCTATTGTTTTTCCTCTACACTGTTTCTAACATTCTCCTATTATAAAAAATGCAGCAATGAACATCGTTGTATATTAATATTTTCAGTATTTTAAAAAATTTTCCTTATGCTATATTTGGAGAGGTAGAATTATTGGTTTAAAAAGATTTGAACATTTTAAAATTCCTAATATCCATGATAGCCAAACTGCTTTCCAAAAAGGCTGTACCATATTATTCTCTGGGGGGAAACCCTAAATAAGTAAAATGCAATGAAAGTCAGTGAACCAAACAGAAATATTACGAAGTGCTATTACTTATTTATTCCCACGATACTGAACAGAAGTTCTCTCAATTAGTCTAACTTACGATGGTATTCTGAACAGATTCATTTAAGGTAGAACTGTCAAATTCCTGAATGTGGGATCTCATAGGAATGGTGATTTCTCCTTCTACGGGGATGTCTTGTGAGATGGATACATCTGAAAGGCCTGCAAACTGAAAAGGGTTAGGAAAAAAAAAATTAAAGCTTGTAATAAACATTCCCCAAAGACATCATCTCCTAGAGAGCAGGGACCATGTCTTTTTTTTAGGGTTTTACACAGTAGTTAAAGTTATGTGTTGGCTCAACAGACATCAAGCAACACAGTTAACTATAATTCTCCAAAAGTTTATTTTTTTTAATTTAAAGGAGATAGAATATGATGGGGAAAATATCTAAAGTAAATGCCGTAGACACTTTCTTGCCCTTAAATATTTGGTTTCTTTCAATCCTGAAATCTTCATATAACACTCTCAAGCTAGCAAGATTAAATAGTAACTGCAGAGCTATTAAAAAATGACCTTTTTGCAATCACATCTTAGAACAGCCACATTTCGTCAGCCCTTCTGCTCCTTAGGAGCCCTGGTAGCACACTGGTTAAGCACTCAGCTGCTAACCAAAAGGTCGGCTATTTGAACCCACCAGCCACTCTGTGGAAGACTTGGCAGTCTGCTTCCGTAAAGATTACAGCCTTAGTTTTAGAAACCCTCTGTCCTAGAGGTTCACTATGAGTCAAAATCAACTCGACGGCAATGGGGTTTTTTTGTTGTTGGTGTTCTCTTAGTAGATTCTAGTGGCCCCTTCTGGTTAAAGGCGAGCATAACATGGAGCCAGAGGGAACTGGGAAGAACAGGAAAATAAAGGCAAAATACATCTTGATCTACACTTTTTTTTAACCAGGTTACCAGCCAACCACAGATCAATAACATTATCAAAATGAATTATAAATACGCAAACTTTTAAACTTCTGTTCAAGTGCCAAATTTGATTATCATAACCAAAACTCTGAAATCTACAAATTCCTAAGAAAAAGAATCAATCCCTTCTCATACAGTTTTTGGTCCAGAAGGCACAATTTTTAGTAGGCAACAGTTACAGGTAAATGAAACATGAGAAAATATACTAAAATTTTAGGAAACATAGCAAAGAACTTATGAAAAACAACTTATCAACCACACTCATAATAAGAGAAATGTGCATTAAAGCTACTTGAAATATAATTTTTACCTTTAGACTGGCACAAATCCAAAAGTTTGACAACATATTCTGCTGGTAAAGCTGAAAGGAAAGTACACTCACACATTGCTGGTGGGAATTCAAAACGGTACGACACCTTATGGGAGATGAAACTGGCAGTATCTGGCAAATTTACTTATCAAACACATTTTTACTCAGCAATCCCACTTTTAAGAGTCTATCCCAAAGATAACTGGCAAAAAATACAAAATGACATTTGCACGGGCTCTTCACTGCAACACTACTTGTAAAAGCAAAAACTTGAGAATAACCCAAATTCCCATCAACAGAGGACTAGTTGAATAAATTATAGTACGTCACACGATAGAGTACTATGGAGCCCTGGTGGCACAGTGGTTAAGAGCTTGGCTGCTAACCAAAAGGTCAGCAGCTCAAATCTACCAGTTGGTCCTTGGAAACCCTATGGGGCAGTTCTACTCTGTCCTATAGGGTCGCTATGAGTCGAAATAGACTTTACAACAACAGATTTGGTTTTGTGTTTTTTTTTTTTTTAATGCAGCCGTATAGGGTCATTATGAGTTAGAATCTACTCAAAGGCAAGGGGGTTTGGTTTTGGGTTTTTTTATGCAGCTGTAAGAAGAAATGGGAATCTCTAAAGAACTGTTATGGAGTGTTAAATAAAAAAGCAAGGTAGAGAAAAGTTTGTATAGTATGCTATCACTTATCTAAAAGGGGAAATATGTATACATACCTGCATATATTTTTTAAAATGTAAGAAATAAGCCATACCATTAAAAAAAAAAAAGGTTTCCTATAGAGAGAGGGAGGGAATAGGGTGGAGGAGACAGGGAGGGAAGCTAGATTTCTTTGAATATACTTTGATCTATATGTACAACTTGAAACCATATTAATGTTGATTGCCCCATGTGGCAATCAATGCGGCGGCCCCACGTGTGCAGATTAGAACTGCTCCATAGGTTTTTCAAGGCTGTGACCTTTTGGGAGCAAATCATCAGGCTTGTCTTCCAAGGTGCCTCTGGGTGAGTTCGAACCACCAACCATTTGCACCACCCAGGGACTCCCTGAAACCACGTAGTTCACATAATTATGAAACAAAATCAAAATTTAAAAGGAGCAATCCCTAAGAGTTGAAAGAAAAATTAAGGAAATGAACCTACTGTATACTGAATCAAATAAACAACCACAAGGAAAGGAACTATTTCAAGTGACATTAAAAGAGACATAAGGCGTTTCTCAACAAAATATAACATGTTGACCTTGTTTGGATCCTGATTTGAACACAGTAAAAAGACTTTTTTTTTTTTTAAAGAAAATTGGGTGGAAACGAGCAACTGTTAATACACTCAGCTGCTAAGGAAAAGGTTGCAGGTTTGAGTCCACCCAGAAGTGCTTCAGAAGAAAGTCCTGGTGATCTACTTCTGAAAAATCAACCACTGAAAACTCTATGGAGCACAGTTCTACTCTGACACACATGAGGTTGCCATGAGTCGGCATAGACTTGACAGCAACTGGTACAGGAATTACTAATTCTGTGAGGTGTGATAACAGTATTTATGATTATTAAAAAAAGAGATAATTGTAAATCCAGAAATAAATCTAAAGAAATCTATGGTCAATTGATTTTCAATAAGAGTGTCAAATCCATTCAATGGGGAAGGAACAGTTTCTTCAACAAATGGTGCTAGAAAAACTGGATTCTCATGTGAAGAAAAATGAAACAAGATCCACAGCTCACACCATACACAAAAACCAATTTAAATGGATCAAAGACCTAAATGTTAAATTTAAAACCATAAAGTTCCTGTCACATTATGGGGATTGCAACCAATGTCACAAAACAATATGTGTATAAATTTTTAAATGAGAAATTAACTTGAGCTGTAAACTTTCACTTAAAGCACAATAAATAAAAAGTTCAAAGAGATAAAAGAATGAATAGAATCCATAAGGAAGGAAGATAACACTGGGAAAAATAAGGAACCGAATAGAAATTTTGGAAATGAAAAACAGTTGTTAAAATTAAAAACTCAGTAGACAAGTTTAAAACAAAATAGACGACTACAGAGACAACTGGTGATTTGGAGGATAGATCTGAGGAAACCTCACAGAAGCAAAGAAAGAGGGAAACAAAAATTATGAAAGTGAAATCAAGGTAATGTGAAGAATAGAATGAGAAAATACAATATAAATTTAACAGGAGTTCTGAAGGACAGGATAGAAACAATGAGGGAGAGGCAATATATTATAGAGATAATGGCAGAAAATTTACCAGAATTGAAGGAGCATAAGTGCTCAGATTGAAAAAGCACATTGGATTTTGGGCAGAATAAGTAAAAATAAATTGGCATAGTGGTTAAGATCTCGGCTGCTAACCAAAAGGTCGGCAGTTCAAATCCACCAGCCGCTCCTTGGAAACCCTATGGGGCAGTTCTGCTCTGTCCTATAGGGTCACTACAAGTCAGAATCAACTCGACAGCAACGGGTTTGGTTTTTTGGGTTTCATATTCACATCATAATGAAACTGAAGAGCATCAAATACAGAATATTAAGATTCTCTTACTAAAGGGAACTAAAGCAGTTATTGAGAAGCCACATCATCCTCTGTCTGGTGGTCTTCTTCAACTTCCGACCAGAGAAAGGACTAAGAACTGAGAAGTAGCCAGTTGGTCTCCAAGCAGAGTCTGTCAGAAGGGTAGGAGATATGAGAGAGACATTTGGCTCAAAGCCATTTTGCAGGGCTCCATTGCTACAATTTGCTGATAATGTAGACTTGGGCTTTTATTACAGACTGAATTGTGTTCTCTCAAAATATCTGTTGTAAATCCTAAACCCATAGCTATGGATGTAATCCCATTTGGGAATAGGACATTCTTTGTTACGTTAATGAGACCTTATCAGTGTAGGGTGTGTCTTAGTCACCTTTGAGATATAAAAAGAGCAGATTAGGTACAGAGAAGCAATCAGGAACGAAGGAACCACAGATGCCACATGGAGATCGCCACGGAATGCCAAGAAGAAGCTAAGACAAAGATTTTTCCCAAGAGTGGGCAGAGAGAACCTTCCCCTAGAGCTGGCGCCCTGAATTTGGACTTTTTGTTAATGCCAAAAAATAAGTAAATACATAAAATAAAACCATAATGTTCCTGGAAGAAAATACAGGAGCAAAGCTTCAGGACCTAGTATTTTTCAATGATAGATTATCAAACACAAGAATAAATACAGGAGCAACAGAAAACAAAATAGATAACTGGGACCTCAGAAAAGTTAAACACTTAATGTTCACCAAAAGACTATCCAAAGAATACAGAGACAACCTACAGACTGGGAAAAAAATCTTTGGGAACTATATAACTGATCAGGGTCTAATATATAAAATATATAAAAAAAACTTCTACAACTTAACAACAACAAGACAAATAACCCAATCAAAAACTGGGCAAAGGACATGAACACACACTTCACCAAAGGCGATACTGAAATGGCCAACAGACACATGAAAAGATACTCAACCTCACTAGCCACCAGAGAAATGCACATCAAAACCACAATGAGATACCATTTTACTCCCACTAGGATTGTCAAGATTTAAAAAAAAGGAAAATAACAAATGTTGGAGGGATTATGTGGAGAAATTGGAAATCTCGTCCATTAATGGTGGGAATACAAAATGGTACAGTTGTTGTGAAGAACAGTCTGGTGGTTCCTCAAAAAACTAGAGGTAGAGCTGCCACACGATCCAGCAATTCCACTCCTAGGTATATGCCCTAGAGATATAATAGAAGCAAAAATGAACAGACATATGCACATCTATGTTCATCACAGCACCATTCACAGTAGCAAAATGATGGAAACAACCTAAGTGTCCATCACCAGATGAATGGATAAGTAAAATGTGGTACATACATACAATGGAATACTACTCAGTGATAGAGAAATATGAGTTCCCAAAACATCTTGGAACATGGATGAACCTAGAGGACATTATGTTGAGTGAAGTAATTACAAAAAAAAAAAAAAAACAAATATTGTACATTCTGATTTTTATGAAATAACATGAACAGGTAAATATACAGAAACCAATGTTCATTGGTGGTTACCAGGGATGGGGTGGTGGGAGGAGAGATTCACTCTCTGGACACTTGTCATTTTTGGTGATGGGAAAGGTAACCCCCAATGAGAGTGAAGTGTACACAGCTTGATGAAGGTAAATGATGTTACTAAAACGTACACAAGAAAAAAAGACCTGTTGATAATTGTTATGGCATATATAATTTTGAAACAATATCAAAAACAGTCAAAAGATATATGTGTGTAAAGACTGCTGTGAAGTTTTGAAAATATGTAGAAGATATCTAGCACAATGCCTGGCACATAGCAGGAGTTCAAAAATTGATAGCTATTATGCTCACCTGGAATTCCAAATCTTACCCATCCTTTGAGGGCCTCTCAAATATACCTTCTATCTTGTAGCTTGCTTAATCACCCTAACTGGACCTAATAGCTCCCTCTTTTAAACTTCCTTAATATATTATTTATTCGTAACTTTACCTCATCCCTACCAATTAGACTGTAAGCACCATAGGAGCATGCCCTTTGTAGACCCTAAAGCACCTCGCATTACACGTTGTCGGAGTTCAATAAACATTTGTTAAATAGAAATGGACTGGATACTGAGTAATGGGTGACCAGAACCACTGAAGTTATTTGAGGAAAGCTTCATGGAAGAGGGGTGGGGCAGTTTACATAAAAGATAGGCACTAAAATCAGTTAAGCATCTGTAACTATGTCAGGCACTATGTGCAAATTAGCTCATGGAGTCCTTTCATTGATCCTGTGAATAATTGCTATCCCCGTGTTTCAAACGAGGAAACTGAGGCTCAGAAGTGAGTTCCTCAACGTCACAACTGCTCCATGACAACTTGGATCTACTCACTCTTTCACTGCTATATCCCCAGTGCCTAAAAGAGCGCCTAGAATACAGTGGATGCTCAATAAATATTTATTGAATGAACGACCAAAGCAAAAACCAAACCTGTTACCATCGAGTCGATTCCAACTTACAGCAACAGAGTAGAACTGCCCCATAGGGTTTCCAAGGAGTGGCTGGTGGATTCGGACTGCTGGCCTTTTAGTTAGCAGCCGAACTCTTAATCACTATGCCACCAGAGCTCCTGAATGAATAAAGAGATGAACAAACAGAGCTAGTAAGCAGCAGAACTAGGATTTAAAATCAAGTTCACCGGACTCCCAGTTCAGTTCTCTACTATGTTAAGTTACCAATTTAAAACAGAGGAAAAGGAAGTACCGTTTATTGAGCAACTACTATATAACTAAACACTCTTTGGGAGGAGAGATCTCAGGGACATTATGCTGAGTTAATCATATTCCCCAATTTATGGCACATCAGTAACTCTGATTGTACTAGACACTTTACATAAGTTATTTCATTTGATCTTCCTAAAAACTCTCTGAGGTAGGTATTTATATCTCCAGGAAGAAACACCCTCCATGAAATGACTCACATAAATTCACACAAGCGGCATAGTGGATGATTCCAGCCCAGATCTAACTCCAACGCCTGTGATCTCTACACTGGTCCATGCTTTGGGACAGGAGCAAGAGAGGACACTGCAAAGGATGGCAAGGGGCTGCGACAGGGAAGGCAGGGATTGTATCTAAGCCCATTGGGGTCACCGAACAAGAATCAAGTCACAAGCAACAAAACGTTAACGTCCCATAGGAAGCAATCTCTCATTAGTCTTAGAATGCTACTACTCCAACAAGGGCTAGGGACAAGTCTTGATAAAATTAGGGGGCAGCAGAAGAAAAGATACTTAAGAAGTCACTAAAACTCAGCATTTAACATAATGTAGGGAACAAGGACAAGCTCTGAGAGTATGGGAAAGGAAAGAATGAGTTTCCCAAGAAGACGTGGAAGGTACAAGGAGGGTAGGGGGAAAGCTGTTAACCCAAAGAGCAGGTGCAGTGTTGCTACTGGTCCTGACATGAAGTACAGTGAGGGCCTGCTGGGAGGAAGGCGCCCAGGCTCTCTCAGGCCGCGAGCCTGTCACCTGACTTCCTTAGGGGACACTCTGCCTCACCCTCAGTCCCTTTTGTCGCAGATCCCAATCTCACCAGGGGCCTCGGTGATGCTGTCCCTCGGTCTCCTGGAGACTCTGCCGCTTCCGCCATCTTCGGCCTCTTTCTCCCGGGTCGCTCCCACAGGCCTTTGCGGAACCTGAGACGTGGAGGCCGCGGCTAGTCAGCGCGTCAGCGCGCAACAGTCGCGTCACCGAAAGGCGCCTGGTAACAGCTAGCATCCCTGGCCCTTCATTGCCCCTTGTCGTCCGGCTGAGGGAGAAAATCTCGCCTCGCCTATTCAGGGCCACGGGTCCCGCTAGACACGCTCCCCCGATTCTCAAGTCGCTCTGTCGGTCTGCGAACCCCGGATTGCTCGCTCAACACCATCGTCTACACGCACACCTCTCTGGCTCTCAGGAGTTGGCTGAGTGCCCCTCCCCTGAGCACTGCACCTCAGAAAAAACCTTCTCCTTCCCAGGCCGCGGAGAAACTTACTAAATGAAATGATGAGCCCCTCCCTCAGTGACGTAGCGAGGGTAACGATTGGCCAGGGGCAATCTCTAAATTGCGCCCCCCACCCCCAATTTCAAGATGAGTTGATAGCGCTCACATCAGCGCGTCAGCAGAAACACCTTCCTCCCTCTTGTCCGGCGCCTTTGATATTTGCGGCGACTCGTAATGTCATTCGGCGCCTCCTCTGGCGCCCCCGTTAGTCTTGCGCCTGAGGATTCGTGCCTCCCTCTGCCCACCCCCTTGCTATGCCTCTGCCCTGCGTAATCACTCCCTCCACCTCTGCCTCGCTGATTACCTGCCCTTCTCATCCGCTAGCAAGCCGCCTCCTACTTTCCTGACTTTTATAAACCCCTGCATAAGCTTCTGGAAAGCCTGGTTGTGTAGTGGTTAAGAGCTGTGGCTCCTCCCCAAAAGGCCGCTAGTTCGAATCCACTATCCGCTCCTTGGAAACCCTGTGGGGCAGCTCTGTTTTATGAGTCGGGAGCCGACTGGAGGGCAACGGAGTTGGTTTTTTTTTTTCGTTTGTTTATACTGGCTCCGAAGCCCTGGTGGTTAAGCACTCGGCTGCTATCGGAAAGTTGGCCTTTGGAATCCACCGGCTGCTCCCTGGAAACCCGCTGTGAGTTGGAATTGACTGGACAGCAACGGGTTTTTTTGGTTTATGCTGGCTCCACACCAACCTCCAAAATTCCTTTCCTCCCTCATCCCCTAACTCTTTTCCTACCTCATCCCTGGGCTTTCTTGGCGTTTCTGACTCTGGTCTGTCTGGGCCGTAGACTAAGAGGAGGTCAGGCAATACAGCCATTGTTGACGCAATCAACGTTCAGGATACCCGGGTGCCCTTTCAGGATGTAAATACCAGTTTTCCGCGTTTAACAAACAGGTTAGAGAATGGGTGTGAAATAGTGCTTTTTATTTTTGGATAGGCAATCCAGGAAAGCACCCACGTAGTAAACTTGAGAATGTGGAAGGTGGAAGGACATGGACAAGCTCCTAAATATATTCAGCGGAATTCCCAGACTAATGCAGTTTTTGTTGTTGTTGTAGTTGGTTTTTTGTTTGTTTAAAGATTCTTACAATAACTCACCACCTTTAGACCAGGGACATTTTCAATACTTGCACAAGTATTGGTGGAAGTGAGATTAAAATTTAGACTAATAAATAAGTAGCCTTTTTTTTTTTTTTTAACTATAAAGCCCGTTGCCGTGGAGTCAATTCCGACTCAAAGCGACCCTATAGGACAGAGTAGAACTGCCTATGGGGTTTCCAGGCAGCGGCTGGTGGATTCCAACTGCGGGCCTTTTGGTTAGCAGCCAAACTCTTAACCACTAATCCACCAGGGCTCCTTTTTTTTTTTTTTAACTATAAGCGAATATAATGTAGAACTCTATAAAAATAAACTTTAAAGTTTCAATGAAATGTAGAGTTTCCTAGGGAAAGAAATAAACTTCACTGAAGAGGAAGTAGAAAATCACATTAGAAAAGTAGTCTAGAAAATTGAAAATCTGTATCTCCATAAACATACTATGATAATAAACATTGATTCTCTTCCACCTCTAGGACCACGGAAAAAATAGGTCTTAGCGCCTCAAAATATTGAGTGATAGGCTCCCCCTCTCCCTGAAGCCACTGATAACCTCTTATATTTCCTAGCCAACCTCCAAAATTAGTTATCTCTCCCTGACTGCAAGCCCCAACTTTTACCACCTAACCTTATCTCTTGGCCTCTTCTGTGGCATTTGTTTCAAGATTCCCTTGTTGGGTTAAGAGGAGGACAGGCCATAAAATAATTGTTGAGGCAGCCTGCATTCAAGTTACCTAGGCATTATTTCAGACTATCAGTGCCATGTTTTCCTCATCCAACTAATCGGGTAGAGGTTGGATGTGAGACAATATGCTAAAAAAAAAAAAAAAAAAAAAAAACCTCAGGAAGGAAGGCTGTGGAGGAAGATTGCTGCATAAAGACAAGCTCATAAAATAGGAATTATTGTATTTTTTATTTGCAAATATATCTCACAAAATTGCCAAACTCAGTAGTTTTTAATATACTTACAACCTCTGTCAAGCCATGGTCATTTACAGTACGGCAGGACTCTCCTGACTTGCCCAAAGCTGCTTAGAAACTTTGTAAGTGGTGGAAGTGGGGATTAACATTTGGGCTGATGGGTATGGAGAAAGTTGTTGGATGTTTTAAATTACAGGACAATGTAATGTACAACTCTATGCCAATAACTAGAAAATATCTAGGAAATAGGCAGCTTTCTAAAGAAATGGTCAAAATTGACTGAAAAAAGAAGTACGAATTTTCATTAGAACAAAAACATTGGAAGAAAAAAAATTAAATATATAAAAAGCAAGGTGAAAAACAATTTGTATAAGTAGGCTTCCACCTGGGTTAAAAAAACAAGGGGGAGGGAATATGTATTCACATTCTTGAATATTCATGGACTATGTCCAGAAGACTACACAAGAAACTGGTAACGGTAGTTGCCTCTGGGGAGAGAAACTGAGGGACTGGCAATAAGGGGTGGAAGGGACTATTCACTGACTTTCAACTGAGAACTGTACATTGCATAACTTTACTCAAAAGTTGAATTTTTTTAAAAGTTGTCAAAGATCTATGCTTCCCCTCAGCCCCAAAGTGCTGGACCCAGATGGTTTCACAGGTTATTCATCCAAACCTTCAAGGAGCACATAATTCCTAGACTATGTAAATTTTTCAGAGAGAAGAAAAATGAAAGTTCACAAATTTATTCTAGTGAGCTAGTATCAAACAAAGATAGTACTAAAAAAGAAAACTATATATCAATCTCACTTATTAATATAGATACAAACATCTTAAACTGTTAGCAAAACAAATCTGACAGAATAATAAAATAATAATACCCCATGATCAAGTAAAGTTTTTCTCAGAAATATAAAGGTCGTTAAGAAGCAGGAAATGCAGTGATACAATTGATCATATAATAGGTCAAAGGAAAAAAAAACATTATTTTGATGCTGAAAATTCAACTTTCATTCCTGAAAATAATAAAGTAGGAATGGAAGGCTACTTGCTTAACTTGATAAAGAATGTTTTATCTTAGACCAAAAACCAACATCATGGTATACCTGGCATTCCCTCTAAAGCCAGGAACAAGGCAAGAATGCCCGTTATCACCACTACTTATTTAACACTGTTCTGGAAGTACTGGACAGTGCAATTAAACTCTTCCTCCTCTTGGGGACAGGGCCAGCCTCGCCCATTCTCTCTGAAGCCCCGGTCCTTCAGGACACTATCATATATTAACATCAGCTTAACCCTTTCTCTCCAATACGCAAGCAACCTTCCAGCCCTATAAGCTCCACACATCAGTTTCCTACTTTCAGTATTTGCCTTTCTTGACAGTGCCTCTTCCAAGGTTAGTGCTTCTCTGCTTCTCTGCATAAACACTGTGAAAGAGCACTCTAAAACTGAGGTGCTTGACATAACTAAAATGACTGACACAGGTCTGAATCTGACTCCATTTTGTCCTAGGCTCCTTCCTGTTCTGCTTTTTAGAGTACATGACCCATGACTACACTCTTGACCAAAATAACTTGTTCTGCAACATTCTGAGGTGGCGCACACAGATTGTCGCAGGAACCAACTCTAGAATGAAGGAAACTGTGGCTAAGGTTGAATACCCCAGCCAATAGAAATTCTTGATAAATTAGTCTTACAGAGCATGTTGAATGCCAACCAATCAAATGAACCCCTATACTCTTTCCTCACCCTGTACAGAGTTCTGATAACAGACCTGCACTTATGCTGCCTCTTCAGAATGCCATTTTGAACTTTTATTTTGGTGCTTCTCAATTTGAAAATCTTTGAATCTGAATAAAACTTGCTTTACAGAAACTCTGTTTCCTTTTTAGCAACGCTCCACCCTTCCCAGTGTAAACATAGTTTCTCTTCTCTCCAGTTGCAAAGAATTAGTGATAACCCCCTCCTTAACCTCTTTAATTAAGAACCCTTGGTGGCACAGTGGGGCCCTGGTGGCAAAGCGGTTAAGAGCTCAGCTACGAACCAAAAGGTTGGCAGTTCAAATCCACCAGGCACTCCTTGGAAACCCTATGGGACAGTTCTACTCTGTCCTACAGGGTTGCTATGAATTGGAATCAACTTGACAGCAACAGGTTTGGTTTTTTTTGGTGGCACAGTGGTTAAATCGATTGACTGCTAACCGAAAGTCTGCAGTTCAAAACCACCAGTGGCTCCGTGGGAGAAAGATGTGGCAATCTGCTTCCGTAGAGATTTACAGCCTTGGAAACACTATGGGGTCACTATGATTCAGAATCGACTCAACAGCAGTGAGTTTGGTTTGGAACCTATTTGCCTCCACCTGTTTTCATTCCCTGTTCCTGCCCTGGCCCAGTCCACCCTCAATACATTCGCTAGTCTTTTGCCACTTCCCCGATGCTTTTTATAACTTTTATTTCCACACCATCTCCAAACTAAGTTATCTCCCTAACCCTTCTACCATGTAGCCCAGCTCATCCCTGGACTTTCTCAGCACTTCCAACTCAAGATTGCCTTGCCACTAGGCTAACAGGAAGTCAGGTTTTAAAGCAATTGTGAATGCAGTCAGTATTCAGGTTATCTGGGTGCCCTTTCTGACTACAAATACCTGTTTCCTGTTTAACACACAAGGGAGGGGATTAGTATGAGATGAAGTAAAATACTCTGTATTTTTTGGATAGGCAATCCACAAAAACTCCAAATTAGCTCTAGAGGTAAAAAGATATGAAAGACATGGACAAGCTCACAGAATAGGAATTGCCATGGTATTTTTTCAGTGCTAAGATTATCTAGAAATCTGTATACAAGTATGCCTACATTAGGAACCCTGGTAGTATGGAGGTTAAAGCACTCGGCTGCTAACTGAAAGGTCAGAGATTTGAACCCACCAGCTGCTCTGCATGAGACAGATGTGGCAGTCTGCTTCCATAAAGATTTACAACCTTCAAAACACTATGGGGCACTTCTACTCAGTCAGGGTCGTTATGAGTCGGAATCAACTTGATGGCAATGGGTTTGGTTTTGGTTATGCCTACATTAATTATTCTCTTTCAAATCATAGACATTTTCAGTAGAGCCATTGACATTTGCTTTTTTAATCCATAAAATTGCATTCATAAACTTAAAATATGTTCTAGTTCTCATTTTATAGCAAAAAGGATCATTTTCCAATTTATTTTTTCATACCTATACATTTACATTTATATGTCGGAGCCCTGGTGCATAGTGGTTAAGATCTCGGCTCACATCCCCCAGCCACTCCTTGGAAACCCTATGGGGCAGTTCTACTCTGTCCTATAGGGTTGCTATGTGTCAGAACAGATTTGACGGCATCTAACAACAACATGCATTTATATGTGTGGTTATTTGATATGATTAATACTTTCCCCAACATTTTACTATGAAAATTTTCAAACATATAGAAAAGTTGAAAAAATAGTAGAGTAAAAGATGGAAGAATAATACAGTGAACACCCATATACACAACCTAAATTCTACAATTCATAGTTTACTGTTTGTCTTTATCACATATCTATCCATCTATCCATCAATCAATTCAACCATCCCTCTTTCTTGTTTTTTTTAATACATTTCAAAGTAAGTAGTAGACATCAGTACAATTTGTCTTAGTTATCTACTGCTGCTATAACAGAAATACCACAATCGGGTAGCATTAACAAACAGAAATTTATTTGTTTACAGTTTAGGAGGCTGTTGTTATTGTTAGGTGCCCTCAAGACGGTTCCAACTCATAGCAACCCCATGCACAACAGAGTGAAATGGTGCCTGGTCCTGTGTCACCCTCACAATTGTTCCTATGTTTGAACCCATTTTTGCAGTCACTGTGTCAGTCCATCTCATTGAGGGTCTTCCTCTTTTTCGCTGACCCCTCTACTTTTACCAAGCATGATGTCCTTCTCTAGGGACTGATCCCTCCTGATAACATGTCAGAAATGTAAGTAAGTAAGACAATGTCTCGTCATCCTTGCTTCTAAGGAGCATCCTGGCTGTACTTCTTCCAAGATTGATTTGTACATTCTTCTGGCAGTCCATGGTATAGTCAATATTCTTCACCAACACCATAATTCAAAGCCATCAATCCTTCTTCAGTCTTCCTTATCATTGTTCAGCTTTCGCATGTATATGAGGTGATTGAAGACACCATGGTTTGGGTTAGGCATACCTTAGGCCTTAAAGTGGTTGTACTTCCAAGACAGATTTGTTGGTTCTTTTGTCAGTCCATGGTATATTCAGTATTCTTCACCAACACCACAATTCAGAGACGTCAGTTCTTCTTCGGTTTTCCTTATTCATCGTCCAGGTTTCACAAGCATATGAGGCAATTGAAAACACTATGACTTGGGTCAGGCACACCTTAGTCCTCAAGGTGATGTCTTTGCTTTTTAATACTTTAAAGAGGTCTTTTGCAACAGATTTGCCCAATACACTACATAGTTTGATTTCTTGACTGCTGCTTCCATGGACGTTGATTGTGGATGCAAGTAAAATGAAATCCTTGACAACTTCAATATTTTCTCTGTTTATCGTGATGTTGCTTATTGGTCCAGTTGTGAGGATTTTTGTTTTCTTTATGTTGAGGTGTGGAGCCCTGGTGGTTCAGTGGTTAAGAGGGTGACTGCTAACCAAAGGATCTGCAGTTCAAATTCACCAGCTTCTCCTCGGAAACCCTATGGGACAGTTCTACTCTGTCCTATAGGGTCGCTATGAGTCGGAATCGACGGCAATGGGTTTCTTTGTTGGGTTGTTTTTTTTGGTTTATGTTGAGTTGTAATCCATTCTGAAGTCTGTAGTCTTTGATCTTCATCAATAAGCACTTCAAGTCCTCTTCACTTTCAGTAAATAGGGTTGGGTCATCTGCGTATCACAGGTTGTTAATGAGTCTTCCTCCAATCTTGATGCAGCGTTCTTCTTCAAATAGCCCGGTTTCTCAGATTATTTGCTCAGCATACAGATAGGAGGCTAGAAGTCCGAATTCAGAAAGCCAGCTCTAGAAGATAACTTTCTCTTGGTTGCCTCTGGAGGAAGATCCTTGTCTCTTCTATTCCTCAGAGATCTTCATGTGGCTTTGCATCTGTCTACCCCATCTCTACTCCCTTGCTTAATCTGCTGGTTTTATTTCTCAAAAGAGATTGACTCAAGACACACCGTACACTAATAGTGTCTCACTGATATAACAAAGAAAACCCATTCCCAAATGGAATTATAACCACAATAGGGATTAGGATTTACAACACATATTTTGGGGGGACACAATTCAATCAATAACAACTTCTCTCCTGAACACTTCAACATGCATTGTTTTGAAAGAATCAGGTAGATCTTTTTCTGTTGACATAGAAAGATGCCCATGATATTTTAAATGAAAAAAGCAGCTTATAAAACACTATACGTTAAATATAAGTATTAATGTAAACATAAGAAGGAGCCCTGATGGCACAGTAGTTAAGAGCTCGACTGCTAACTGAAGGGTAGGTGGTTCGAACTCACCACTTGCTCCACAGGAGAAAGATGGGGCGACCTATTCCCATAAAGATTATAGCCTTGGAAACGCTATGGAGCAGCTCTACTCTGTCATATAGAGTTGCTATGAGTCGGAATCAACTTTATGGAAACAAGTTTGTTTTTTTGTTTGTTTGTTTGGTGCACATAAGTATTTAACTGCCTTACCAATATCCCTTTTCCATTATTCCTTCTTAACAGAACCCCACTTTTATTCAGTGTGGCAATGTGTCCAGGCCCAGGCAATGAATCATGACTGATTCAAGTCAATCATGGCGCTCCTTTCTCCAATTTATTAGCTTTCTTTGCAGATAGAGATCCAGTTTTGACAAATTATAACAAAACAGAATTCAGGGAGGGAGGCTTCTGGGAAAACTTCTGCTTTATTGAATGGAAGAGACAGACGCGGCTTGTATGTCCCTTTTCCCTCCCCCCATTCTTCTTGCCTGGAATGCAGACATGCTGTCTGGAGATGCAAGAGCCATCTTGCAACCCGGGGAAGACAAACATAGGACAAAAGCCCATCAGAGGTGTTAAGCATGGTCTTTTGATGTTATGTGCACTGTTTTATTTATTTTTTATTGTACTTTAGATGAAGGTTTACAGAACAAATAGTTTCTCATTAAACAGTCAGTACACATATTGTTTTATGGCATTGGTT
>NW_004444006.1:3807572-3818989 GCF_000243295.1 Trichechus manatus latirostris | reverse complement strand
AGTTTCTTGCAGTAGTGTTTTGTAGTTTTCTTTGTATAGGTCTTTTACATCCCTGGTTAGATTTATTCCTAAGTATTTTATTTTTTTAGGGGCTGTTGTAAATCGTATTGTTTTCCTGATTTCCTTTTCATCATTCTCTTTATTGGTGTATAAGAATCCAACCAATTTTTGTATGTTTATCTTGTATCCTGCTACTCTGCTGAATCTTTCTACTAGTTCCAGTAGTTTTCTTCTGGAGTCTTTAGGGTTTTCTATGTATAGTATCATATTCTCCACAAACAGGAACAATTTAACTTGTTTGTTACCAATTTGGATGCCCTTTATTTCTTTTTCTTGCCTTATTTCTCTAGCTAGAACTTCCAGCACGATGTTAAATAGGAGTGGAGATAAAGGGCATCCTTGTCTTGTTCCTGGGGGTATGTTTTCAGCCTCTCTCCATTAAGAATGATGTTGGCCATTGGTTTTGCATAGATGCCCTTTATTATGTTGTGAAATTTCCCTTCTATACCTCTTTTATTGAGAGTTTTTATCAGGAATGGTGTTGGACTTTGTCGAATGCCTTTTCAGCATCAGTTGAGATGATCATGTGATTCTTTTCTTTCCTTTTATTTATGTGGTGGATTACATTGATTAATTTTCTAATGTTGAACCATCCTTGCATACCTGGTATGAATCCTACTTGGTCGTGGTGTATTTTTTTTTTTATATGATGCTGAATTCTATTGGCCAGAATTTTGTTGAGAATTTTTGTGTCTATATTCATGAGAGATTGGTCTGTAATTTTCTCTTTTTATGGCGTCTTTGCCTGGTTTTAGTATCAGGGTTATGCTGGCTTCGTAAAATGAATTCGGAAGTATCCCTTCCTTTTCTATGTTCTGAAATAATTTGAGTAGTACTGATCTGAGCTCTTCTCTGAATGTTTGGTGGAATTCTCCAGTGAAGCCATCTGGGCCAGGGCTTTTTTTTTGTTGGGAGTTGTTTTATTACCTTTTCAATCTCTTTTCTTGTTATGGGTCTGTTTAGGATTTCAACATCACTTTGTGGTACTTTGGGTAGTGTCATGGATTGAATTGTGTCCCCCAAAAAATGTGTGTAGCAACTTGGCTGGGTCATGATTCCCAGTATTGTTTGATTGTGTAATCTGATGTGATTTCCTTATGTGTTCTAAACTCTATCACTGTGATAAGGTTATATGTTATCTCCTTAAGTGTTGTAAATTCTGTCACTGTGATGAGGTTATGCTGATGAGATTTACAAGATTAGATAGTGTCTTAATCCAGTCTCTTTCGAGATATAAAAGAGAGAAGCGAGCAGAGACACATGGGAACCTCATACCACCAAGAAAGCAGTGCCAGGAGCAGAGCACATCCTTTGGACCTGATTTCCTGTGCAGAGAAGCTCCCAGACCAAAGGAAGATTGATGACATGGACCTTTCTCCAGAGCTGACGGAGAATGCGTTCCCCTGGAGCTGATGCCCTGAATTTGGGCTTGTAACCTACTGGACTGTGAGAGAATAAATTTCTCTTTGCTAAAGCCATCCACTTGTGGTATTTCTGTTAGAGCAGCACTGGATGACTAAGACAGGTAGATAGTGTGTTCTAGAAATTTATCCATTTCCTCTAGGTTTTCAAATTTGTTGGAGTATAGTTTTTCATAATGCTCTGTTATAATCCTTTTTATTTCAGTTGGGTGTGTTGTAATGTCCCCTATTTCATTTCTTATTTGAGTTATTTGCGTCCTCTCCTGTTTTTCTTTTGTCAGTCTGGCCAGTGGTTTGTCGATTTTGTTGATCCTTTCAAAGAACCAACTTTTGGTTTTGTTAATTCTTTCTATTGTTTTTCTGTTCTCTATTTCATTCACTTCTGCTCTGATCTTTATTATTTCCTTTCTTCTAGTGGCTGTGGACTTTTTTTGCTGTTCTCTTTCTATTTGTTAGAGTTCTGTAGTTTATGTTTTGATTTTGTCCCTTTCTTTTTTGATGTGTGCATCTATTTCTATAAATTGTCCACTGAGGACTGCCTTTGCTGTGTCCCATAGGTTTTGGTATGCTTTCTGGAGGTGCAAGAGCCATCTTGCAACCAAGGGAAGACAAACATGAGGACAAAAGCCAATCAGAAGTGTTAAGGATAGTCTTTTGATATTCTGTTCACTGTTTTTTTTTAACAATCATCATATATTTTAAAATTTATAAGAATATCTTTGTTAAAATGATAATATAGTATCAGCAATAACTTAAGAGAATTCTTTAGGCTTAAATGAGAAAATGTGTGAGAAAACATCAAAGAACTTAAATTAAAATTAAATTTAAATATATACTCTGTCTAGCCTGGAATTCTTCCAGAAAGCAAAGCCTGGGACCAGGGCTTTTGTGTAGGTGTTAATGTTGGGAAGTGTCCCAGACAATAGGATTGCAGAACTGGAAAGTGTGAAACAGAGAAGGAGAGAAAGTCATTAGAAGCATACATTTTCAAAGAGAACTAGACAAAGATGCCCACTCTCACCGCTCCTATTCAATATTGTACTGGAAGTCCTAGCCAGATCAATAAGGCAAGAAAAAGAAATAAAAGGTATCCAAATTTGAAAGGAAGTGGTAAAACTGTTCCTATTCACAAATGACATGTTTCTATATATAGAAAATCCCAAAGAATCTGTTAAAATGCTTCTAGAACTAATAGAGGAATTTAGCAAAGTTGCAAGATACAAGGTCAACACACAAAAATCAGTTGGGTTTCCATATACCAACAATGAGAAATCTGGAAAAGTTTAAGAAAACAATTCCATTTACAATAGAATCTAAGAGAATCTGGGAATAAATTTACCCAGGAATGTGAAAGACTTATACAATGAAAATTATAAAACACTGCTCAAAGAGATGAAACCCACTGCTATAGAGTCCATTCTGACTCATAGTGACCCTATAGGACAGAGTAGAACTGCCCCATAGGGTTTCCAAGGCTGTAAATCTTTACAGAAGCAGACTGCCATATCTTTCTCCTGCAGAGTGAGTGGTGGATTTGAACGACGGACCTTTCGGTTAGCAGCTAAGCACTTTAACCACTGTGCCACTAGGGATCCTGAAAGAGACTAAAGAAGACATAAATGAAAAGATGTTCCGTGCTCATAGATTGGAAGACTTAATATAGTCCAAATGTCAATAATACCCAAAGTGATCTGCAGATACAACAAAATCCTGATCAAAATTCCAATAGTATTTTTACAAAAATGGAAAAACTAATTCTTAATTGTATATGAAACAACAAAAGCCTTCGAATAGCCAAAGCAAATTTGAAGAATGACAAAGTAGGAGGCCTCATGCTTCCTAACTTCAAAACATATTACACAGCCTCAGTAATCAAAACAGCCTGGTTTAATGATAGACACATAGACCAATGGAATAGAATTGAAAATCCAGAAATAATACTTCTATGGTAAACTGATTTTTGACAAGGGTGCCAAATCCATCTATGGGGAAGGAACAGTCTCGTCAACAAATGGTGCTGGGAAAACCAGATTTCCACATGCAGAAAAATGAAACAAGATCCATACCTCACACCATACACAAAAACCAATTCAAAATGTATCAAAAACCTAAATGTTAAATCTAAAACCATAAAGTTCTTAGACAAAAATATAGGAGCAAAGCTTTGGGAGCTAATTTTTTTCAATGATTATCAGACACAAAAACAAATGCATGAGTAACAGAAAATAAAATAAATAATTGGACCTCATAAAAGTTAAATATTTATGTTCATCAAAAGACTTTATCAAGATTAAGAGACAACCTACAGACTGGGAAAAAATATTTGGGAACTATATTACTTATAAGGATCTAATATCTAAAATATATAGAAAACTTCTACAACTTAATAACAAAAAGACAAATAACGCAATCAAAAGCTGGAAAAGGACATGAACAGACATTTCACCAAAGAGGATATTCAAATGGCCAACAGACACATGAAAAGATACTCAACTTCATTAGTCATCAGAGAAATGCAAATCAAAACCACAATGAGGTATTATTTCACTCCCACTAGGATGGCCAAGATTAAAAAATAAATAAATAACAAGTGTTGTACCGGATGTGGAGAAATTGGAACACTCATCCATTGCTGGTGGGAATCCAAAAAGATACAGCCATTGTGGAAAACAGTCTGGGGGTTCCTCAAAAAACTGGAGGTAGAGCTGCCATATGACCCATATACCACTCCTAGGTATATGCCCTAGGGATATAATAACATTTGGGCCTTTACACACATATATATTTTTTGTTGTTTCAAAATTATATATGCCATAACAATTATCAACAGGTGTTTTTTTCCTGTGTACGTTTTAGTGATATTGTTTACTTTCATCAAGCTGTGTAGAATTCACCCGCATTCGATGTTACCTTTGCCATCACCAAAAATAACAAGTGTCCAGAGAGTGAATCTCCCCTCCCCGCACCCCATCCCTAGTAACCACTAATGAACATTAGTTTCTGTATACTTACTTGTTCATGTCATTTCATAAAAGTGAGAACATAGAATATATATTTTTTTGTGATTGACTTATTTTACTCAACATAATGTCCTCCAGGTTCATCCATGTTCCAAGATGTTTTGGGAACTCATTTTTCTTTATCACTCAGTAGTATTTCATTATATGTATTATCACATTTTACTTATCCATTCATCCATTGATGGGCACTAAGTTTGTTTCCATCATTTTGCTTTTGTGAATAGTGCTGCGATGAACATAGATGTGCATGTGTCTGTTCACTTCCCTTCTATAAAGTTCTTGGAAGCAAACATAGGGACAAAACTATGGCAACTAAAAAAAAATTATCAAACACAAGTATTAAAGCACAAACAGCAGGAGTCAAATTAGATAATTGAGGCCTCATAAAATTAAATACTTATGCTCATTAAAGGACTTTATCAAAAGAGTAAAAAGACAACCTGCAAACTGGGGAAAAAAATCTTTGGGAATTGTCTTAGTCATGTAGTGCTGCCATAACAGAAATACCACAAGTGGATGGTTTTAACAAAGAGACATTTATTTCCTCACAAAGTAGGCTAAAAGTCCAAATTCAGGGTGTCAGCTCCAGGGGAAGGCTTTTTCTCTCCGTCGGCCTTCTTCTCTTTGGTGTTCCCCTGGACTAGGAGCTTCTCTGCACAGGGACCCCGGTCCAAAGGACGCACTCTGCTCCCGGCACTGCTTTCTTGATGGTAAGAGGTCCCCCTGTCTCACTGCTCACTTCTGTCTTTTATATCTCAAGAGATTGCCTCAGGACACAATCCAGTCTTGTACTGCCTTACTAACACAACTGCCACCCATCCTCCCTCATTAACATCATAGAGGCAGGATTCACAACATATAAGAAAATTACACAGTACCAGGAATCATGGCCCAGCCAAACTGATACGCACATTTTTGGGGGGACATAATTCAAACCATGACATTCCACCCTTTGGCCCCCAAAAAATCACATCCTTGCAACATGGAAAACATATTCACCCCATCATATCATAGCAAAAGTCTTAACTCCAAGTCCAAAATCCAAAAATTCCTCTTCATCTGTGAAATCTAGAATACAAGTTATTTGCTTCCAAAGGTACAATGGCAGAACAGGCATAAGCTAGACATTTTCATTACAAATGGGAGAAATTGCAGGGAAAGGAGGGATAACATGCAACAAGCAAGTCAGCAGAACACATTACATTAGCCCTCAAGGCTTTGAAAATAATCCTCTGTTCTCTGAGACAATTTACACAATGGCCCTGCCCTCCAGACTCTAGGTATTGGCCACAGTCTCTGGATTCTGAGTGGAGGCCCCTCGGCCCTGGGCTTCAGCTCTGCCTTACGGCCCCTGGGATAGCAGCTCTGCTCCCTTGGCTTTAGGCACACCATTCTCCCAGTCCATCTGAGTGGTGACTCCACCCTTAGAAGCACCAGAGGCCATTGCTCTACCCTTTGAAACCCGTGAGGTCATGGCCATACCGTTTGAGACTCAGGCAGCTCCGCTTCTTGTGTCCCTTGTCTCTTCAGCTTCTGCTTCTGTTTCCTGTGGCCTCTTGGCCCTCGGGCCTCACGCCCACATCTGCCCTGCTGTGGCAAGTGTTCCAAAGCTCAGTAGCTCCACCTGTAAGTGCCCGGAGGCACCCCACTCAGCCTGGAAGCCTTCTGCGCACAGGCACTCAGCTTCCTCGCTCCGTGGGTCGGCTCCAGCGCCTTCTTTCACCGGTCTCCTGGTTCTGCTGCTGTTGGTTCTCTGCTGCTGCTGCTTCTCTGCTGCTGTAGGTTTGCTGCTGCTACTGCTTCTCTGCTGCTGCTGGTCCTCTGTCACTGCTGCACATCTATCCATTCACAGTTTTAAAACCGCTTCCACATTTTAGGTATCTGTTAGAGCAGCACCCCCCTCTCTCAGTACCAAATTCTGTCTTAGTCATCTAGAGCTGCCATAACAGAAATACCACAAGTGGATGGTTTTAATGAAGAGAAATTTATTTCCTCACAGTCAAAGTAGGCTAAAAGTCCAAATTCAGGGCATCAGCTCCAGGGGAAGGCTTTTTCTCTCTGTCGGCCTTCTTCTCTTCGGTGTTCCCCTGGACTAGGAGCTTCTCTGTGCAGGGACCCTGGTCCAAAGGATGCACTCTGCTCCCGGCACTGCTTTCTTGATGGTATGAGGTACCCCTGTCTCACTGCTCACTTCTGTCTTTTATATCTCAAGAGATTGCCTCAGGACACAATCCAGTCTTGTAGATCCAGTACTGCCTTACTAACACAACTGCCACCCATCCTCCCTCATTAACATCATAGAGGCAGGATTTACAACATATAGGAAAATCACACAGTACCAGGAATCATGGCCCAGCCAAACTGATACACACATTTTTTGGTGGACATAACTCAAACCATGACAGGAATGACATATCTGATAAGGGTTTAATCTCTAAAATAAATAGAAAACTTCAACAACTCTACAACAAAAAGACAAACAACCCAATTAAAAAATGGGCAAGGGACACGAACAGACACTTCACCAAAGAGAACATTCAAGCAACCAACAAACACATGAAAAGAGGCTCGTGATCATTAGCCATTAGAGTGAAGCATATCAAAACTAAAATGAGACACCATCTCACCCCTCCTAAAAATGGCACTGATCAAAAAAACAGAAAACAGCAAATGCTGGCAAGGATGTGGGGAAATTGGAACCCTTATAAACACAGGTGGGATTGTAAAATGGTACAACCATTATTGAGAATGGTATGGCACTTTCTCAAAAAACTAGAAATAGAACTACCTTATAATCCAGCAATCCCACTTCTAGGTACATACCCTAGAGATCTAATACTAAAGACACAGTCAGACATATGCACAATTACGTTCATTGCAGCACTGTTCACAATAGCGAAAAGATGGAAAAGACACTAAGTGCCTGTCAGTGGATAAATGGATAAACAAAATGTGGTACATATGTACAATGGAATATTTTGAAGCCATAAAGAGTAATGAGTTCTCAAAATATATTATAACATGGATGAATCTGGAGGACATTATGATGAGTGAAATAAGTCAATCACAAAAGAAGAAATACTTTATGATCTCACTATTATAAAAAGACAAGAATAATTATACATATTGAAACCAATGATCACTGTTACTAGGAATAGGTGCAGTGGGGGAATTAACTCTCTAGATAGTAGACACTTGTTACTTCTAGTGATGGGAAATATAGCACCAAATGTGGGCGAAGTGTGCACAGCTTGACCAAGGTAAATGATGTCAATAAGGAGTATGCAAGAAAAAAGGATGTTTTTAGTAAATGCTATGGTATATACAACTGTGCAACAACAACTAAAAATTAGGAGTGTTGTTACATGTCTGTATGTATACATACAAGTGTATAGGCATGTATATATGTGGGCATATATAGATGTATTTATATGCAGTGTATATGTATGTAAGTGTACGTATGCATTTGTATATATTCATAATATATATTCATAATAAAGCACATGGGAGCACTAACCTGGATACTTCCTAGACTTAACCAAACACCTTGAGGGATTTGTTTATGGGGTTTGAAGGCTTAGGACCATAGTCTTGTGGGACAACTCAGTCAAATGGCATAATATAGTAGGTAAAGTTTATATGCTACATCCTAGCTTCGTGAGTAGCTAAGGGGTCTTAGAAGCTTGAGAGCGGCCATCTAAGGTACAACTATTGTCTGTACAGATCCAGAGTAAAAGAGAAAGAAGGAAACTAAAGACTCAGAGCAGAAACTAGTCCACAGGACTAATAGTCTATACAAACCACGACCTCATCTACTCTGAAACCAGAAGAGCTAGATGATGCCCGGCTACCACTACTGACCGTCCTGATCAGGAACTGTAAAAATGACATGTTGGGGGACTTCCAGGCAACATGGCGCTGTAGTCAGAAGCACCACGCCGTCCCTCCACAGCAAAGATCAGAAAAAAATAAGTCAGAGTCACACGTCAATCCTGAAACACTAAGCATCAAATGAAGAGATAAAGAACTCAGCCAAGCACCGAATCAAATAAAAAACTGACCGAGAACAGAGAGTGAGGAGTGATACCTGCAGAGGTCCCCTGTCGGCTAATGCAGCACAGATACGCCATCTTGAACTCCTATCGGAGATCAGTGAATAGCAGTACGAGAAAGCAGCTTCACGGAGCTTCCAGCAGGAGACAAAACAACTGGTAATGAGTGATATATGCTTTCCCATCCCCCACCCTTCTTCACCCCCACTTAGCCTCCTCTGTTTCCTGCAGCCACAGTCCCTTGGCTGGGAAGCAACAGCTTCACACCAGTGTCACTTGGATTCCACCCGGCCACACTGGCCGGCTTCCTAAGTGCCTTTTGTTGGCTGCTGGTGCTGCTTTTTTCTGCTTCTCTGGATTTCTTCCTTGCCTCTCTCCACCTCCCGCTCCATTCTCTCAAATACCTGGCTCCATGCGCCATCTTTGCTTCTTCCTGAAAGGCTGAAAAACACCACTTGACTGTGAAATTGCTTCCCGGCCTATGCTGCTGTGCTGGTGGGACCCCCGTGGCTTTTTTGTTTGTTTGTTTGCTCTGATTTGTTCTGTTTTGATTTGTTTGTTTGTTTTCTTTTTCTTTTCTCGGCTTGGGAGCCCCTTCTAGCCAGGCAGTACCTCACGACTTGAAAGCTACTCCCTTACTCTGCCCAGACGCACAGGGATATCCCTGAGCGCATTTCTTTTTTCTTGTTTCTTTGTTTTGTTTTCTTCTCTCTCTTATTCCCTTTTCATCTTTCTTCATTTCCAGTTTCTCAATTTATTCATTTTTTTCTCTTAACTTTTCTCATTTTTGTTTTTCCCCATTTCTCAGCCTCTCATCTCTCCACTCTAATAGCAAGCTCCCTGAGCACTCTTTTTTTGTTTGTGCATATGAATGCCCCGAAGACAGCAGACAACATCAAAACACTTACAAAAACAGGACAGGATGGTTCCAGTAAGCTTCCAAAATAAAACACCAGATGACCTTCCAGTAGAAAAGGCACTAGACCTAACTGATAGGGAATACAAATCTCTAATATTCAGAATTACCCAAGAGTTGAAGCAAAAAGCAGACAAAAATGAGGAAAAATAGGCAAATTCATGGAAAAGGCAGACAAATTCATGTAAAGTACAGATGGAAAATGGAAGAATTCAAGAAAATAATACAGGAACAAAATGCAAAATAAACTCACAACTAGAAATTGTACAAAAACAAAAATTAGAAATCCAAAAGATAACAAGATTTCAGAAATGGACAGTGTCATAGAAGGGCTGAGGAGCAGGTTTGAAATGATGGAAGATAAGAACAGTGAAATTGAAGACAAACACTTGGATACAACTCTGAGGAAAAATCAGAAAAAGAACAAAGAAAAATGAAGAGACACTGAGAATTATGTGGGATACAATCAAAAGCAAAAATTTGCAAGTGATCGGAGTTCCAGAACAGGGGGAGGAAACAGAAAGAGAGGATCATTGAAGAACTGCTGACAGAAAACTTCCCCAATATCACGAAAGATGAAAAGCTGACCATCCAAGAAGCTCAACAGACCCCATATAGGATAGACTGAAAAAGAATATAACCAAGACATGTCATAATCACACTCGCTAAAACCAAAGACAAATGAAGAATCCTGAGAGCAGCTCGAGAAAAACAAAAAGTCACATACAGAGAAGAACCCATGCAGGCAAGAAGGCAATGGGATGACATATATAAAACCTTGAAAGAAAAAAACTGTCAGCCAAGAATAATATATCCTGCAAAACTCTTGTTCAAATATGATGGTGAAATTAGGTCATTTCCAGATAAACAGAAATTAAGGGACTATGTAAAAACCAAACCAAACTTACAAGACTTATTAAAGTGAGTCCTTCAATCTGAGAACAAACAACATCAGACCACAGGCAGAATACAGGACACAGGATTGTACTAGCCACATCTGACCTAGGAAATGAACTCTTAAGGACTATGCAAAACCAAAAAAATTTCAACAGGGAACCAGAGAGGTTAGTCTATAAATGACAACAGCAGCAGAACCATAAAAGAGGGAATAAGTGGTGTAGGTATGGAACCTTCTAATGGAGAGGAAGGCAACGCGATACCAAGTAATAATAACCCAGTTCAAATCTAGGAAGATAAGGGTAAATTTCAAGGTAACCACAAAGAAAGTTAACAAACCTACTCATCAAAATAAAGACAAATATAAAGTCTGACTAAAAACAAAAGAAATGGAAAAAAAAAATCCAGAAACAAAAGGAACTCAGTACAGGAGAGTAAGAGGAACAAACAAAATGTCAGCACCACAAAAAAAAAAAAGGCACTACAAAATGCAACCCCACTTCTAGGAATATATGCTAGAGAATAAGATCTGTCACACGAATAGACATATGCACATATTCATTGCAGCAGTGTTCACAATAGCAAAAAGATGGAAACAACCTGGATGCCCATCAACACATGAATGGATAAACAAACTATGGTACATACACACAATGGAGTATTATGCAAAGATAAAGAACAATGATGAATCTGTGAAGCATCTCATAACATGGATGAAACTGGAGGACATTGTGCTGAGTGAAATAAGTCAATCACAAAAGGACAAATATTGAATGAGACTTCTACTGTAAAAACTCATGTAAAAGTTTACACACAAAAAGAAACAATCTTTGTTGGTTACGAGGGATGGGGGAGATAAGTGGTAACTTTGGTGAAGGGTAAGACAGTACACAATACTGGGGAAGCCAATACAACTTGTACAAGGAAAGGTCATAGGAGCTCCATAGATACTTCCAAACTCCCTGAGGGACTGAAGTGCTGGGTGGAGGGCTGTGGGGACCATGGTCTCGGGGAACATCTAGCTCAACTGGCATAACACAGTTTATAAAGA
>NW_004444006.1:3802792-3806847 GCF_000243295.1 Trichechus manatus latirostris | reverse complement strand
TCACCAAAAAAAAGGTTTAGAAGTTAGAGGGTTGACATGTTGTGGGGTTGTTAACCAATGTCATAAAACAATATGTGTACTACTGTTTCATGCGAAACTATTTGTTCTGTAAGCCTTCACCTGAAGTACAATAAAAAAAAAAGAAAGAAACCATACCCATTGCAGTCAATTCCAACTCATAGCAACCCTATAGGATAGAGTTAAAAAAAAAAAAAAAAGCCTGTGAGCAGATATCTAATATACTCCACTCTTCTCAACCATTTGGGAGCAACGGAGAATGAAGAGAACAAGATGCAAGGACAAGATTAGTCCAAAGGACTAATGGACCACAGCTACCACAGCCCCCACCAGACTGAGTCCAGTACAGCTGGATGGTGCCCAGTTACCATCACTGACTGCTCTGACCCGGATCACAATAGAGGGTCCTGGACAGAGCTGAAAAAAGATGTAGAACAAAATCCTAATTCACAAAAAAAAAGACCAGACTTACTGGCCTGACAGACTGGAGAAACCCCGAGAGTATGGCCCCCGGACACCCTTTTAGCTCAGTGGCGAAGTCACTCCCAAAGTTCACCGTTCAGCCGGGGATTGGACAGCCCCATAAAACAAAACAGGACTAATGAAGCACAGCAGTCCAGGGACAAGGGCTAGAAGGCAGGAGGGGACGGGAAAGCTGGTGATACGAAACCCAAGTTTGAGAAGAGACAGTGTTGACATTTTGTGGGGTTGTTAACCATTGTCATAGGGCAATATATGTACTAACTGTTTAATGAGAAACTATTTGTTTTGCAAAACTTCATCTGAGGTACAAAAAAATTATGTGAGATCAAATTGACAACAGCAACTCAGAAAGTTTGATGGGAGGCCTAGGGGGCAGTGAGTTGAAGATAATGGTGATGGAATAATTTGGAAAAGGATAGAGAGAATAGCAACACAACTGGAAGAATGTAATCGATGTCACTGAATTGTACATGTAGAAACTTTTGAAATGGTGTAACTTTAGCTATGTATATTTTCACCAAAAAAAAAAGGTCCTCCAAAGTTGAGAAGGGAGAGTGTTGACCTGTTGTGGGGATGTTAACCAATGTCATAAAACAATATGTGTACTGACTGTTTAATGAGAAACTATTTGTTCTGTAAACCTTCATCTAAAGTACAATAAAAAAATTAAAACAAATAGCATGTTGGCATCATCAGACCTCCTCGTCTAACTTCACAAGGGGAAGGAGAGAGAATCAAGATCAGCATCAGCCCAAGGCTGATTCCTATGAGCTGGAGGTCAAACATATCTCTGCCCTCCAGACTTTTTACCAATGCTGACAACAGCTGTCCCTCCCACGGCACTCTCTACTTCTCTGCTGGGTTTGCTAACTTGTTGCAGTGGTCACATAGAACTCACAGACTATACTCACAATTATGGAGTTTATTAGGAAAGTAACAAGTTACAATTCAGAATCAGGAATGACTCAGTATACAGTTCTTTTTTCCGGACAGCTTCTCAACCATGCCCACGGGCAGGCCCCTCTCTCGGCCTCTCAGCCCTTCAGGCTGGCCTCTGCCCTGTTCTGGCAAGTGTTACAAAGCTCTTTAGCTCCACCAATAAGTGCCCAGAGGCACCCCACTCCACCAGTAAGCCTCAGCCTGAAGTTGCTCAGCTTGCTCTCTCCATGCGTCAGCACACCCACTGTAGCTGCCTCTCTCCATGAGCTGGAAAGCCCACTGCTCCATCTTGCATCAGTCTCCTGGCTCTGCTGCCACCATTCGTCTACCATCACTTCTCACCATGTTGCACCGTGTCAGATGTTACAGCTCTCTCTGCCCCCTGGGTCTAGGAGGTTCTCAGAGCAGGGACCCCTGGTCCAAAAAACACACTCCACTCCCAGCTCTTCTTCTTGGTGGTAGTGAGGTCCTCTCTCTTGCTTCTGGGATGGGCTCCCTTTAAACCTAGCGAAGTGACAAAACTCACTAATCCCCTTGTTAGGGTTCTATACACCATATTTGCATGGTCTTATCCCCCATAAGGGTTCCATGCACCTTATTCGCATTATTAGCAGGTTGTCCAATCCCCTTGGTGGGCCACAAGCACCTTATTTTCGTAGTTCCATTAGGAGTCACAAAGACTATGGCTAGAAGGGTGTCTTAGTTATCCAGTGCTGCTACAACAGAAATACCACAAGTGGATGGCTTTAACAAAGAGAAATTTATTTCCTCACAGTTAAAGTAAGCCAAAAGTCCAAATTCAGGGCATCAGCTCCAGGGGAAGGCTTTTTCTCTCCTTCGGCCTTCTTCTCTTTGGTGTTCCCCTGGACTAGGAGTTTCTCTGCACAGGGACCCCGGTCCAAAGGATGCGCTCTGCTCCCTGCACTGCTTTCTTGATGGTATGAGGTCCCCAACTCTCTGCTTGCTTCTCTCTTTTTTATCTCAAGAGATTGCCTCAGGACACAATCCAGTCTTGTAGATCCAGTCCTGCCTTACTAACACAACTGCCACCCATCCTCCCTCATTAACATCATAGAGACAGGATTTACAACATATAAGAAAATCACACAATACCAGGAATCATGGCCCGGCCAAATTGATACACACATTTTTTGGGGGACATAATTCAATCCATGACAAAGGGCCATGGTAAGTAATTCACTGTACCCCAGGAACACAATAGATGGATCCTGATAGAATGGGAGCAAAATGTGAAACAGAACACAAATTCTTAAAAAGTCCAGACTTACTGGAGTGGTTGAGACTGGTGAATAGGTATGTATATATGTGTGTATATATAGGTGTATGTATATGTATATATATATATGCATCTAAGTGACCGTATGAACATGTATTCATATATGTATCATAAAGCACATAGTTAGCACAGTTATGGATACTTCTTAGACATAGCCAAATACCTCGCGGGATTGGATTTCTGGGTTTGAAGGATTAAGACCATGGTCTTATGGGATATCTTGATCAATTGGCATAATATAGTTCATAAAGTTATGTTCTACATCTTAGTTTTGGGAGTGGTGTCTTGGGACTTAAAAGCTTGTGAGCAGCCATCTAAGACACAACTGTTGGTCTCTATTTGTCTGGAGCAAAAGAGAAAGAAGGAAACCAAAGACTCAAAGAAAAAAACTTATCTACAGGACTAATAGCCCACATGAACCATGACTTAATCTATCCTGAGACCAGAAGAACTAGATGGTGCCCAGCTATCACTATCAATCATTCTAATCAGGACCACAATAGATGGACCCTCATAGAATGGGAGAAAAATGTGGAACAGAACCTCAAATTCCTACAATAAATAAATAAACCACACTTACTGGACTGATTGAGACTGGAGGACTCCCCAAGACTATTGCCCTGTGATACTCTTCAAATCTTGAACCAAAAGTAACCCCTGGGGTCTCCTTATAGCTAAATAACAGATTGGCTAAAAAAATAATGAATATCACCCGTAAGTACTATGCTCCTTTAAAAAATCAACTACTTGAGACCAAATGATCAACAATTATTTTAAAACAGATGAGAATGTAAGGGGACAGGGAAGCTAGATTAACGGAAACAGAACAGGTTGAGAGGGTTTGAGGGAAGCTGAGGAATGGAATGGAGCTCAGGTAAATTGAGTGGTGAATGTTACTTGCCAGCTGGCCACTTTCTTTGATTGTTCCTTTTGACTCTTTTTCTGATTCTTCACTACCTTGGTTCTTAGCACCAATGCCCTTCCTTTTTGCAACTAGGAAAAAAGTGGGCATAGGATGGCCGTGGAAGAGTTTCTTGGCCCAGTTGTCAAGAAAAAACTTTAAAAAATGAATATCTAATCAATATTTGTTTGGAATAAGTTCATCTGAATAGTGCACTTTATTTTTTTTTTAATTTTTTATTGTACTTTAGATGAAGGTTTACAGAACAAATAGTTTCTCATTAAACAGTCAGTACACATATTGTTTTATGACATTGGTCAACAACCCCCTGACAAGTCAACACTCTCCCTTCTCCAACTTGAGGACCTTTTCTTTTGGTGAAAATATACATAGCCGAAGTTACACCATTTTGAACAT
>NW_004444006.1:3795641-3796931 GCF_000243295.1 Trichechus manatus latirostris | reverse complement strand
TGTTTTCATTCTCATTTGATTCTATGAATTTCTTTATTCCATCCTTAATTTCTTCTATAACCCAGTAGTTTTTGAGCAAGGTGTTATTCAGTTTCCACGTGTTTGATTTTTTTCCCTTGCTTTTTGTGTTGTTGATTTCCACTTTTATGGCATTATGGTCAGAAAAGATGCTTTGTAATATTTTGATTTTGTTAAGGCTTGCTTTATGGCCTAATATGTGGTCCATTCTGGAGAATGTTCCATGTGCATCAGAAAAGAAAGTATACTTGGCTGCTGTTGCTGTGTTCAGTATATGTCTGTGAGATCAAGTTGGTTGATTGTAGCGTTTATCTATTCCGTGTCTTTGTTGAGATTCTTTCTTTATGTTCTGTCCTTCACCAAAAGTGGCGTGTTGAAGTCTCCTACTACTATTGTGGAGCTGTCTATCTCTCTCTTCAAAGCTGTTAGAGTTTGTTTTATGTATTTTGGAGCCCTGTTGTTGGGTGCGTAAATATTTATTATAGTTATGTCCTCCTGGTGTATTGACCCTTTAATCATTATATAGTGCCCTTCTTTATCCTTTTTGGTGGATTTTACTTTAAAGTCTATTTTGTCAGAGGTTAATATTGCCACTCCTGCTCTTTTTTGAGTGTTGTTTAGTTCATATATATTTTTCCATCCTTTGAGTTTTAGCCTGTTTGTGTCTTTAAGTCTGAGGTGCATCTCTTGTAGGCAGCATAGAAATGGATCATGCTTTTTTTAATCCAATCTGCCCCTCTCCGTCTCTTTATTGGTGCTTTAAATCCGTTTACATTCAGCATAATTATTGACAGGTATGAGTTTAGTGCTGTCATCCTGATATCTCTTTTTGTGTGTTGTTCACAGTTTCTTTGATCCCCTTAATTTTCTGTGCTGAGTCATTTTTCTTTATGTATTTTTTTCATCTTTTTCATTGTTGTAGATTTTGTGTTTGCTGGGTCTTTATGTTTTTCTACTTTTTATTTTGATTTGTAGGATTGTTAGATTCCTTTGTGGTTGCCTTATTATTTACCCATATTTTTCTAAGTTTATACCAGTCTTCTTTACTTTATATTGCCTTGACGTCCCTCCATATGAAAAATCAATGTCTGCATTTTTTAAGTCCCTCTTTTTTGTTTTAATGTTGTCCTTTTTTACATATTGATATCTCTGTTTCCCTATTTTCAATGTTTTAGCTTTGATGTATTTTTGACTTCCCTATCTGAGTCAATATCTGGTTGCTCTGTCCTGTGTTCTAGTCTTGCATCGTTATCTGGTCTTATTGATTATCTA
>NW_004444006.1:3790042-3795541 GCF_000243295.1 Trichechus manatus latirostris | reverse complement strand
GGAGAGATGAGAGACTATAAAATGGAGAAAAACAAAAAGGGGAAGAAGAAGAAACAAAGGAAAAGAAATGAATGAATAAATAAAAATTAGAAAAAAGAACAGCAAAACTCCCATTGATCCCACCCGTGCAGCTACAAGGTCTGGTGAAGTTGTTCCCAGGTGTTGAAGTACAGCCTGGCTAGCATGCGTAGAGATATTCAGTGCCAGGTATCCACAGGATAGGAAGAGAAGGAAGGTATAGAGAGTTGAGAAACTGAGTAATGAAGAAAGACAAAAAGCGAGAAAGAGGGAAAAGAAAACAAAAAAAAATTTAAAAAAGAACAAGAACCCCCCCCCCCAAAAAAAAACAGAAAAAAACATGAAAAAAGAAATTCCATCAGTGATCCCACTGCACGTCTGTGCAAGCTGAATGGGTAGGTCCCAAGCTGCACAGCACCACCCAGCCAGAAGGGGCTCCCAACTCGAGAAAACAAAAATAAAACAAACAAACAAAAAAGCCCCCAGATCCCACCAGCATGGCAGCACGGACCATGAAGCAGTTCCACACTCGAATGGAGCTCCACAGTCCCTCAGGAAGAAGCTAAAATGGCACACGGAGCCAGGTATTTGAGCAAAAGGAGGAGGAGGTGGTGAGAGGTAAGGAAGAAATCAAAAGAAGCGGAAAAAAGCGACACCAGCAGCCAACAAATGGCACTCAGGGAGTCGGCCAGTGCAGGCAGGTGGAATCCAAGCAGCCGGTGCTTCCCGGCCAAGAGACTGTGGCCGCGGGAAGCAGAGGGGGCCAAGTTGGGGAGAAGAAGGGTGGGGGGGTGGGAAAGCATATATCACTGTTTACCAGTTGTTCTGTCTCCTGCTGGAAGCTCTGTGAAGCTGCTTTCACGTACCCCCTATTTGCTGGTCTCTGATAGGAGTCCAAGATGGTGGATCTGTGCTGCATTAGCTCATAGGGGTCCTCTCCGTGTATGTCTCCTCTCTGTCTGTTCTCTCTCAGTTGCTTATTCTATTTGGTGCTTGGCTGAGTTCTTTATCTCTTCATTTGATGTTTAGGATTTCAGGATTGCTGTTTTCTCTGTTTGGCTTAGTTTTTCAGATCTTTGCTGTGGAGGGGTGGCGTGGTGCTTCTGCCTAGAGCACCATGTTGCCAGACGTCCTGAATAGTGCACTTTAAAAAAACAAAGCCTATGCAATTAGATTGGCATTAAAGTTACACACAGAGCAAAGAGAAATGTGGCTGACATACTACACATTCCCTCTTCTCACCCCACCCCCCACATCTCTTTTCCCAGAAAAGGAGAGAACTAGAAGGAAGATAAAGTCCCTGGGTAGCATTAATGGTTTGCACTCAACTACTAACCTAAAGGTTGGAGGTTTGAACCCACCCAGTGACACCATGGAAGAAAGGCCTGGCAATCTGCTTCCATAAAGATTACAGCCAAGAAAACCCTATGTAGCAGTTTTACTCTGTAACACATAGGGTAGCCATGAGTCGGAATCAACTCGATCACAACTAGTTGGAAGGAGGTTTGTCAATAAGGAGAGAAAGAGAAAGGATAGGAAAGGAGAGGACACTCTGAAGAGTACAGCAACTCTTCCTATACTTTAAGAAAACTGCAATTTGAAAAGCACCATAAAGGAATTGTTTTAAAGGAAGTTTCTTCTATAATAAGGTCGGGAGGAAGAATGGCGTGAGTGAACATGGCAAAGGAAAGATGGAGGTACCTGTTTTTTTTTAGATTTTGCAGTTTCTTAAGATGAGTACATGATTCACTGGTAGCTGGGCTACTAGTACTTCTCCAGTCCCTGGAGAAGACCTGTCGGGACCAACGATCCATTGATCGACCAAAGTTTTCCTGTCCTTCATCCCCCTGATGTCCTCTCTTCCCTCCTTATTTAGCTTAAAATGTATTGATATTCACTACAATCACTCTATTCAATACTCTCAACTCCCTTACCACTCTTTTTATCTTTACTGTACTCACTTCACAAAACTCCAATTCTGGATAAGCCCAACACTGTCTACCTGTGCAGTACAGTGAGTTATTTAATATGACCCTTCTAGTCATGCATGGTCTTGTAGCTCCCACAAAATGATTGGGTGGGATTATGAAAATAAAGTGTTTGTGGCCCACCAAGGGGATTGGACAGCTTGCTAATAATGCAAGGAACACTTGCAGGAGTGAGACCATGAAAATAAGGTGTATGGAACCCTAACGAGGGGATTAGTCAGTTTTGCTGCTCTACTAGGCTTAAAGGGAGCCAATCCCAGAAGCAGAGAAGGGTATCTCACTACCATCAAGAAGAAGAGCCAGGAGTGGAGCACATATTTTGCACCCAGGGACCCTGTGCTGAGAACCTCCTAGACCCAGGAGACAGAGGTATAACACTGAAGACAGCAAGAGACAGCACAGCAACAATGAGAAGCAGTGAGAAGTAGCGGCAAGCCCAGCAGAGTCCAGTGGCAGATTAACAGCTACAGCAGAACCAGGAGACGGGGGAAAAAAGGCACAGTGGGCCTCCCAGCCTGCAGAGTGAGGTGGCTACAGTAGGCGTGCCGACCTCCAGAGTGAGAGAGCTGAGCGCCTTCAGGCAGGAGGCTTGCTGGTGGAGTGAGGTGCCTTCAGGCACTTGGTGGAGCTAGGCTCAGCAACCCACAGAGCAAGAGAGCTAAGCGCCTTCAGGCAGGAGGCTTCCTGCCCAAGTGGGGTGCCTCCCGGCACTTGTTGGTGGAGCTAAAGAGCTTTGTAACACTGGCCTGTGCAGGGCAGAGGCCAAGGCCAATAGGACTCTATCCTGAGGGGGTCTATAGGAGCCTGTACTCAGGGGGCTGAGAGAAAGGGAGAGAGGCCTGCCTTCAGGCATGGCTGAGAAGATGCTGTCTTGATTGAAGAACTGTATCCTGAGTTGTTCCTGTTACTTCCAAGTTGATCCCGATCTTGAATCATAACCTGTTAGTTCCCTAATAAACCCCATAACTGTGAGTATGGTCGTGAGTTCTGTGTGGCCATTTCAACAAATTATCGAACACAGCAGAGAGGTAGAGAGTGCCATGGGAGGGACAGCTGGTGTCAGAATTGGTAGAAAGGTTGGAAGGCAGAGATACGTCTGACCTCCATACCTCATAAGAATCAGCTTTATGCTGATGTTGATGGTGATTCTCTCTCCTTCCCCTTGTGAATTTAGAGGAGGTCTAATGTCACCATGCCATTTTTACAACTTGGTGCCTAAGTCAGTTAAATGTGATTGGAGAAAAACAACTATGCTGATTGATCTCCCTTTAAGAGATCACAAAGCTTCATGGACCCTTAATGCTGCCTGATGATCACACATATTTCTTGAAGTCTATTCATTAGCCCACTTGCCACGCAAAACATACACCAATTCAACAGTTTCTACATGTACCAGTAAGTGACATTAATTACATTCTTCGAGTTGTGTAACCATTCTCACCCTCATTTTCGGAGCTGTTCCTCCCTCAGTAACGTGAATTCACTGCTCCCTAAGGTTCCTATCTAATCTTTCAAGTTGCTGTTGTCAATTTGATCCCACATGTTATTGTTGTAGTTGCTGGGTGCTGTCCAGTGGGTTCCGACTCATACCAATCTTATCTACAACAGAACAAAACACTGTCCAGTCTGTGCCATGCTCACAGTCATTGCTATGTTTGAACCCATTGTTGCAGCCACTGTCAATCCATCTTGTTGAGGGTCTTCCTCTTTATCGCTGACCCTCTACTTTACCAAGCATGATGTCCTTCTCCAGGGACTGGTCCCTCCCGATAACATGACCGGAGTACGTGAGACAAAGTCTCACCATCCTTGCTTCTGAGGACCATTCTGGCTGTACTTTTTCCAAGACAGATTTGTTCATTCTTCTGGCAGTCCATGGTATAGTCAATATTCTTCACCACCACCAGAATTCAAAGGCGTCAATTCTTTTGGCTTCCCTTATTCATTGTCCAGCTTTCATATACATATGAGGTTATTAAAAACACAGTGACTTGGGTCAGGTGCACCTTAGTCCTGCTGCAAAAGACCTCTTAAAAGGGTTAAAAAGTAAAGATGTCACCTTGAAGAGAAACGTACGCCTGATTCAAGCCATAGTGTTTCCAGTTGCCTCATAATGCATGCGAAAGCTGAACGATGATTAAGAAAGACTGAAGAAGACTTGATGGCTTTGAATTGATATCTCATTGTAGTTTTGATCTACATTTCTCTAATGGCTAATGATCATGAGCATTTCTTCCTGTGTCTGGTTAGCCGCCTGAATGTCTTCTTTGGTGAAGTGCCTGTTCATATCCTTTGCTCATTTTTAATTGGGTTATTTGTCTTTTTGTTGTTGAGGTTTGGCAGTATCTTGTAGATTTTAAAGATTAGACGCTGATCAGATTTGACGTAGCCAAAAGTTTTTTCCCAGTCTGTAGGGTGTCTTTTTACTCTTTTGGTGAAGTCTTTTGATGAGCATAAGTGTTTGATTTTTAGGAGCTCCCATTTATCTCTTCTGGTGCTTGTGCATTGTTACTTATGGTTCGTATTGTGTTTATGCCATGTATTAGGGCTCCTAGCATTGTCCCTATTTTTTCTTCCATGATCTTTATCATTTTCGATTTTATATTTAAGTCTTTGATCCATTTTGTGTTAGTTTTTGTACATGATGTGAGGTATGGGTCTTGTTTCAGTTTTTTTGCAGTTGGATATCCAATTATGCCAGCACCATTTGTTAAAGAGACTGTCTTTTCCCCAATTAATGGACTTTAGGCCTTTGTCAAATATTAGCTGCTCATAGGTGGATGAGCTTATATCTGGATTCTCAACTCTGTTCCCTTGGTCTATGTAGCTGTTGTTGTACCAGTACCAGGCTGTTTTGACTACTGTGGCAGTATAATAGGTTCTAAAATCAGGTAGTGTAAGGCCTCCCTCTTTGTTCTTCTTGAGTAATGCTTTATTTATTCGGAGCCTCTTCCCTTTCCTTATGAAGTTGGGGATTTGTTTCTCCATCTCATTAAAAAATGCTGCTGGAATTTGGATCGGGATTGCATTCTATCTGTAGATTGCTTTGGGTAGAGTTGACATTTTCATTATGTTGAGTCTACCTATCCATGAGCAAGGTATATTTTTCCACTTATGCAGGTCTCTTTTAGTTTCTTGAAGTAGTGTCTTGTAGTTTTCTCTGTATAGATCTTTTACGTCTCTGGTTAGAGTTATTCCTAAGTATTTAATCTTCTAGGGGGCTATTGTAAGTGGTACTGATTTGGTGATTTCCTCTTCAAGGTTCTCTTTGTTAGTGTAAAAGAATCCAACTGATTTTTGTGTGTTTATCTTGTATCCTGAAACTTTGCTGAAATCTTCTATTAGTTCCAGTAGTTTTCTTGTGGATTCGTTGGGGTTTTCTGTGTAGAAGATCATATCATTTGCAAATGGAGATACTTTGACTTCTTCCCTACCAATTTGGATGCCCTTTATTTCTTTTTCTAGCCTACTTGCTCTGGCTAGGACCTCCAGC
>NW_004444006.1:3748533-3789942 GCF_000243295.1 Trichechus manatus latirostris | reverse complement strand
TGAACTTCTGTTTATCTGGAAATGCCCTAATTTCTCCATCATATTTGAGAGACAGTTTTGCTGGATATATATTTCTTGGCTGGCAGTTATTTTCCTTCAAGGCTTTATATATGTCATTCCATTGCCTTCTTGCCTGCATGGTTTCTGCTGAGTAGTCCGAGGTTATTCTTATTGACTTTCCTTTGTAGATGACTTTTCTTTTATCCCTAGCCGCTCTTAAAATTCTCTCTTTATCTTTGGTTTTGGTAAGTTTGGTTTTAATATATCTTGGTGACTTTCTTTTGGGATCTACCTTATGTGGTGTTTGATGAGCATCTTGGGTAGATGTCTTCTCATCTTTCATGATATCAGGGAAGTTTTCTGCCATCAAATCTTCAACAATTTTCTCTGTATTTTCTGTTATCCCCCCCGTTCTGGTTCTCCAATCTCTCGTAGGTTATTTCTCTTGATAGAGTCCCACATGAATCTTAGAGTTTCTTCATTCTTTTTAATTCTTCTATCTGATTTTTCCTCAAATAAGTTGGCATCAAGTGCTTTATCTTCAGTGTCACTAATTATAACTTCTACCGCCTCAATTCTGCCCCTATGACTTTCCAATGAGTTGTCTAATTCTGAAATTTTATTGTTAATCTTCTAGATTTCTGATTGCTGTCTCTCTATGTATTCCTGCAGCCTAATAAATTTGTCATTATGTTCTTGAATAACTTTTTTAAGTTCCGTTACTACTTTGTCCGTGTGTTCCTTGGATGTTGCTGCATTTTGTCGAATTTCCTTTCTAATTTCTAGGAGAGTTCTGTATATTAATCTTTTGTATTCTGCTTCTGGTAATTCCAAGAAATTCTCTTCCTCCAGAGAATTTATTGATTCTCTATTTTGGGAGCTTGCTGAAGCCATCATGGACTGCCTCTTTATGTGATTTTATATTGACTGTTGTCTCCAAGCCATCAATAAGTTATTATAATTTTATTTTATATTTTTTAGTGAGTCCTAGCTTCTTGTTTTGTTTTGTTTTAGTATGCCCCAGTAGGCTGCTCACATGCGCTAGTTTGATTATTGGCACCTTTGAAGCTCTAACGTCCTTTCTCTAGGTAGTTAGTTCTGTAACTAAGTATGTGCACACAGGAGTCTGTTAAATTTTCCTGTATGGGTTTATCTCAGGTGCCCAGGCAGTCGGTCACCGAGTGTGTGGTGCAGGCTCTCACCTACAGTCTTAGAGAGGCATGGGTGATTGGTGCAGGCACTGGTATCTGGCTGTGGTAGAGGATCACACTCTGAGCCAGGCAGGGTTCTGACGGCTGCCCCTGCAGGTCTGAAAGGAAAGCGTGTCCCTATTCCCTAGGGCAAGTAGGTAGGTGAGTTTTGCAGCTGGACTATGAGCACCCCACTCTATTGGCTATAAAGACTCGAGGGCACCACTTTTTGTTTGGCTCCTGTAGCAGGTGACTAGGTGGCTTAGGTGACGCCACCAGTCCTCAAGCCCCTGTTGTGGATTGGTAAAAGTGCCTACTTAAGGGGCAGGGTTGTTTTGAGGGTAACAAATCTGCCACTTCACAGCTGAAACGGTTGAAGTGAAACTTCAGATGTTTGCCCTGTTGTACTGTGGTAGTGAGGGCTAACGCTGTTGAGATGGGTCCCCACAAGTCTATACAGTTGTGTAAGGTACTCAAAGTCTGCGGGCCCCTTATGCCTGTGCCTAGCAAAGAAGCTGTGCCAACCCTGAGTTCCTGGCTTAGGGGAGCCAGTAGCTTATTTGTTCCCTCTCCAAGGCCGGGAGAGTGGGTCAGGACACCTTTTGGGATCTACTTCCGGCCCAGAAGTCTCCCAGTGCAGAGCAAGGAGGGAGGAGGTGAAAGAGAGAGAGGTTTTTCCCAATGGGTTTTTTTGTTTCCTAATCCCCGCAAAAGGCCGCATGCACGTACTTATCGTTAACCTCTTGGGAGCTGCTTTTCCATGGTTCAGAGTGTCCAAGCAGAATCTCTGCTGCCGGATCTCTCTCAATGTGGAAACTGCTTCCCGACCGCGCACACAGCTGTTTGCCTGCTTCATTGCGGACCCAAAGTGGCTGAAGAGCTGCAGTCCCACCACCACCGCTCTGGCGCTGCTCGCTTCCTTTGAACTGTCACCCTCTCCCCCCACCACCCAGTCTGATTCCTCAACTTTGCCTTGTTCAGGGCTCCTAGATATTCATATACAATCAAATCACTTGTTTTTCCAGGTCTTTGTTGTAAGAGGGCTATAGGAGGCTGTCTGACTACTCTGCCATGTTGGCCCCACCTCCTACTCATTTTTAAATTGAGTTATTTATCTTTATATTGTTGAGTTGTAAGGGTTCTTTATATATTCTGGATTTAAGTACCTTATCAAATATATGATTTGCAAATATTTTCTCCAATAGTGTGAGTTGTCTTTTCACTTTCTTCATAATATCCTTTGGTGCACAAAAGTTCTAAATTTTGATGAAATCCAGTATCTTTTCTTAATTATTATTATTTTTTGATGAATATATACTTAGCAGAACATACATCAATTTGACAATTTCTACATGTACAATTCAATGACATTGATTACATCTCCCTATCCTTTTCCAAATTATTCCACCACCATTAACATAAACTCACTGCCCCCGAGCTTTTCATCTAAACTTTTAGTTGCTATTGTCAATTTGATCACATATAGATGATTCTTTAAATGAGCACAATACTCAAGGCAGATATTCTTTACAAATTAAGCTAAATTATTGTTTGGTTTAAAGATGACTTTAGGGCATAGTTTCAGTTTAAGGTTTAAAGATTATCTCACGGCAGTGGTTTCAGGGGATCAGCCAGCCTCAGTGGCTCTATAAAGTCTGGATTCCATGAGAATTTGAAATTGTGTTCCACATTTTTCCCCTTTTGATCAGGATTCTCCTGTAAAACGTTCAGTAATGGTAGTCGGTCACCATCCAGTTCTGGTCTCATGGCAAAGCAGGCAATTGTTCATGGAGGCAATTAGACACGCATTCCCGTTCCTCCTCTGATTTCTGACTCTCCTTCTTCCTCTACCACTCCACATGAATAGAGACCAATTGTTGTCCAGTATTTTTTCAGTTTTGTTGCTTGTGCTTTCAATGTCATATATAACCCAAGGTTACGAAGATTTACTCCTATATTTTCTTCTAGGAATTTTATAGTTTTAGCTCTTACTAAGATTGGTGTTGAGTTATTATTATGTTTGGTATGGTGTGAGATATGGGTCCAAGTTCATCTTTTGCAGGTGGTTATCCCATTATCCTAGCACCATTTGTTGAAAACATTATTCATTCCTCAACTGAATTGTTTTGGTACCCCTGTCAAAAGTTAATTGACTTTTATGACTTAAATGAGAGGGTTTATTTCTGGACTTTTAATTATATTCCATTGATATATATGTCTATCTTTAGCAAGTATAACACAGTCTTGATTATTGTTATTTTGGTTATTCTGAGTCCTTTGAATTTTTATATGAATTTTAGGATGGGATTATCAATTTCTGCCAAGAATCTGCCTGGCATTTTGATAGGGATTGCATTGAATCTGTAGTTCAAATTTGCAAGTATTTCCATCTTAATATGCATGTTCCAATGAGCATGGGATGTCTTTAAATTTATTTAGGTCTTCTTTAATTTCTTTCAACAATGTTTTGTAGTTTTGAGAGTATAAGTTTTGCACTTGTATTTCTAAATTTATTGCTAAGTTTGTAATCCTTTTTGAAGCTATTTTAATAGGATTATTTCCTTCAATTTTATTTTCAGATTGTTCATTAAATGTGTATAGAAATACAGTTGATTTTTTAATATTGATCTTGTATCCTGAAACCTTGATCTTGTTTTTTATTTCTAATAGTTGTGTGTGTGTGTGTGTATTGATTTTTTTTATATACAAAATTATGTATTGAGTAAATAAGAATAATTTTACTTCTTCCTTTATTTCTTTTCTTGCCTAATTGCCCTTTCTGGAACTTCCAGTACAATGTTGTGGGTAGTATCCCATTGTATGGATATACTAAAATTTGTTTATACATTTATCTCTTGTCGAACATTTAGGTTATTTTCTGGTTTTGGTTATTATAAATAATGCTATTATGAATATTCATGTACAATTCTTTCTATGGATATATATTTTCCTTTCTCATGGTAAATGGCCAAGAGTGGAGTGGCTAGGTTGTATGGTTGATATATGTTTAAGTATTTTTTTAAAATTCTGAACTATTGTCTAAAGTGGTTGTCCCATTTCAAATTCCCACCAGCAGTGCACAACAGTTCCACTTGCTTCACATACTCACCAACACTTGGTATGGTCAAATTTAATTTTAAAAAAATTTAGCCATAGTGATGGGCATGTAGTGGTATCTCATTGTGGTTTAACTTGCATATCCCTGATGACTAATCATGTTGATCATGTTTTCATATACTTATTGATCATTCCTTTATCTACTATTGTAAAATATATGTTCAAGTCTTTTGGCTATTTTCATACTGGTTTGCTTGGCTTGTTACTACTGAATGGTAAACATTTTTTAATACACTCTAGAAACAAGTGCTTTCTGTGATGCAAGCGTTTTTACCAATCTGTGACTTTCCTTTTGATTTTCTTAATGGTGCCTTTCAAAGATTCAAGGTTTTTGAGTTTGACAAAGTCCAATTTATCATTTTTATTATGAGTTATACTTTTTGTGCCTTATCTAACGAAATTTTGCCTACTCTAAAGTCACAAATATATTCTCCTATATTTTATTCTATGTTTAATAGTTTTAGGTTTTACATCTAAGTCTATGATCTATTTTGCATTAACTTTTATTATAAGACAGATGTTCATTTTTTCACATGTAAATCCAGTTCATCCAAAACCATTTGTTAAGTCTTGCCTTTTCCCATTGAATCATCTTAGCACCTTTGTAAAAATGTAATTGACGAAAGATGTGTGGACCTATTTCTCTGCTCTCTGTTTTGTTCTATTTTTCTATATGTCTATCTTTTCATTAATACTGAACTGTCTTTATTTAGCTTTATACTAAGTCCAGAAATCAGGTTGGGTAAGTCTTCCAACTTTATTCTTCTTTTGAAAAATTTCTTTGGTTAGTTCCTTAGCATTTCAATATACATTTTAGAAACGGGTTTTTAATTTCTAAAAAATGCCTGCTGAAATTTTTATTTGGATTGCATTAAATCTATAGGCCAATTTGGGGATAATTACCATCTTAACAATATTGAATCTTCCAATTCATGAGTATGGTATAGCTTTCCAATTATTTATTTCTTCTTTAATTCATCTCAGCGATATTTTGAAGTTTCCACTGTAGAGATTTTGGATGTGTTTTGTTAGATTTACTTCTATTTCATATTTAAAGTCCCTATCTGGCACAGTTTGTGTTCGACTGCTAACCTAAAGGTTGGCGGTTCAAATCCACCCAGTGGTACCACAGAGGAAAAGGCCTGGTAATCTGTTTCAGTTAAGATTACAGGCAAGAAACCCCTACGGAGCAACACAGGGGGTTGCCATGAGTTGGAATCGACTCAACAGCAACTAACAACAACAACAACAACATTTCATATTTATTATATTTGGGATTTAAAAAAAATCACTTTCCATTTTCTGGCATATAAGAATACAATTGATTTTTATATATTAACCTTGTATCCTATGGCTTTGTATATTCATTTATTGTGAATTATCATTCTCTTAGTTGTTTTGTTTTGCCAGACTTTTTAATTTTAGACATTCTTGTGGGGCAGTAGCAGTAACTCAGTGAAGTTCTAATTTGTAGTTTCTTTATGATTAATGATATTGTGAACTCTTTAATGTGCTTATTATCCGTTCGTATATCTGCATTTATGAAGTGTCTGTTTAAATACTTTTTACATTTTTATTTAGGTTGTTTGTCCTTTTACTATTGATTTTAGTACTTCCTTATATATTCCAGGTACCAGTCCTTGGTAAAACATGTTTTATATATATTTTGTCCCAATCTGTGGCTTGTGTTCTCATTTTCATAATGGGTTGAAGGATTTTTTTTTTCTGTTTTGCATTTGTTGGGCTTCTCATATCTGTTGATTAATGTATTCATCAGTTCTGGAAGATCTCAACCATTATCTCTTCATTCTCTTTCTCACTCTACCGCTTATCTTTTCCATTTGGTTTCAAATTAAGCATATGCTAGACCTTCTCACTGAGTTCTCTATGTCTCTTCCCTTCTTTCTTTAGTCTTTCTGTGTTGCTTTCTAGATAGTTTATCTTAACCTCTCTTCCTCAACTCTTCAATATGTTGTTAAACCTGTATGATGAGTTCTTTCTTCTTCTTTTCCTTTCTTTTTAATTTTTATTTTAAAACAATCAGAAATTTATATAAAAGTTGAAAGTACTCTACAAAGTGGCTTTTTTTCTGACCTATTTGAGACTAACTGGCCAAAAAGATGCCACATCAGCTCTGAATACTTCAGTGTGTGTTTTCTAAAAAGAGAACATTCCTCTATACAACCAGAGTGCAAGTATCAAAATAAAAAAATTGTCATTAATATATTACTACCATCTAATCCTCAGACAAAATTCAAGTTTCTCCGGTTTCCCAGTATTGTTCATTAGAGCAAAAAATCATTTGACACATTATTGGGATTTTTAGTCTTCTTCAGTGTGAAACAGTTTCACTGTATTTTCTTGGAAACCATATATCTGATAAGGGTTTAATATCCAGAATACATAAAGAATTCTTACAACTTATCAACAAAAAGACCAGCCCAATAAAAAAATTGGCAAACTACTTGAATAGACATTTCACCAAAGAAGAAATAAAAATGGCCAACAAGCACAGAAAAGACACACAATGTAAGAAACCATTCAGGAAATGCAAATCAAAACCACAATGAGATGTCACTTCACACACAACAGGATGGCTATAATTAAGAAAATGGAAAACAACAGGTGTTGGTGAGGATGTGGAGAATTAGGAATGCTCATAATTTGCTGGTGGGATTATAAAATGGTACAGTCACTGTAGAAAATGGTTTGGTGATTCCTCAAAAAGTTAAACACAAAATTATCATATGATCCAGCAATTTCACTTCTGGGAGTATACCTAAAGAATTGAAAGTGGGAATGCAAACAGATACTTGTACATGAATGTTCATTGCAGCCCTATTCACAATAACCAAAAGGTGGAAACAGCTGAAATGTCCATCAACAGATGAACAGATAAACAAAATGTAGTACATACATACAGTGGAATGTTATTCAGACATAAAGAGAAATGAAGTTCTAATGTATGTGACAACATGGATGAACCTTGAAAACATTATGCTTAGTAAAATAAGTCAATCACCAAAGGACAAATATTATATGATCCCACTTATATGTAATTTCTAGAATAGGCAAGTACACAGAGACTAAAGTTTATTAGTGAATATTAGGAAAGTGAAACAGGAAGGGGGGAAAGAGGAATCATGCTTAGGGGGGCACTAAGTTTCTGGTAGGGGTGATGGAAAAATTTAGAAATGGATAGTAGGGATGGCTGCACAACATGATGAATGGAATTAATGTCACTGAATTGGACATATAAAAAATGTTGAAATGGCAAATGTTTTGTTACATATATTTTTACCACAAAGAAAGAGAAAAGAAAACCTCATGGGTCACCTTTAGAAAATGTTAGGAACAACTTCACTATTTTGAAATCTGTTAATATAAGGGAAAAATTAAACATTTATTCTGCCTTTCCATATGACCTCAAGGTAATCAAATAATTGATACCTGGGTGTTTCTCCTAATATAAGTATTCCAGCTGACAAATTAAAAAGAATGATAGAATTATGGTATCGCCATTTTGCAGCCCCATTATAAAATAATGGCCCTAGGCATCTAGGCAGATCATCACTGACTGCTAACATCAGAGAAAGAAAAGCAGGAGGCAAAGCCAAGATGGTGGACTAGTCAGATGCACTAAGCCATCCCACAACAAAGACCCCCAAAAAAAACCCCAAGTAAAACAGACACAGACATCAATCCTGGAACCATGAACCTTAAATGAAGGGATAAAGTATTAGATCAGAAGTCACTGAGGAGAAGAAGAAACTGATAGAAAATAGGGAAGGAATAGAGATACAGAGTGGAGATTCCCAGCCAAACAGCATGACTCAGTGTAACCATCTTGGAATAAAGCCAACAACCCCACACACAGAAAGACACCTCCACAGAATTCCCAATAGGAGACAGAGGTATGGCACAGACACACCCAGGGCTAAGTAAGACCACATTTGCTGGCTGCAACTCAAGGAGGAGCCCAGACTCTCTTACCTGGTAACCACAGGAGCAAGCTCCTACAACCCCCACCCCTCTGGTGAATGGTAGCTATAACTGCCCTGTCTAGCCAACCCCCAACTAACTGCTGGGAACCACAGTATCAACCCATCCTATTGCCCTCCTCCATGTAACCCCCTCTGCCCCTGCCTTTGCCCCCACCTCCTCCTTCCCGCTGGCCAAGACCCCAAAGGGACGGAGCCCAGACACCAGGCCCCTCCATGCCAGCTTGGGACCCTCCCCCCGCTGCCTGCTGCAGCCCTGATGGGATCCAGCCAGACCCCAGGCACCACCCCATTGGCTCTAGACCCGCCTGCCACCCACATGACTCCAAGGGGAACTGGCCTGGACCCCAGACCCCTCCCCGCTGGCTTAGGACCCCTCTGCTGCCCGCCATGGACATACTACAGCCCTTGGCCCGATTCACACTGCAGACAAATGACTCATCTCCATGCCTTCAGCAACTGCTGGTCCTGCCCTGCTGCACCTTGGCTGAGCAACAGGCCCCACACATCCGGACAAAGTGGAGAGAACCATCGTGCCCACAGACAAGCAAGAAACAAAGCACACCTGGTCCACTTGCCCAGACATAACCAAAAAAAAAAAACTTACAATCAATAAACAAAGAAAATAGTACCACAATGTCTCAGAGACAGCAGACAATATCAAAAAAAAAAAAAAATATATATATATAAACAGGACAAGATGGCTGTACTAAGTGACCAGAATAAAGTACCAGTTGAATGTCTGGCAGAAGAAAAGTCACTGGCATTGCATGATAAAAACCAAAAAACCAAACCTGCTGCCACTGAGACGATTCCAACTCATAGCGATCCTATAGGACAGAGTAGAACTGCCCTGTCATGTATCGAATTGTGTCCCCCCAAACTATCTGTCAAGTTGGTTAGGTCATGATTCCTAGTATTATATGATTGTCTACCATTTTGTAATCTGATGTGATTTCCCTATGTGTTGTATATTCTATCACTATGATGTAATAAGATGGATTAGTGGCAGTTATATTGATGAGGTCTACAAGATTAGATAGTGTCTTAAGCCAATCTCTTTTTAGATATAAAAGAGATAAGTGAGCAGAGAGACATGGAAACCTCATACCACCAAGAAAGTAGTGCTGGGAGCTGAACGTGTCCTTTGGACCTTGAGATTCCTGCGCGGAGATGCACCCAGACCAAGAGAAGACTGATCACAAGGACCTTCCTCCAGAGCTGACAGAGAAGAGAAAGGCTTCCCCTGGAGCTGACACCCTGAATTTGGACTTGTAGCCTACTGGACTGTGAGAGAATAAATTTATCTTTGTTAAAGCCATCCACTTGTGGTATTTCTGTCATAGCAGCACGAAATGACTAAGACATGCCCCATAGGGTTTCCAAGGAGCGCCTGGTGGATTTGGACTTCCAACCTCTTGGATAGCAGCTGAACTCTCAACCACTATGCCACCAGGGTTTCCAACTGCCTGATAGGGAATTCAAAACATTAATATTCAGGGCTCTCCAAGATATTAAGAAAGAGGTCAAGGAAAACGCAGACAAAATCATGGAAAACACAGACAAAACAAAGAAAAACATAGCCAAAATCAAGGGGAAAAAACAAAAAACACTGACAAAGCAAAAGAAGAATTCAGGAAAATTTTACAAGAACAAAATGTCAACATAAATAAACAATTAGAAATAAAAAAGATAAAAAACAAAATTTGAGAAATGGACAACAGAATAGAAGGTTTTAGGAGCAAATTTGAAATAATGGAAGACAGAGTCAGCGAAACTGAAGACAAATCCATGGATGCCACTTTGAGGAAAAATCAAAGAAAAGAATGAAGAATGACAAAAAACGAAGAAATATGCGGGATACAATCAAGAGCAAAAATTTGCACGTGATCAGAGTTCTAGACCAGGGAGAGAAAAGGGAAAACACAGAGAGGATCATTGAAGATTTGCTGATAGAAAACTTCCCTAATATCGTGAAAGGTGAAAAGCTGACGATACAAGCTCAATGAACCCCATATAGGATAGACCTCAAAAGAAAGTCACCAAGGCATATATCATAATCAGTCTCACTAAAATCAAAGACAAACAATCCTGAAAGCAGCTCGAGAAAAACAGAAAGTCACTTGCAAAGAGAAACAATAAGACTAAGCTCTGATTACCTGGCAGAAACCATAAAGGCAAGAAGGCAACGTGAGGATATATATAAAACCTTGAAAGAAAAAAATTGCCAACCAATAATAATATATCCTGTAAAACTCTCAAATATGATGGCAAAATTAGGACCTTTCTAGATAAACAGAAATTAAGGGAATTTGTAAAAACCAAACCAAACTTACAAGAATTATTAAGGGAGTCCTTCGATTAGAGAACCAGCAACATCACATGACAACCTGAATCTAGGACACAGGTCAGTATCAGCCAAATTCCAACCTAGGTAATGAACTCTAAAGGATAAAACAAAACTAAAACATTTGAAACAGGGAACTAGAGATGTCAATCTGTAAATGACAACAATGTCAGAACAATAAAAGGGGGAATACACGGTGTAGACATATAACTTTTAAATGGAGAAGAAATCAAGGCAATATCAAGTAATAAAAAACAGGCTCAAATTAGGAAGATAAGGGTAAATTTCAAGGCAACCACAAAGAAAGTTAGCAAACATACTCATCAAAATGAAGTAAAACATAAAATCTACAATAATGAAAGAAACAAAAAGAAATTCACAAACAAAAGGAACTCACCTATCGATAATCACACTGAATGTAAACAGCTTAAATGCACCCATAAAGAGACAGAGAGTGAAAAAATGGATTAAAAAATATGACCCATCAATATGCTGTCAACCGGAGACACGCCTGAGACACAAAGACATAAATATATTAAAAAATAAAAGAATGGAAAAAAATATATCAAGCAAACAGCAATCAAAAAACAGCAGGAGTGGCAATACTAATTTCAGATAAAATAGACTTTAAGACAAAATCTACCATAAAAGACAAGAAAGGATATTATATAATGATTAAAAGGACAATCCACCAGGTTGGCATAATCATAATAAATATCTAGGCACCCAACGACAAGGCTCCAAAATACATAAAACAAATTTTAATAGAACTGAAAAGAGAAATGGACAGTTCCACAATAATAGTAGGAGACTTCAACACACCACTCTCAGTAAAGGACAGAACATCTAGAAAGAAGCTCAGCAAACATACAGAAAATGTTCAGGCCACAATCAGCCATCTTGATCTCATAGACATATATAAAACAATCCACCCAACAGCAGCAATGTATACATTCTTTTCCAACTCACATGGAACATTCTCCAGAATAGGAGCTACTTAGGCCAAAAAGCAACCCACAACAAAATCCAAAACATTGAAATAATACAAAATATCTTCTCTGATCACAATGCCACAAAAGGAAAAATTAATAACAGGAAGAGCAAGAAAGAAAATCAAATACATGGAAACTGAATAACACCTTGCTTAAAAACCACTGGGTAATAGAAAAAAATCAAAGATGGAATAAAAAAATTCTAGAATCAAATGAGAAATGAAAACACATCATACCAAAACCTTTGGGACGCAGCTTAGGCAGTGCTCAGAGGCCAATTTATAATAATAGGTGCACACATCAAAAAAGAAGAAAGGGTCAAAATCAAAATGTTAGCCTTACAACTAGAACAAATAGAAAGACAACAGCAAAAGAAGCCCACAGCCACCAGAAGAGAGCAAATAATAAAGATCAGAGCAGAAATAAATGAAATAGAGAATAGAAAAACAATAGAAAGAATCAACAAAACCAAAAATTGATTCTTTGAAAGTATCTACAAAATCGACAAACTATTGGCTAAGCTGACAAAAGGAAAATAGGAGAGGAAGAAAATAACCCAAATAAGAAAGGAAATTAGGGACATTACAAGAGACACAACTGAAATGAAAAGGATCATAACAGAGTACTATGAAAAACTATACTCCAGTAAATTTGAAAACCTAGAGGAAATGGACAAATTTCTAGAAACACACTACCTACCTAAATTAACACAACATGAGGTACAAAATCTGAACAGACCCATCACAAGAGAAGACATTGAAAAGGTAATAAAAGAAACTCCCAACAAAAAAAAAAGTCCGGGCCCCAGTGGCTTCGCTGGAGAATTCTACAAAACATTCAGAGAAAAGCTCATACAAGTACTACTCAAGCTATTTAGAATATAGAAAAGGAAGGGATACTTCAGAATTCATTCTATGAAGCCAGCATAATGTTGATACCAAAACCAGGCAAAGACACTACAAAAAAAGAAAATTACAGACCAATATCTCTCATGAATATAGATGCAAAAATTCTCAGCAAAATTCTAGCCAATCAAATGCAATACATTTACAAAAATACACCATGACCAAGTGGGATTCATATCAGTTATGAAAGGATGGTTCAACATTAGAAAAACAATCAATGTAATCCATCACATAAATAAAACAAAAGAAAAGAATCATATGATCATTTCAATCAATGCAGAAAAGGCATTCAATAAAGTCCAACACCTATTCCTGGTAAATACTCTCAATAAGATAGGACTAGAAGGGAAATTCGTCAACATAATAAAGGGCATCTATACAAAGCCAAAAGCCAACATCATTCTTTTTTTTATTTTTATTTTTTTTTATTTTATTGTACTTCAGGTGAAGGCTTACAGAACAAATAGTTTCTCATGAAACAGTAGTAAACATGTTGTTTTATGACATTGGTTAACAACCCCACAACATATCAACCTTCTAACTTCTCAACCTTTTTTTTTGGTGAAAATACACATAGCCAAAGATATACCGTTTCAAAAATTTCTACATACACAGTTCAGTGACATTGATTGCGCTCTTCCAATTGTGCTGTTATTCTCACTTAAGATGAAGGCTTACAGAACAAAATAGTTTCTCATTTAACAGTTACTATCCAACATCATTCTTAATGGAGAGAGGCTTGAAACATTCCCTTTGAAAATGGGAACAAGACAAGGATGCCCTTAATCACCACTCCTATTTAACATTGTGCTGGACATCCTAGCTAGAGCAATAAGGCAAGAAAAAGAAATAAAGGGCATCCAAATTGGTAATTAAGAAGTAAAACTGTGAACTAGATGGTGCCTGGCTGCCACCAATGGCCGCCCTGACAGGGAACATAACAGAGAGTCCCTGACAGAGCAGGAGAAAAATGGGGGGCACAACTCAAATTCTAGCAAAAAGATCAGACTTAGTGGTCTGACTGAGACTGGAGAAATCCCAGAAGACACTGCCCCCAGACTCTCTCTGTTAACCCAGAAGCCAACTCTTCAGACAAAGATTAGACTGGACTATAAGACATAAAATGATACTCGTGAACAGTGTACTTCTTAGTTCAAGTGGATACATGAGACTAAATGGGCAGCTCCTGTCCAGAGGCAAGATGAGAAGGCAGAAAGGAATAGGAGCTGGTTGAATGGACACGGGAAATCTGGGATGGAAAGGAGGCGTGTGCTTGTCACATTATAGAGATAGCAACTAGGGTCACATAACAATGTATGTATAAATTTTTGTATGAGAAACTAACTTGAGCTGTAAACTTTCACCTAAATCACAACGAAAAAAAAAAAAAAGAAGTAAAACTATCCCTATTTGCAGATGATATGATACTATACATAGAGAACCCTAAAGACTCTACAAGAAAACTACAGGAACTAATAGATTCAGCTGAGTAGCAGGATGCTAGATAAACATACAAAAATCAGTTGGATTCCTATAAACCAATAAAGAGAACTACAAAAAGGAAATCAGGAAAGCAATACCATTTATAATAGCCCCTAAAAAGATTAAATACTTAGGAATAAATCTAACAAGGGACATGAAAATCTAAAACCTATACAAAGGAAACTAAATAAAACATTGCTGCAAGAAACCAAAAGAGACCTACAGAAATGGAACAGCATACCATGCTCATGGATAGGTAGACTCAACGTTGTGAAAATGTCAACTCTAGGCAAAGTAATCTACAAATACAATGCAATCTCGATCCAAATACCAGCAGCATTCTTTAACGAGATGGAAAAACTTATCATTAACTTTCTATGGAAAGGAAAAGGCCCTGGATAAATAAAGCATTATTGAAGAAGAAAAAAGTAGGAAGCCTAGTACTACCTGACCTCAGAACTTACTATTCTGCTACAGTAGTCTAAACAGTCTGGTACTGGTACAATGACACACATTGACCATGGAACAGAATGGAGAACCCAGACATAAATCCATCTGCCTAGAGCCACCTGATCTTTGGCAAAAGCCCAGAGTTCATTAAATGAGGAAATGACAGTCTTTTTAGCAAATTGTTCTGGCAAAACTGAATATCCATCTGTAAAAAAATGAAACAGGACCCATACCTCACACCATACACAAAAACTAATTCATAATGGATCAAAGACCTAAATATAAAACCAAATACTATAAAGATCTTGGAAGAAAAAATAGGGTCAACACTAATCCAAACCACATCCATTGCCGTGAAGTCAGTTCTGACTCATAGCGACCCCATAGGACAAAGTAGAACTGCCCCATAGGGCTTCCAAGGAGCAGCTGGTGCATTCAAACTACTGACCTTTTGGTTAGTATCCAAGCACTTAACCATTGCGCCACCAGGGTCAACACTAGGGGCCATAAAATACAGCATAAACAGGTTACAAACCATAATTAAAAATACACAAACACCAGAAGATAAGCTAGATAAATGGGATCGTCTAAAAATTATACACTTAGGCTCATCAAAACACTTCACCAAGAGTAAAAAGGCAACATACAGACTGGGAAAAATTTTTTGGCTATGACATATTCGACAAAGGTCTAATGTCTAAAATCTATAGGAAAATCCAACACCTCTACAATAAAAGGACAAATAAACCATTTTAAAATGGGCAATAGATATGAACAGACACTTCACCAAAGATAATCAGGTGCCTAACAGACACATGAGGAAATGCTCGAGATCATTAGCCGTTAGAGAAATGCAAATCAAAACTATGACCAGATACCATCTCACCCCCATGTTACTGACACGAATAAAAAAAAAACAAAACAGAAAATAACAAATGTTGGAGAGGTTGCAAGGAGATTGGAACTCTTATGCGCTGCTGGTGGGAATGCAAAATGGTACAATCATTTTGGAAAATGATATAGCACTTCCTTAAAAAGCTAGAAATAGAAACACCATACAATCCAGCAATCCCACTCCTAGGAATATATCCTAGAGAAATAAGAGCTGTCACACGAATAGACATATGCATACACATGTTCATTGCAGCATTATTCACAATAGCAAAAAGACGAAAACTAAGTGCCCATCAACAAATGAATGGATAAACAAACTGGTACATACACACAGTGGAATATTATGCAACCATAAAGAACAACGATGAATCTTCGAAACATCTCACAACATGGATGAATCTGGAGGGCATTATGCTGAGTGAAATAAGTCAATCACAAAAGGACAAATACTGTATGAGACCACTATTATAAAAACACATGAAAATGTTCCCACAAAGGAAAGAAACAATCTTTGATGGTTACAAGTTAGCAAAGGGGTATGGAGGAAAAAACACTAACTAGATAATAGATAAGTAGTAACTTTGGTGAAGGATAAGACAGTACACAATACTGGGGAAGTCAGCAAAACTTCCCTAGGGCAAAGTCATAGAAGCTTTACAGACACATCCAAACTCCCCGAGGGACCACGCTTCTGGGCTGAGGGCTGGGGACCATGATCTCGGAGGACATCTAGCTCAACTGGCATAACATAATCTATAAATAAATTGTTCTACATCCGACTGTGTTGAGTAGCGTCTGGGGTTTTAAAGCCTGCAAGTGGCCATCTGAGAAACATGGACTGGTCCCATCCTGGCTGGAGCAAAGAAGAATTAAGAAAACCAGATACAAGGGAAAGATTAGTTCAAAGGACTAATGGACCACATCTACTACAACCTCCACCAGACTGAGCCCAGTATAACTAGATGGTGTCCACTTACCACCACCGACTGCTCTGGCAGGGATCACAATACAGGGTGCCAGATAGAGCAGGAGAAAAATGTATAACAAAATTCAAATTCACAAGAAAAGGAAAAAGACTGGAGAACCCCAGGAACATGGCCTTCGGGCACTCTTTTAACTCAGTACTGAAGTCACTCCTGAGGTTCACCCTTCAGCCAAAGATTAGAGAGGTGTATAGGGCCAACAATAACACATGTGAGGAGCAAGCTTCATTTTTCAATCGTGTGTGCAAGATTAATCTGCACAGGAGCCCAAAAGTAAAAATGAGAAGTCAGGAAAGGACAGGCAAACTGGAGAAATGGAAACAGGGAACCAGGGGCAGAGAAGGGGAGAGTATTGGCACGTCATGGGGTTGGCAACCAATGTCACAAAACAAATTGTGTGTTAATTGTTTAATGAGAAACTAATTTTCTCTTTAAAGTTTCACATAAAGCACAATAAAAAAGAAAGAAAGAAAAGCAGCAGTATATTGTATGTCTCTTGATGAAGCACACAAGCCCATCTATGAAGTTTTCAAATGCGAATCTGTTTAAGACTCTAGAATTAACAATAAGTTTTCGGGATATACAGGGTAATGCTAGCTTTATAAAATGAGTTCCCTGCTCTTCAATTTTTGGGAAAAGTTTAAGGATTCACATAGCTTCTATAAATGATTTGTAGAATTCCCCAGGGAAATCATCTGGTCCAGGACTTTTCTTTGTTGAGAGGGTTTTTTGTTACTGAGTCAATCACTTCACTTACGGTTCTGTTGAGATTTTCCATTTTTTCATGAATCATTGTAGACAGTTTATGTGTTTCTAAGAATTTGTTTATTTCATCTAAGTTATATAATTTGTTGTTGTACAACTATTCATAGTATTCTCTTATGATCATTATTATTTCTGTAGGGTCGGTTGTAATGTCTCCACTTATTGTAATCTCTCCCCTTCTGATTTTAGATATTTGCATCTTCTCTCTCTCTCTTTTTTTCAGTCTGGCAACAGGTTTGTCAATTTTATCGACTTTTCAAAAAATGAACTTCTGACTTCATTTGTTCTCTGTATTATTTTTCAATTCTCTATTTCATTTATCTCAGCTCTGATCTTTGTCATTTCTTTCCCTCTGATACATTTGGCTTACTTTTCTTTTTTACTTTCTCACTTTTTAAGGTTAGTTTATGTATTTGCAATCTTTCTTCTTTTTTAATATAGACATCTACCACTGTAAGTTTCCCTCTGAACACTGCCATCACTGCATCCCATAACTTTTGGTGTGTTGTGCTTTCCTTTTCATTCAACTCTAAGTCTTTTCTGATTTCTTCCTTGACTCACTTGTTGCTTAAGAGTATGTCTTAGTTACGTATTGCTGCTGTAACGGAAATAATACAACTGTTGTTGTTGGGTGCCATCAAGTCAGTTCCAACTCATAGCAAACCCTATATACAATGGAACAAAACACTGCCCGGTCCTGTGCCATCCTCACAATTGTTGTTATGCTTGAGCCCATTGTTGCAGATACTGCATCAATCTATCTTGTTGAGGGTCTTCCTCTTTTTTGCTGACCCTCTACTTCACCAAGCATGATGTGCTTCTCCAGGGACTGGTCCCTCCTAAGAACACACCCAAAGTATGTGAGATGAAGTTTTGCCATCCTCCCTTCTAAGGAGCATTCTGGCTGTACTTCTTCCAAGACAGATTTGTTTGTTCTTCTAACAGTCCATAGTGTATTCAATATTCTTTGCCAACACCATAATTCAAAGGTATCAATTCTTCTTTCAAGACAGATTTGTTCATTCTTCTGGCAGTCCATGGTATATTTAATGTTCTTCTCCAACACTATAATTCAAAGGCATCAATTCTTCTTTGGACTTCCTTATTCATTGTCCAGCTTTGCCATGCATATGAGGCAACTGAAAACACCACGTCTTGGGTCAGGTGCACCTTAGTCCTTAAAGTGACATCTTTGCTTTCTAACACTTTAAAGGAGTCTTTTGCAGATTTGCCCAATGCAATGTGTCTTTTGATTTCTTGACTGCTGCTTCCATGGGCGTTGATTGTGGATCCAAGTAAAATGAAGTCCTTGACAACTTCAGTCTTTTCTCCGTTTATCATGATGTTGCTTATTGAACCAGTAGTGAGGATGTTTGTTTTCTTTAAGTTCAGGTGTAATCCATACTGAAGGCTGTAGTTTTTTATCTTTATCAGTAAGTGTTTCAAGTCCTCTTCACTTTCCGCAAGGAAGGTTGTGTCATCTGCATATTGCAAGTTGTTAATGAGTCTTCCTTCAATCCTGATGCCCTGTTCTTCTCTAATAGTCCAGCTTCTCGGATTATTTGCTCAGCACACTGATTGAATAACTATGGTGAAAGGATACAACCCTGACACACACCTTTCTTGACTTTAAACCACACAGTATCCCCTTGCTCTGTTCCAACGACTGCCTCTTGATGTAACTACGGGTTCCTCATGAGCACAATTAGGTGTTGTGGAATTCCCATTCTTCACAATGTTATCCATAATTTGTTATGATCCACACAGTCGAATGCCTTTGCATAGTCAATAAAACATAGGTAAACATCATTCTGATATTCTTTGCATTCAGCCACAATCCATCTGACATCACCAATGATGTCCCTTGTTCCTTGTCTTCTTTTGAATCTGGCTTGAATTTCTGACTGTTCCTTGTTGATGTACTGCTGCAAACATTTTTTAATTATATTCATCACAATTTAACTTGTGTGTGACATCATTTGACATTAATGATATTGTTTGATAATTTCCATATCCCTTTGGATCACCTTTCTTTGGAATGGGCACGTATATGGATCTCTTCCAGTCAGTTGGCCAGGTAGCCGTCTTTCTAATTTCTTGGCATAGACGAGCGAGTGCTTTCAGCACTACATCAGTTTGTTGTAAGTCTCATTTGGTATTCTGTCTATTCTTGGAGACTTTTTCTTTTTTGCCAATGCTTTCAGTGCAGCTTGGACTTCTTCCTTCAGTACCATTGGTTCCTTATCATACGCTGCTTCCTGGAATGGTTGAACATCAACCAATTCTTTTTGGTACAGTGACTCTGTGTATTCCTTCCATCTTCTTTTGATGCTTCCTGCATCATTTACTATTTTCCCCATAGAATCCTTCAATATTGCAACTAGAGGCTTGAATTTTTTCTTCAGTTCTTTCAGCTTGAGAAATGGTGAGCGTATTCTTCCCTTTTGGTTTTCTAACTCCAGGTCTTTGCACATTTCATTATAATACTTTACTTTGTCTTCTCGAGGTGCTCTTTGAAATCTTCTGTTCAGCTCTTTTACTTCATCATTTCTTCCTTTTGCTTTAGCTACTTGATGTTCAAGAACAAGTTTTAGAGTCTCTTCTGACATCCATTTTGGTCTTTTCTTTCTTTCCTGTCTTTTTCATGACTTCTTGCTTTCTTCATGTGTGATGTCCTTGATGTCATTCCACAACTCGACTGGTCTTCGGTCATTAGCATTCAATGCATCAAATCTATTCTGGAGATGGTCTCTAAATTCAGGTAGAATATACTCAAGTTCGTACTTTGGCTCTCATGGACTTGTTCTAATTTTCTTCAGCTTTAACTTGCACAGGAGCAATTGATGGTCTGTTCCACAGTTGGCCCTGGCCTTGTTCTGACTGACAATATCGAGCTTTTCCATCATGTCTTACCACAGATGTAGTCAGTTTAATTCCTGTTTATTCCATTCAGGGAGGTCCACATGTATGGTCACCGTTTATGTTGTTAAAAAAGGTATTTGCAATGAAGAAGTCCTTGGTCTTGTGAAATTCTATCATGCAATCTCCAGCGTTGTTTCTATCATCAAGGCCATATTTTCCAACTACCAATCCTTCTTTGTTTCCAGCTTTTGTGTTCCAATCGCTAGTAATTATCGATGAATCTTGATTGCATGTTTTATTAATTTCATACTGCAGAAGTTGGTAAAAATCTTCAATTTCTTCATCTTTAGCCTTAGTGGTTGGTGTGTAAATTTGAATAATAGTCATATTATTTGGTCTTCCTTGTAGGTGTATGGATATTATTCTATCACTAGCAGCGTTGTACTTCAGGATAGATCTTGAAATGTTGTTTTTGACAATGAATGCAATGCCATTCCTCTTCAATTTGTCATTCCTGGCATCGTAGACCATATGATTATCTGATTCAAAATGGCCAAGACCAATCCATTTCAGCTCACTAATCCCACTTGAATTTAGAGACCATCTCAAGAAAAGATTTGATACATTGAACACTAATGACTGAAGACCAGACAAGTTGTGGAATGACATCAAGGACATCATACGTGAAGAAAGCAAGAGGTCATTAAAAAGACTGGAAAGAAAGAAAAGACCAAAATGGATGTCAGAGGAGACTCTGAAACTTATTCTTGAACTTTGAGTAACTAAAGCAAATGGAAGAAATGATGAAGTAAAGGAGCTGAACAGAAGATTTCAAAGGGTGGCTCAAGAAGACAAAGTAAAGTATTATATTGACATATGCAAAGACCTAGAGTTAGAAAACCAAAAGTGAAGAACACACTTGGCATTTCTCAAGCTGAAAGAATTGAAGGGAAAATTTAAGCTTTGAGTTGCAATATTGAAGGATTCTACAGGAAAATAGTAAACGATGCAGGAAGTGTCAAAGAAGATGGAAGAAATACACAGAGTCACTATACCACAAAAGAATTGGTCAACATTCAACCATTTTCAGGAGTTAGCATATGATCAGGAACCAATGGTACTGAAGGATGAAGTCCAAGCTGCACTGAAGGCATTATCGAAAAACAAGGCTCCAGGAATTGACAGAATACCAATCGAGACTTTCAACCAACTGATGCTGAGCTGGAAGCGCTCACTCAACTATGCCAAGAAATTAGGAAGACAGCTACCTGGCCAGCTGACTGGAAGAGATCTATATTTATGCCTATTCTCAAGAAAGGTGATCCAGCCGAATGCAGAATTGTTGAACAATATCATTAATATCACACGCAAGTAAAATTTTGCTGAAGAGCTTTCAAAAGTGACTGAAGCAGTACATATACAGGGAACTGCCAGAAATTCAAGCCAGATTCAGAAGAGGACGGTGAAGCAGGGATATCATTGCTGATGTCAGATGGATCCTTGCTGAAAGCAGAGAATACCAGAAAGACGTCCACCTGTGTTTACTGACTATGCAAAGGCATTTGACTATGTGGATCATAACAAATTATGGATAACATTGCGAAGAATGGGAATTTCAGAACACTTAATTGTGCTCATGAGGAATCTGTACATAGATCAAGAGGCAGTCATTCGAACCGAACAAGGGAATACTGCGTGGTTCAAAGTGAAGAAAGGTGTGCGTCAGGGTTGTATCCTTTCTCCATACCTATTCAATCTGTATGCTGAGCAAATAATCAGAGAAGCTGGAATATATGAAGAAGAACTGGGCATCAGGATTGGAGAAAGACTCATTAACAACCTGCGTTATGCAGATGACACAACTTTGCTTGCTAAAAGTGAAGAAGACTTGAAGCACTTACTGATGAAGACTAAAGACTGCAGCCTTCAGTATGGATTACACCTGAACATAAAGAAAACAAACATCCTCACTACTGGTTCAATAAGCAACATCATGATAAACATAGAAAAGACTGAAGTTGTCAAAGATTTCATTTTACTTGGATCCACAATCAACGTCCATGGAAGCAGCAGTCAAGAAATCAAAAGACATTGGGCAAATCTGCAAAAGACCCCTTTAAAGTGTTAGAAAGCAAAGATGTCACTTTAAGGACTAAGGTGCGCCTGACCCAAGACGTGGTGTTTTCAGTTGCCTCATATGCATGGCAAAGCTGGACAGTGAATAAGGATGTCCAAAGGAGAATTGATGCCTTTGAATTATGGTGTTGGAGAAGAATATTAAATATACCACGGACTGCCAGAAGTATGAACAAATCTGTCTTGGAAGAAGTACAGCCAGAATGCTCATTAGAAGCGAGGATGGCAAGACTTAGTCTCACATACTTTGGACATGTTATCAGGAGTGACCAGTCCCTGGAGAAGGACATCATGCTTGGTAAAGTAGAGGGTCAGCAAAAAAGAGGAAGACCCTCAACGAGATGGATTGACGCAGTTAATGCAACAATGGGCTCAAGCATAACAACGATTATGAGGATAGCACAGGACCGGGCAGTGTTTCATTCTGTTGTACATAGGGTCGCTATGAGTCGGAACCAACCTGACACATCTAACAACAACAACAACAATGCCTAGGATATCGATGTTTGTTGTTCCATTTCAAACACATAAAGTAGGTGGCTTTAAAGAGCAGAAATTTATTTTCTCACGTTGCTACAGGCAATCATGCTCTCGAACATGTAGATTCCTTCCGTGCAGGTAGCTGTGGGCATTCCTTGTTTCCTTAGCTTGTAGACAGTCCTCACAGGGTGTCTGTTGTTCCCCGTGCTTGAGTGTGTGTGTGTCTAATGTGCTCTTTTTGTAACTCAGATGTGATTAGTTTAGGACACACTCTAAATTGCTATTGCCTCGTTAACATAGTGAAGAATACCGTATTTCTAAACAGGATTACATCCACAGATATAGGGGCTAGGATTCCAACACATATTTTGAGGGAACACAATTGAATCCATAACATAGTATGTTGATAACTTTCCACATATTTGTGTATTTCCCAGCTTTCCTTCTGTTATTAATTTCTAGTGTCATTCCATTGTGGTTGGAGGAGATGCTTTATATGATTTCTATCCTTTTTCACTTTTTGAGACTTAATTTGTAACCTAACATATGGTCTATCCTGGAGAATGATCCATGTGCACTGGAAAAGAATGTATGTTGTTGGAGTGTTTGTCTATTCCTCCCTTCAGTTCTGTCAGTATTTTCTTTTGGGAGGCTGATGTTAGGTGCATATGTATTTCTGTGTTAACTTGTGTTTTTAAACATATTTAATGTGTTTCAGTTCACTTCAGTTATTCTTATTGATGCTTAAATTGGCCCATTTTTGGCCAGCAGGAGCCTTTTCAAGTTGACTTTGAGTCAATTTGATATGATCCCAGTGATCTTTGAGATTTTCCTTGCTTTCTGGTATGACAAGCTATTCCTGGCTCATCTTGTATGTTGCTTGCTCCAGACATGGAATCAGCCATTTCTCCAATGAGCCCTAGTTCCTTTAAACTGCTACTGAAGGTCATAGGCCTTTTCAATGGTGAGAGTTCAGAAATGTATATAGATATAAATACAAATATAGATATGTTGTTGTTGTTGTTAGTTGTTGTAAAGTCGACTTTTAACTTATAGCAACCCCATGTGACAGAGTAGAATACTCACAGGGTTTTCTAGATTGTAACCTTTACATCAGGTCTTTCTCCTGCAGAGCCGCTGGATGGGTTCAAATCACCAACCTTTTGGTTAGCAGCAGGGCACTTAAACATTACATCCAGGGCTCCTTCAAATATAGATATAGATAGACAAGTATTTTTAAGAGAAAATACATTGTGAGTTAATACTGATATTTCCAATTCATGTACATTTTTACTTGAGTTCTTTCATTTATATTTGTATTTCTTTTCTCTTAAACTAAAAACCTAGGAGTTCCTAGCATCATTAACATAATTTTATATATATATATATTAACCTATTATACTATTAGTTTCGATATTGTTACTAACAACATGATTACGGACAACAGTTTGAGATTTAGTTTTTGCCATTATTTTGTTTTTAGGGTATACACCACTAAGAATGTACAGACAAATTGCTCTATTTCCAATTCACTTGAAATAACTCCCTTTTGTGGATTATGCTATCGATTCAATACACTGGTTCATTTGCTTTTGTTTTTTATGATGTTTTTAAAAATTTAATGTTGTTTACAATGAAAGGTTTATGTGATTCCGAAGTGAAATAGACAAAAGAAGATATATTCAGAAAATTGTAGCTTCTTTCCCTGTCCCCTCCGTTCTAATTTCTTTCTCTTCATCCCCCTATAGCTATCCTTTTTTTTGTTGTTTATTTATCACATGTATATCTATAGAGGAAGGAGCTCTGGTGGCAAATGGTTAAAGCACTCGTCTGCTAACCAAAAGGTCAGCAGTTCAAACCCACCAGCTTCTCGTTGGAAAAAAAGACCTAGCAATCTGCTCCCATAAAGATTACAGCCTAGGAAACCTAATGGGGGCAGTTCTCTTCTGTCCTTTAGGGTCGCTATGCATCAGAATCAACTCAATGGCACACAACAACAACAACATATCTACAGAGAGAGCATATATGTTCATATTCCTCCTCCTTTCATAAGTAAACAGTAGCATAGTGTGCGCACTTATCTCCACCTTTCTTTTCCACTTAAGAACATATTTCGGAGATCATTTTATAGTATATAGAGATATTTCTTATTCCTTTTTGCAGTGGCTCCATTGTTTCTTAGCAATTCATTGTCTGAATGTATCATAGCTAATTCAATCTGAACATATCAATAGACATCTGTGTTGTTTCCAGTCTTCGACTATTAGCTTTAATGCTGCAATTAATAGCTTACGCATGCATCTTTTCACACGTTTTTCAGTGTCTCTGGGATAAAATTCTAGAAGTGGGATTTCTGGGTCAAAGGCTAAAAACATATGTAATTTTTTTGCTCAGTCTTGATAAATTCTCTCCATTGGAGTTGCAGCATTTTGTGTTCCAATCAGCATTATATGAGCGTGTCTGTTTCATTACTGTGCCTCACCAACAGAGTATCTTGTCAAACTTCTGTAATTTTGCCTATCTCATAGGTGAGAAATGTTATTTCAGTGCAATTTTGATTTGTGAGGTTGAGCATATTTTTATATACTTAAGGACAATTTGGGTTTATTTTTATCTAACCTCTGTTTATATTTCTTGCCCATTTTGCTATAATGTTGTAGACCTTTTTCTTCTGTATTTTAGAAATTGTTTTTTCCCAACATTTGCTATTTGTCTGTATGGGGCAACTTGCCATTCCATATGAGTTTGAGGATCAGCTTTTCCATTTCTGCAAAAAAAAGCTGTTGGAATTTTGAGAGAGATTGTGTTGAATCTGTAGATCACATGGGTGGGGGGTACTGACATCTGTCTTAGTTATCTAGTGCTGCTATAACAGAAATACCACAAGTGGATGGCTTTAACAAACAGAAATTTATTCTCTCACAGTCTAGGAGGCTAGAAGTCCAAATTCAGGGCACCAGCTACAGGGGAAGGCTTTCTCTCTCCGTTGGCTCTCAGGGAAGGTCCTTGTCATCAATCTTCCCCTGGGTCTAGGAGTTTCTCAGTGCTGGGACCCTGGATCCAAAGGATGCGCTCCACTCCCATCTCTTCTTTCTTCATGGTAGGAGGTCCCTCTCTCACTCTGCTCACTTCTCTCTTTTATATCTCAAAAGAGATTGACTCAAGATGCAACATAATCCTGTAGAATGTGTCCTGCCTCATTACCGTAACTGCCTCTAATCCTGCCACATTAACATAATAGAGGTTAGGATGTACAACACATAGGATAATTACATCAGATCACAAAATGGAGGACAACCACACAATACTGGGAATCATGGCCTTGCCAAGTTGACACACATTTTTGGGGGACACAATTCAATCCATAACAATATCCTAACAATGTTAATTTTTCCAATCCATGACCATGAGATGTCTTTCCACCATTATTTAGGTCTCTTTTCATTTGTTTCAGGAACGTTTTATAATTTTCAGTGTACAAGTCTTTCACCTCCATGGTAAGATTTATTCCTAGATATTTTATTCTTTTAGATGCTATTGTAAATGGAATTGTTTTGATTTCCTTTTCAGATTGTTCATAGCTGGAGTATCAAAACACAATGATTTTTATGTGTTGACTTTGTACCCTTCCAGTTTACTGAATTTATTTATTTGCTGTGGTAGCTTTCTTGTGGAATCTTTGGGATTTCCTATATATAGGATCACGTCATCTGCATACAGAGATAGTTTTGCTTCTTATTATATAACTTGGATGCCTTTTATTTATTTTTCTTATATAGATTGCTCTGTTGAATAACAGTAGTGAAAAAGGGCGTTTTTATTTCTTTCCTAACTTTAATGGGAAAGCTTCCAATTTTTCTCCATTGAATATGTTAACTGTGGGTTTTTCATAAATGCCCTTTACCATGTTGAGGAATTTCACTTTTTTTCCTAGTTTTCTGAGTGTTTTTATTATGAAAGGGTATTGGACTTTGTCAAACGGCCTTTCCACATAAATTGAGATGATCGTGTGTATTTTTTCCTTTGTTCTATAAATGTTGTGCATTATTTTAATTAATTTTCTTATGTTAAATCATATCTGCATTCCTCAGAGAAATCCTATTTCGTCATGGTGTATAATCCTTTTAATATGCTGTTGGATTCAGTTTGCTAGTATTTTGTTGAGGATTTTTTGTCTCTATACTCACAAGGGATATCGGATTTTCTTTTCTTGTTGTGACTTTGGTAGCAGGGTAATGCTAGCCTCAAAAAATGAGTTAGTAAATTCCTCCTCTTGTATTTTTTAAAAGAGTTTTAGAAAAATTGGTGTTAGTTCTTCTTCAAATGTTTTTAGAATTCCCCAGTGAAGTCATCTGGTCCAGGACTTTTCTTTGTTGTGAAGTTTTCAATTACTGATTCAATCTCTTCACTTGTTATAGGTCTGGTATGATTTTCTGTTTCTTCTTTTGTCAATTTAGGTACTTTGTTTCTAGGAGTGTGTCCATTTCATCTAGATTGTCTAATTTGTTGGCATACAATTGTTCATGATATTCTCCTATAATCCTTTTGATTCTGTAGAGTTGATAGTAATGTCCCCACTTTCGTTGCTGATTTTAGTTATTTGTGTCTTTTCTATATTTTCCTTGTCAGATCTTTTCAAGAAACAACTTTTGATTTTATTGATTCTCTCTGTTGTCTTTCTATTCTCTATTTCATTTGTCTATTGCTCTGACCTTTATTATTTCTGTTCTTCTAATATCTTTGGGCTTTGTTCACTCTTTTTCTAGATCCTCCTGGTGTAAAGTTAGGTTATTAATTTGAGACCTTTCTTGTTTTTTTTTAAATGTAGGTGTTTACAACTCTAAATTTCTCTCTGAGCACTGCCTTCACTACATGTCATAATTTTGGTATCTTGTGCTTTTATTTTTATCTCTAAATATTTTCTAATTTTTCTTTGACTCATTGATTATTTTTAACAGTATGTTGTTTGACTCCCACATATTTGTGAAATTTTCAATTTTCCTTCTGTTACTGATTTTTAGTTTCATTTCTTTGTGTTCAGAGAAGATACTTTGTATGGTTTCAATCTTTTTAAATTTATTGAGACTTGTTTTTTGACCTAACATGTGAAGTGTCTTCTCCTGTTGTTGGGTGGAATGTTCTATATATGCCTGTTAGGTCTAGTTGGTTTATAGTGTTGATCTAGTCCTCTATTTCCTTATTGATCTTCTGTCTAGATGTTCTGTCCATTGTTGAAAGTGGTGTATTGAAGTCTCCAAATCGTGTTGTATTTTTCCCTTCAATTCTGTCAATGTTTGCTTTATATATTTTGAGGCTCTGTTGTTAGGTTGATATATATTTATAATTTTATGTTTTCTTGATGACTTTCCCCTTTTATAATGTTCTTCTTTGTCTCTTGTAACAGTTTTTGGCTTGAAGTCTATTTTGTCTGCAATTACTATAGCCATCCCAGCTCTCTTTTTTTACTATTTGCATGGAATATTTTTTTCATCTTTTCACTTTCAACCTACTTGTGTCTTTGGGTTTAAAGTGGATCTCTTGTAGACAACATATAGTTGGATCATGTTTTCTTGTCCATTCTGCCAGTCTCTGCCTTTTGATTGGAGAGCTTAATCCATTGACATTTAAAATAATTATCCATGAAGAAGTACTTGCTTCTGCCAATTTGCTCTTGGTTTTCTGTGTGTCTTATACCTTTTTTTGTCCCTCATTTCCTCCAATACTGCTTACTTTTGAGTTTAGTTGATTTTTTGTAGCTATCCATTTTGATTCCCTTCCCATTAACATTTGTGTATATTTTTAAGATAGTTTTTTGGTGGTTACCATAAGGATTATATTTAGCATCCTAAATTTGGACCAACCTAGTTTAAATTGATACTAATTTAACTTCAGTAACTTACAAACACTCTGTTCTTATACCACTTCCTCCCCTTTATGTTGTGTTGTCACAAATTACGTTGTATGCCCAATAACATACATTTATAATTATTTTTTATGCATCTGTCTTTTAAATAATCTAAGACGTAAGTACAGTTACAAAGTAAAACTACTATAAAACTGGTCTTTAAATTTGCCCATGAAATTATCTTTACTGGAGATCTTTTTTTCTTTATATGGCTTCTAGTTACTGTCTAATGTCTTTTGATTTCTACCTGAAGGACTCCTTCTAGCATTTCTTGTAGGGCAAGTATTGTGGTAACAAACTCTCTCAGCTTTTGTTTCTGTGGAGATGTTTTAATTTTTTGAATTATTTTTAAAATTAAAAAAAATTTAAATACAGTTTTAAAATATAGTTTTTTTTTTAAATATAGTTTTGCTCAATATAGAACTCTTGGTTAACAGTTCTTTTATTTCAGCACTTTAAATATGTCATCCCACTTTCTTCTGGCCTCCACAGATTCTGAGGAGAAATCCTTGCTTAATCTTATTGAGGATCCCTTGTATGTGACAATTCACTTCTCCCGTATTGCTTTCAAGATTCTCTCTATCTTTGGTTTTTTACAGTTTGATTATAATGTGTCTCAGAGTTAATCTCTTTGTGTTTCTTACTTAGTGTTTGTTGAGCTTCTTGGATGTGTAGATCCATGTCTTTCATCAAATTTGGGAATTTTTTGCCCAATTATTTCTTCAAATATTATTTCTGCCCCTTTCTTTCTTTCTTTTCCTTCTGGGACTCCCATAATGTGGCTACAGACCGTTATACCCTTAAGTTGTTTCCCACTGCTCCTCAGCCTTGCGTGAGCTCCAAGACACATTGAACCAAAATGAGCATCTTACTTGAGTCTTTCAGGCAGCCCCCAGACAGGTTAGAAGAGACACACACCATAATTTGCAAATAAAATCTGCTCTGCTCCACCTAGAGTCAGAGACCAGGCTCCCTACCTGGGAGTGTAGACCACTGCTGCTTTAAGAGAGCCATGTCTAGCTAGGGTGCTGTGCAGGTGCTATGCTGGTGCTGTGCAGGCAAATGGAAAACCAAATCTTTCTTACCATTTTTATATATTGCCTTTTTCTTGATTTAGTGTTCACTTAGTTACTGTAACCCTTTTGCTGAATTCCAGAGTTCTGACATCATTGATTTTGCTTATTTTGTGTGTGTATATGTGTTTGTAGGGGTATGGGAGCATGGAATTGTTCATGTGCTATCTTTCTCTAAACCTGGGGTTTCCTTTTCGGACGATGAAAATGTTCTAAAATTGATTTTGGTGATGGTTGCATAACTCTGTGATTATACTAAAAACTACTGAATTGTACATTTTAAATGAGAGTATTGTCTGGTATATGAACTATTTCTCAATAAAGCTATTGTTTAAAAAAAACATGGGGTTATTGCAGGAAAATATTGGTTAGACTTCAGAGTGACAGAAGTTTTAAGTTCTACCAAAATGATTATTTGTATTTAAAGTGCACACTTTTATATTTGTTTAAAGTTTAAATAGTTCCAATGTACTGTTTATTGATAAAAGCAGGATAAAAACATAAAATATTTTATATTATCTCCTCAATCTCCTATTGATTTATTTTGTTTTACTACTATAGTATAACAAGGCAGTTTTACATATGCTCACATGAACAACAAAAAATATGTAGGAATTTTCTTAACCACATGATGTAAAATTTTATGCTTAGTTCCTCATTTAATAGTGTAATGCCTCTTGCCAAATTTCTTGGTCAACCAAACTCTCTCCACATCTTTGTGTTCAGTGTTTGTTAGTTTTTGATTTTTTTTTTAATGTGTTATTGCTGGCTATCATGAAAACTTAGCGTATTTTTGAAAAATCTCAAAATAAATAAGTCAGGAATAGCAAAACAATCTTATGAGTAGAGCAAATAAGAATTTAGTTATGTAAACTGCTGGTACCATGGTAAGAAAAAGAAAAAATTGTGTTAAAATGAATGAGCCACAGAAAAAACTTCTCTTATTTCCGTAGTGAATTACATCAGTGTTTATCAAACTATAGGTCACAACTCACTAGTGGTTTGTTAAATCAAAAAATAAAGACCAAAGATTGAGCGCTAAGTGAGAAAATTTTACTGTTAAACAGAGAATTCAAACTATTACAGAGTCTAGATAGGCTCTGGGGTATGAGATTGGAGAAACAAGAAATGGGGTCATTCTTTTCAAGTCAAAAGATCTCAAATTGTGTCTGTCTTATTTTAGGATAGGAAATCTCTGGGTGGTATTGATTGGCCAGGACTATCTGGGTTTGTGGGTTAGGTAAGCAGTGGGCTGGCTGGAGATGGTCTGCTTTATATATTAGCGCCTACCTCCTCTGGATTATGGCATCTAGTCAGGTGTGCACCAATGTCAACAAGCTCATGGCCAAGTCAGGGTTTACCTTGGAATATGAAATCATTTAGTATGTAGTGAATAGCCTTTAAAAGAAATGAAATATGGAATAGAATATAATAGAATAGAAAATACTAGAGCACATTGCATGCAGTAAGTATTGTTTTTTTAAACTTTAGTTTTAGTTATATATATGTATGTATTTTCAGGTCTATGATTTAAAATATATCTTTTACTATGTTCATGACCAAAAAAATTCAAAAGTTACTGAATTAGATTATGCTTTTTGAGATTTTTTTGTCTTAATTCCATCATTAATATAAATGTAAACCATGCTCATAGTAAAAATTTAAACTGTTCTGAAGGGAGTAAAATGAAAAGTTCCCCTTTCCCTCTATCACATTTCTGCTGTCCATAATCAGGACCATTAATAATTGTGAATAAATGCATACACACACATACACACATCCTTTTTATTGAGGTATAGTTTACGTATATATTTTATATGTATATCTGTATATATAATACATGTATATCCCTTAAAAACATGCAAAAGGTTGTCATATTCTACATACTAATGTGCAACTAGTTTTCAACTACTTTAGTTCACTTACATACTTTGGGTTTATTTTCATACCAACTCTCTCTCTTTCACGTGTGCACAATCTTCCATTGCCTGGATTGATATTGTTTGCATAACCTATTTCATAATGATGGTCATTTCAGGGTTTTCCAGTTTTGTCTACTACAGAAAATGCTGTAGTGAACATAGTTGTCCATCTCTTTGCATGTTTGCTTCTGCAGTGAAATCTATAGCACAAATTCCTAAAAGTAGAACTGTTGGGTCAAAGGGTACATACTTTAAAATTTTTACAGTTATTGCCCTATTGCCTTCCAAAAAGTTTATATCAGTTTACACTTCCACAATCTCTCTATGAGAGCTCCTGATTCTCCATACCCTTAGCAAACTTTTAAAGCTTGTCCATTGTGATGAAAAGGATATATCAGTGCAGAGGTAAGGTAGAACAGTAGGTAAGAGTGAGGTCTTGGAGCCCCAGAACCTAGGTTTGATTCCTGACTCTACCTCATCCAAGCTGTATAACTTTGGACAAGTACTTACAGCTAAGTCTCAGTTTTCTCATCTGGAAAATGGGAATGATATAATAGTACCTACCTTGAAGGGTGGTTGTCATTGCAAAGATGAAGCAGGTGCCTCAGGCATGGTAAATGTTGATGTTAGTGTTTTGTTTACCTTTCAGTATTTCATGTCATTAACTTAAAATTCAAAATTTTTCTTCTTAAGAAAAATGAATAGAATGACTTAAGTGATCTAATCAAACTATCGGAAAGATGAAATGTGAATTCACCCACACAATTCATACTTGGAAAGGTCCTGAAACGAGTTTCCTTCCTGTGGTAATGTTGGGTTAAGAATGTGAGAGAAAAGAATGATTGGCATGTACTGATTGAGTCTTTGCAAAAGCGTTGCCACCACAGTACTGTTGCTTTCTTTAGACAGTCAACTCAGTGTCTACTGCCTTGTGTGGTGTGTCCATTTGTAAAAGACTAGCATGAAAATTATTGCAAATTTGTGAAAAGGGATCAATTAATATTGTTCTAGAATACATTGTTGAAATACTTTGTTTCATATTTTAATATTTTAGTCTACTCTAAGTATAAATGTGTATCCATATTGCAGTTATTGACATGATATTCTAAGCATTTGTCTATTGCTTGTTTTAGTATTGAAAAAGGAAAGAAAATTAGAAATTGGAAAGATATGCATGTTTTACCTTGTGTGGTTTCACTTTAAGAGAAACTAGAAGAACTTAGCTAGGTTCAGTTGTCTGAAGATTTCTTCATGTTTTATCACCCCCAGTTCCAGAAACCTGTTGTTGGAAAATAATTCAGTTTTATTTTTCTCAAAATATCATTCTAGTAATTCTGTTACAAAGTATATAATGTGTTATGTGATGCAAGTACAAATGACCACGTATAAAATGTTAGGAAAATACCACAGTTGTTTAATCACATTTACTTAATTATTAACTTAGAATCAGATGTAAGACTGACTACTATAGAAGCCAGAAAGCCTAACTGGTGCCAAAATGAGGAAGTTTTACTCATGTTATTAACCATAACAATTGCTGTATGGAGGATTGCCATATCTCAACCAGTTTTTAGTAGATAAAACCTGCGATAGTTAAGGTTGTGTGTCAACTTGGTTAAGCCACGATTCTCAGAGGTTTGGCAGTTATGTAATGATGTAGTCATCCTCTATCATGTTATCTGATGTGATCAGCCAATCAATCGTGAGGGGAGTTTCTTCAGGGGTATGGCATGCATACAATGTATATATGGACGTTCTGGCAAAGCTGTCTCGCTTGCCCTGGATCCTGCATCTGGCTCCTCATCACCTAACATCCAGTTCTTGGAACTTGATCCAGTGGCTTTCCGGATTGCCTGCTGATCTTGGGATTCATTGTCATCTGCAACCTGTGAGCCAGTGGAATGCCATTTGAATTACCAATCTCGGGTTCATCTTGGGTTCATCAGTCCCTGCCCCTGCAGCTACATGAGTCAGGAGAAACTTCCAGCCTGACAACTGACCCATGGACTTAGGACTTGCCAGTGTCCACAACCACATGAGCCATTTCCTTGAGATAAATCCTTGAGATATATATATATATTTTATATATATATATATTTATATATGTGTCTTAGGCTGGGTTCTCTAGAGAAGCAAAACCAGTAAGTATATAAATATATATATAGAGAGAGATTTATATCGGGGAAATGGCTCACATGGTTATAGAGGCTGGAACATCCCAAGTCCATAGGTCAGGATAGAGGCTTCTCCTGATTCACGTAGTCGCAGGGGCTAGTGAACCCAAGATCGGCAGGTCAGAGAGCAGGGCTCTTTCTCACAGACTGCGAAGATTGATGAATCTCAAGATTGGCAGGCAAGACCACAGGTAAGCTGCTAGCTCAAGTCCCAAGAACTGGAGGTCAGATGAACAGGAGCCAGCTGCAGGATCCAGCGCAAGCAAAAGCCCAAGAGCCTTAGCAGAATGTCTACTCATATTCCATGAAGGCCACATGCCCAAGGAAACTCTCTTTCAAATAATTGGCTACTCACAGCAGATCCCATCATAGAATGGATCACAACAACATATGACTGCCAAACCACTGAGAATCATGGCCCAGAAAGTTGACATACAACCTTAACCATCACAATACGCGTCACTGGTTTTGCTTCTCTAGAGAACCCAGCCTAAGACAAAACCACATATCATTGCATAGAACTGGATGCCTGAATTGCAGACCCCTCCATCAGAATCATCTGTGGCTCTACTTTTTTTTTTTTTTGGACTGGGAAAAAATCTTTTTTTTTCATTTTTTTAATTGTACTTTAGATGAAGGTTTACAGAACAAACAGTTTCTCATTAAACAGTTAGCAGACATATTGTTTTATGATATTGGTTAACAACCCCAAAACATGTCAACAGTCTCCCTTCTCGACCTTGGAGGATCTTTTTTTTTTTGGTGAAAATATACATAGCCAAAGTTACACCATTTCAAAAGTATCTACATGTACAATTCAGTGACATCGATTACATTCCTCCAGTTGTACTGCTATTCTCACTATCTTTTCTCAAATTATTCCATCACCATTATCTTCAACTCACTGCCCCCTAGGCTTCCCATCAAAGCTTTGAGTTGCTATTGTAAATTTGATCTCACATAGATAATTATTTTTTTTTGTACCTTAGATGAAGGTTTGCAGAACAGTTTCTCATTAAACAGTTAGTACACATATTGCCCTATGACAATGGTTAACAAACCCATGACACATCAACACTGTCCCTTCTCAACCTTGGGTTCCCTATCACCAGCTTTCCTGTCCCCTCCTGCCTTCTAGTCCTTGTCCCTGGACTGCTGTGCCTCATTAGTCCTGTTTTGTTTTATGAGGCTGTCCAATCCCCGGCTGAATGGTGAACCTTGGGAGTGACTTCACCACTGAGCTAAAAGGGTGTCCGGGGTCCATACTCTCGGGCTTTCTCCAGTCTGTCAGGCCAGTAAATCTGGTCCTTTTTTGTGAGTTAAAATTTTGTTCTACATCCTTTTTCAGCTCTGCCCAGGACCTTCTATTGTGATCCCTGTCAGAGCAGTCAGTGGTGGTAGCCGGGCACCATCTAGCTGTACTGGACTCAGTCTGGTGGAGGCCTTGGTAGCTGTGGTCCATTAGTCCTTCAGACTAATCTTTTCCTTGCATCTTGTTCCCTTCCTTCTCCCTTGCTCCTGAAGGGGTGAGACCAGTGGAGTATCTTAGATGGCTGCTCACAGGCTTTTAAGACCCCAGACGCTACTCACCAAGGTAGAATGTAGAACATTGTCTTTATAAACTGTGTTATGCCAATTGAGTTGATGTTCCCCGAGACCATGGTCTGCCCAGCAATTCAGTCCTTCGGGGAGTTTGGATGTGTCTATGGAGCTTCCATGACCTTTCCTTGTACAAGTTGTGCTGGCTTCCCCAGTACTGTGTACTGTCTTACCGTTCACCAAAGTTACCACTTATCTATCGTCTATTTCGTTCCTCCCCACCCCTCCCATCCCTCGTAACCAACAAAAATAGTTTCTTTTTTTATGTAAACTTTTACGTGAGTTTTTACAGTAGCGGTCTCATACAATATTTCTCTTTTTGTGATTGACTTATTTCACTCAGCATAATGTCCTCCAGATTCACCCATGTTATGAGATGCTTCACAGATTCATCATTGTTCTTTATCTTTGCATAATAATCCATTGTGTGTATGTACCATAGTTTGTTTATCTGTTCATCTGTTGATGGACATCTAGGTTGTTTCCATCTTTTTGCTATTGTGCACAGTGCTGCAATGAATATGGATGTGCATATGTCTATTCGTGTGACGGCTCTTATTTCTCTAAGATATATTACTAGGGGCAAGATTACATTTTGTAGCACTTTTTTTTTGTGGTGCTGACGTTTTCTTTGTTCCTCTTACTCTCCTCTGCTGAGTTCCTTTTGTTTGTGGATTTTTCTTCTGTTCTTTTGTTTTTGTAGGTTTTGTTTTTACTAAAAGTTTATGTTTTTCTTCTTTATTTTGATGAGTAGATTTCTTAACTTTCTTTGTGGTTACCTTGAAATTTACCCTTATCTTCCTAGATTTGAGCCATTCTCTTATTACTTGGTATTGCCTTGCCTTCCTCTCCATTAGAAGGTTCTATACCTACACCGTTTATTCCCTCTTCTATTGTTCTGATGCTCTTGTCATTTACAGATTAACCTCTCTTGTTCCCTGTAATAATTCTTCTGGTTTTGCATAGTCCTTAAGAGTTCACTTCCTAGGTTGGTATCTGACTAGTACAATCCTGTGTCCTATATTCAGCCTTGAGTCTGATGTTGTTTGCAGATCGAAGTACTCCTTATAATAAGTCTTGTAAGTTTAGTTTGGTTTTTACATACTCCCTTATTTTCTGTTTATCTGGAAATGACCTAATTTCACCATCAAATTTGAAAGAGAGTTTTGGAGGATATATTATTTTTGGCTGGCAATTTTTTTCTTTCATGGTTTTATATATGTCATCCCAATGCCTTCTTGCCTGCATGGTTTCTGCTGAATAATCTGAGCTTAGTCTTATTGTTTCTCCTCTGTACGTGACTTTTTGTTTTTCTCGAGCTGCTCTCAGGATTCGTTGTCTCTGGTTTTAGCAAGTGTGATTATGATATGCCTTGGTGATTTTCTTTTGGGTCTATCCTATATGGGGTTCGTGGAGCTTCTTGGATGGTCAGCTTTTCATCTTTCCTGATATTGGGGAAGTTTTCTGTCAGCACTTCTTCAATGATCCTCTCTGTGTTTTCTGTTTTCTCCCCTTTCTGGGACTCCGATCACTCACAGATTTTTGCTTTTGATTGTATCCCACATAATTCTCAGGGTTTCTTCATTTTTCTTCGTTCTTTTTTCTGATATTTCCTCAAACAGAATTGTATCCAAGTGTTTGTCTTCAGTTTCACTGATCCTATCTTCCATCGTTTCAGACCTGCTCCTCAGCCCTTCTGTGACACTGTCCATTTCTGAAATCTTGTTGTTTATCTTTTGGGTTTCTAATTTTTGTTTTTGTACGATTTCTAGTTGTGAGTTTATTTTATCATTTTATTCCTGTATTATTTTCTTGAATTCCTCTATTTTTTGGAATGTATTTTCCATAAATTTGTCTATTTTTTTCTTCATTTTTGTCTGCTTTTTGCTTCAACTCTTGGATAATTCTGAATATTAGAGATTTGAATTCCCTATCAATTAGGTCTAGTGCCTTTTCTTCTACTGGAAGGTCATCTGGTGTTTTATTTTGGACACCTACTGGAACCACCCTGTCATGTTTTTCTAAATGTTTTGATATTGTCTGCTCTCTTTGGGGAATTGAGTGGTTATTTTCCTCGTTTATTGATTGTAGACTTGTTTGTTTCATCCTGCTTTTTTGTTTTATTTGGTTGTGTCTGAGCAGGCGGTCTGTGCATTCTTTGTTGTTTACTCATCTGTGGGCACGATATTTTTCACCCCCTTCTCCAATGGGCAGGTTCAGTCACTCAGGTATGGTACAGAAGGTCAAGTCCAGCTGAAGGGGAGTTTCTGGGATGGGTTGTTTGTCACACATACCAGGACTGACAGTGAGGACCGGGAATCAGTGCAGGGCAGGTTCCTGTAGGCTGTGCCTGTGCTGCTTGGGAGTGTGATATGCAGTGCATGGTTCATGTAGGCAGGAAGGAGGGGGTAGATTGTGATGTGTGGAGCTAAGATGGGTATGGGAAAGATGAGAGAGAGAAGAGGAACTGGAGCTGAAAACATACACACAAACAAAACAAGAGTGCTAAGGGAGCTTGCTTTTGGAGTGGAGAGATGAGAGACTTAGAAATGGGGAAAAACAAAAATAAAAAAAGGAAAAAGGGTAAAAGAAAAAGATGAATAAATCAAGAGACTGGAAATGAATAAAGACAAAAGGGGAATAAGAGAGAGAAGAAAACAAAACAAAGAAAAAAAAGAAAAAAGAAATACCCCCAGGGATGTCCCTGTGCATCTGTGCAGAGTAAAGGAGTAGCTTCCAAGCCACGTGGTACTGCCTGGCTAGAAGGGGCTCCCAAGCCAAGAAAAGAAAAAAGAAAACAAACAAACAAATCAAAACAGAACAAATCAGAGCAAACAAACAAACAAACAAAAAAGCCCCAGGAGTCCCACCGGAGTGACGGCACGGGCTGGAAAGCAGTCTCACAGTTGAGCGGTGTTTTGCAGCCTTTCAGGAAGAAGCAAAGATGGCGCAAGGAGCCAGGTATTTGAGAGAAAGGAGGGGGAGGTGGTGAGAGGTAAGTAAGAAATCTAAAGAAGCAGATAAAAGCAACACCAGCAGCCAACAAAAGGCACTCAGGGAGCCGGCCAGTGCAGGCAGATGGAATCCAAGCGACACTGGGGTGAAGCTGGTTCTTCCCAGCCAAGAGACTGTGGCTGCAGGAAGCAGAGAAGGCTAAGTGGGGGTGAAGAAGGGTGGAGGGTGGGAAAGCATATATCGCTGGTTACCGGTTGCTCTGTCTCCTGCTAGAAGCTCTGTGAAGCTACTTTCTTGTACCCCATGTTTGCTGATCTCTGATAGGATTCCAAGATGGCGGATCTGTGCTGCGGTAGCTGATAGGGGAAGTCTGCATATATCTCTCCTCACTCTCTGTTCTCGGTCAATTTCTTATTCCATTCGGGTCTTGGCTGAGTTCTTTATCTCTTCATTTGATGCTTAGGGTTTCAGGACTGACGTGTGACTCTGTTTGACTTAGTTTTTCTGATCTTTGCTGCAGAGGGACGGCGTGGTGCTTCTGAATATAGCACCATGTTGCCCAGAAGTCATGTGGTTCTTCTTAAAACTTTAGATTTCCCAAGACCTCAAGTCATCCCTCTCCTCATCCCACCAATTTTCTAATTATTTGTTATTTCTGGGCCTCAGTACATATCTCTGTGAGAGGAATTCAGGGAAATGTACATTTTCTAGAAGAAATGTAGAAGAATCTTTAGAAGAATTGCTTTGTAAAAGAAGCACTCTAAGTGATGCCTATGCAAACCAAAGTTCAAGAATCATTGGTATAACATTATGATGTAGGCTCCACCATTTAGCAGGAGCCTTCAGGAACTGTTGGAAAGTTTCTGTCTCCTCAGTAGAGTCATACTACCTTCCAAGATGGTAGAAAATGGGGTAGCAGGCTGTGCTGGAATGGTGCATAATCATATCTTCTTGGGAGTTAAAAAGTAATGTAACTATGCCTTCATCACCCTTATAAAGTCTCTCAGAATTGAAATAGGCTCTGTTTGGATTTTTTTTTTTTTTGAACTGTGACTAACTGGGAATCAAATTGGATACAGAAATGGCCAGAAAGGAGAAAATGCCCAGGCCCTTACTAACAGATAGCTTTGATGACCATGCTGATACGAAAATGTAATGAAAGAGGTGATCTTATGAATTAAGAATATTGATAGACATTTAATTACATACATTACAATAAATTATTTTTTAACTATAAATTGAAATTTTTTTCACTAAGAAACATCATAAGGGGTGAGTTGAAGTGGGGAGATGTCTTAGATTATTAGCGTTTGCCTTAGGCTGGGTTCTCTAGAGAAGCAAAACCAGTGAAGCATATATAAATAAATAAATATATATATATGTATATATATAAATTTATCTCAAGGAAATGGCTCACATGATTGTGGAGGCTGGCAGGTCCCATGTCTGTGGTTCAGGCATTAGGCTGGAGGCTTCTCCTGACTCATGTAGTGCAGGGGCTGACAAACCAAAGATCGACAGTTCAGACAGCGGGCCAATGACTCATGTGCTGTGGAGGCTGATGAATCAAAGATCAGCAGGTAGGATGGCAGGCCTCTGGCTCAAGATCGAAGAACCAGAGGTCAGATGATGATGAGCTGGATGCAGTATCCAGAACAAGCAAGCTTTGCCAGAGCATTGTATATATATTGGGTACAGGCCACACCACCAAGGAAGCTCCCTTTTCAACTGATAAGCTGCTCAAGTCAAATCACAAAATAGGGGATGACTACATCAGATCACAAAATGGAGGATTAGTACTTCATTACATGACTACCAAATTACGTCACTACATAACTGCTAAACCACTGATAATCATGGCCCAACTAAGCTGACACACAACCTTAACCATCACAGTCCATCCCTTGTCAACTTGTCACCTGTACACATTTCCTTGAACAATACGTAATCTCTAAATAAAGACAATTTTAAAGTCATACTTGAACCTGACATGATACAGCTAACATGCATACAACTGAAAATGCACTAGTCACATTTACATGTTATATTTTATAAGTGAAGAAAACAAAAATATTTGATGCACTCATACAAGGAAGAAATACTCATAACAAATACAATCCTTGTTTCTGCAACTGGTAACATGGTCGTAGCTGGTATTTAGAACTACCTTCTTCCACCTCTGATTCTGTATTCCCTTTACATTCTGCAAGCACCTCAGCTGGTTGTGTTTCTTTGCCTGGTAGGGTGATATAAACCTTTATTCCTGAAAGGTCTGTGCCATTAGCAGTCATGTTGGAATTTGGTTGCTGTAGTTTTCCACTGACTTTAATCACAGGGCATGGTAGTATTGAGAGACACCCTAGCGGATCTCCTGTATTCCAGACATACACTTCTTTACCTCCATTACGTAATATTAATCCAATTTCCCCTTGTTAATCAGGATCAATCACCTCAGCCAATATGGTAACTCCCTTCTATGCCTGTTGATCCAGAGGGTTGAGGAGCCCAAAGTGGCTGGGTGGAATTCTTAATTTCCAGTTCAGTGGAATCAGTGTTTTATCTCCAGGTGGGGGTATTCCTCCCATTGGAACTAAGACCTCTAGACTTGTAGAGCATAAGGTCATGGGAACAGGAAGCAAAATTTTAGTGAGTGGATCACTAGGAGTAACAGTGAGTGATGCCATTCTCATTTCCAACCGTTGGTTCCTGGATCCATGAATCCTGGCTATGAGAGAAACAGCACCACATATTGGACGCTGGTTTAGAGCATATACAGCCTCCTGGAGAACATTCCGAACCCTGCCAAGTATTGCGACCTACCTGGCAATAACTGTTTCTTTAAAAAGCCATTCTATTAAATGAAAATAGAGAATAGAAAGACAATTGAAAGAGTTAATAAGAAGAAAACCTGATTCTTTGAAAAGATCAACAAACTGATAAACCATTGGCTAAACTGACAAAAGAAAAACAGGAGAGGAAGCAAATAACCCGTATAAGAAATGAGCTGGGTGATATCACAACAGACTCAACTGAAATTAAAAGAATCATAACAGGACACTATAAAAAATTGTACTCTAACAGATTTGAAAACCTAGAGGAAATGGACAAATTTCTAGAAACTCACTACCTACCTAAACTAACACAAACAGAGGTAGAACAACTAAATAAACCCATAAC
>NW_004444006.1:3738891-3746687 GCF_000243295.1 Trichechus manatus latirostris | reverse complement strand
TATTCAGGCGGCTAACAGACACATGAAGAAATGCTCAGGATCATTAGCCATTAGAGAAATGCTTATCAAAACTACACTGAGATATCATCTCACTCCAAAAAGGCTAGCATTAGTCCAAAAAACACAAAGTAATAAATGCTGGAGAGGTTGTGGAGAGACTGGAACACTTATACACTGTTGGTGGGAATATAAAATGGTACAACCACTTTGGAAATCGAATTGACGCTTCCTTTTAAATCTAGAAATAGAAGTGCCATATGATCCAGCCATCCTGCTCCTTGGCATATATCCTAGAGAAATGAGAGCTGTCACACAAATAGATATATGCACAGCCATGTTCATTGCAGCACTGTTCACAATAGCAAAAGATGGAAACAACCTAGGTGCCTATCAGGGACGAATGGATACACAAATTATGGTATACCCACACAATGGAATACTACGCAAAGATAAAGATCAATGATGCGGTGGTGAAACATAACATGGAGGAATCTGGAGGACATTATCCTGAGTGAATTTAGTCAATCACAGAAGGACAAAAATTGTATAAGACCACTATTATTAGAACTCAAAAAAAGGTTTAATCTCAGAAGAAAACATTCTTTGATGGTTACGAGGGTGGGGAGGGACAGTGAGGGTTATTTACTAACTAGATAGTAGATAAGAATTATCTTAGATGAAGGGAAGGACAGCACACACTACAGGGGAAGTCAGCACAACTGGACTAGACCAAAGCTAAGAAGTTTCCTGAATGCAGTCAAACACGTTGAGGGACAGAGTAGCAGGGGCGAGGGTATGGGAACCATGCTTTCAGGGGACATCTAGGTCAACTGGCATAACAAGGCTTGTTAAGAAAATGTTCTGCGTCCTACTTTGGTGAGTGGCATCTGGGGTCTTAAAAGCTTGCAAGCAGCTGTCTAAGATGCATCAATTGGTCCCAACCACCTGGAGCAAAGGAGAATGAAGAACACCAAAAACACAAGGAAAGTATTAGCCCAAGCGACAGAAAGGGCCACATAAACCAGAGACTTCATCAGCCTGAGACCAGAAGAACTAGATGGTGCCTGGCTACCACCAATGACTGCCCTAACAAGGAACACAACTCTTTAGTCCCTGATGGAGCAGGAGAAAGGTGGGGTGCAGAACTCAAATTCTAGTAAGAAGACCAGACTTAATGTTCTGAGACTGGAGGCGCCCCGGAAAGCATGACCCCTGGACTCTCTATCAGCCTAGAACTAAAACAATTTCCGAGGCCAACTCTTCAGACAAGGATTGGACTGGACTATGAGGAGTGCGTCTCTTAGCTCAAATAGATTCAAGAGACTAAATGGGCAGCTTCTGTCTGGAGGAAAGATGGGAAGGTAGAGAGGGCTAGGAGGTGGTTGAATGGAGATGGGGAATCAGTGGTGGAAAAGAGAAGTGTGCTGTCACAGTATGGGGAGAGCAATTAGGGTCACATAACAACGTATGTATAAATTTTTATATGGGATAGTAACTTGAAATGTAAACTTCATTTAAACTACAACAATAAAGAAAAAAAATAAAAGGCCATTCTATCGTTCTATCAAGCAAACTGCTTCAGGATGATGCAGGACATAGTAAGACCAGTGAATTCCATGAGCATGGGCCCATTACTCTACTTCATTTGCTGTGAAGTGAGTCCCTTGATCTGAGGCAATGCTGTGTGGGATACCATGAGAGTGGATAAGGCGTTCTGTGAGTCCACAGATGGTAGTTTTGGCAGAAGCATTGCATGCAGGGAAGACAAATCCATATCCAGAATAAATTTATAACCCAGAAAGAATGAAACACTGCCCTTTTCATGATGGAAGTGGTCCAATGTGGTAAGCCTCCCACCAGGTTACTGGCTGATTACCTCAAGGAATGGTGCCATATCGGGGACTCAGTGTTCATCTCTGATGCTGGAAGATTGGGCACTTAGCAGTGGCTGTAGCCAAGTCAGCCTTGGTGAGTGGAAGTCCATGTTGTTGAGCTCATGCATAACCTCCATCCCTGCTGCCATGACCAGTTTGCTCATGATCCCATTGGGCAACCACAGAAGTGGCTGGGGAAAGAGGATTACTGGTGTCCAGAGAACGCGTCGTCCTATCCACTTGATTGTTAAAGTCCTCCTCTGCCAAGGTGAGCTTTCACATGAGACACAGATATCTTCACTTCTTTGGCCCATTCTGAGAGATCTATGCACATGCCTCTTCCCCATACCTCCTTGTAACCAATTTTCCAATTATGTTCCTTTGTAGTCCCGGACCATACAACCAAACAATTGGCCACTGCCCATGAATCAGTATACAATTGTACATCTGGCCATGTCTCCTTCCAAGCAAAGTGAACAACCAGGTGCATTGCTTGAAGTTCTCCCCACTGGGAGAATTTCCCTTCACCACTGTCCTTCAGGGAGGTCCTAGAAAGGGGCTGCAGTGCTGCTGCTGTTCACTTTCTAGTGGTGCCTGCATATCATGCAGAACCAACTGTAAACCAGGCATAAGTTCTCTGTTCCCATGAGGCCATAGGTGCAGACTGGGAGGGGGAAGACAATGTGACAAGAGTGGAAACCATGGGCATTTGAGCCACTTCCTCATGCAACTTACTTGTGCCTTCAGGTCCTGCTAGAACCCGATCTTGTATATACCACTTCCATTTAGTAATGGAGTGCTGTTGTGCATGTCCAACTTTATGACTCTCTGGGTCTGCCAACATCCAATTCATGATTGGGATTTCAGGCTGTATGGTGAATTGGTGGCCCATGGTTAAGAGTTCATCTCTACTACATTCCAGTAACAAGCCCAAAAGCTGTTTCTCAAAAGGAGAATAGTTAACTGCAGAGGATGGCAGGGCATTGCTCCAAAATCCTAAGGGTCTACATTGCAATTCACCAATAGGGGCCTGCCAAAGACTCCAGACGGTATCTCTATTTGCCACTTCAAGCACCATTGGATCAGCTGGATTATATGGCCCATGTGGCAGAGAGACTTGCACGGCAGCCTGAACTTGTTACAGATCTTTCTCTTGTTCTGGGCCCCAATGAACACTAGCAGCTTTTCAAGTCACTTGATAAATTGGCCAGAATAGCACACCCAAATGAGGGCTGTGTTGCCTCCAAAATACAAAGAAGCCAACCAGGCTTTGTGCCTCCTTTTTATCTGTAGGAGGGGCCAGACACAGTAACTTTTTTTTTTTAGGCGGGAAAAGGCATCATCTTTATTCATGAAAGAGGCGGGGTTATGAAGATTAGGTGCGCACGCAGGAGGCAGCCCAAGACGGAACCCATAACAAAGGCTCCTGGGACTGGATGGCTCCTGGGACTTATTATGGGGTGTTGCGCCTGCGCAGTACCCCCATGGTGCTGGCTCGATTCCTGTCGCGGGTCTGTCGGTCACCTTGCAAATGTCTGTGCGTGCTCCAGGGACAAGATTGGTCACCTTGTGGATATCTGCACATGCTCCAGGGACAAGATCGGGCCGGTTCTTCTGGAAAACATCGTAGAAGTACATTGGGAGCTGGGTGGGTTGTTCTTTCATTATTGCATGTTGCAAGATAATGGGTTTTGTGTCATTAGTTAAGCACATGTTTTTATTTCAGGGTCCTTTGCCTAGGGGCCCAGTCCCTTTTTCCCTTCCCTATCTCATTCCCTGCTGAGAGATTTCATACTAATAATTCTTTATGAGGGTGTAGGGGTGGAGGTCTCTTCTTCTGTAACTTCTTCAAGCTGACACTGGGTTGTTGGCCTGCCTAGCAGAGTAGAAATCTCTCCCTACTCTAATGGTTGGGATGGCTCTTCACCAGAGAGGGGCTGAAAGCCCTGCACTACCATTGATTTTAAATGGAACTGTTGGAGTCTAGATGAGACGAATAGGGCGAGTAGTTTTAAAAAAGGCATGGGCCGAAAAGAAGCAAGAGGAGAAGGGTAACAGCAGGTCCCAGCAGTGGTAAAAACTAAGTTAGCGAAGGTAAAAAGCCTTTAATCTTGCCAGATGCTATTGCTGTCTCTTGGTCCTTGAAGGAGACCCAGCAGTTAGTTAGGTTGGCTCCCAAGCTGTAAGCCTGGCACAGCTGTATCAGAGAGTTGTCGTCCCACTGGGCCTTCTGCTCAATTAAAGCAAAAAGGGGAGTAAGGAGGAGGAGTACAAGCAAGGGGCTGGCCATTTTCGGTTAGGGTTTATGCCCAGCATGGGCAAAAATGGTCCTTCTCGGGAGGATTTCCTTGACGGCAAAAAGGCAGGCAATATTAACAAGAGCAGAATAGCAAACAGTGTTCCTATCAGAGAAGGAAGGTCAGGCATTACTTATCTTCGATCTTTTTTCCTTTTAAACAGGAACTTCAGGTCTTCCACGGGCTTGCAGGTGTATTGATGTTTTCCAGTAAGTGTGCCTTCTTCAGGCTGAGCATCCTGGGACATAAGGTTTAACTTGGGAGTTATGTAACCAGGGGGTGACTGTCTTTAGCTTTACTGCAGTTGGTGTTGTAAGGACAACCTGGAAGGGCCCGGTCCACTTTCTCTGGAGATGACTCTCGGGTGTGCTCTCTCTCCAAATTTTTAAGAGCACTACATCTCCTGGTTCATAGGCATGGAAGCTCCCTTTGTTGGGGGCAGGTAACACTTTATTCCCATATTTTTTTATGGCTTTTTGGACTTGCCCCAGGTTAATTAAGTACTTTAGTGATTGGTTTAATTCTGGGTCAGTGCAGACACAGTAACTTATCCTTCACTTTAGAGGAATATCTCGACATGCCCCACACCACTGGACCCCTAGAAGTTTCACTGAGGTGGAAGGTGCCTGAATTTTTGTTGAATTAATTTTCCACCCTCTAACACACAAATGTCTTACCAATAAACCTAGAGTCATTGATACTTCTTCCTTACTAGGTCCAAACAGCATAATGCCATCAATGTAATGGACCAGTGTGACGTCTTGTGGAAGGGAAAGGCGATTAAGTCCCCTGAGGACTCAAATATGACATAGGGTTGGAGAGTTGTTATACCTCTGAGGTCAGCAACTAAAGGTGTATTGCCGGCCTTGCCAGCTGAAGGCAAACTTTTTCTGGTGGTCCCATGAAACAGAGATGGATAAAAAGGCATTGACCAGATCAATGGCTACATACCAGGAGATGCATTAATTGCTGAAGCAATGAAACTACATCTCGAATAGCAGCTGCAATTGGAATCACCACCTGGTTAAGTTTGTGATTATCTTCTGTCATTCTGCAAGATCCATCTGTTTTCTGCACAGCTGAATGGGGAATCACCACTCCTGCATCCTTCAAGTCCTTAATAGTGGAAGTTGTCTCTGCATTTCCTCCAAGAATTCGGTATTGCTTTTGGTTTACTATTTTCCTAGGTAGGGGCAGTTCTAATGGCTTCCACTTGGTCTTTCATATCATAATAGCACTTATTCCACATGTCAGGGATCTTATGTGGGGGTTCTGACAATTGCTGAGTATGTCTATTCCAATTATGCATTCTGGAACTGGGAAAATCACTACAGGATGGGTTCAGCAAACTGCTTGACCCACTGTGAGATGGACCTGAGCTAAGACTCCATTAATAATCTGACCTGCATACACCCTTGATCCTACTGGTGGGCCACAGTGACATTTTGGGTCTCCTGGAATTTGTTTCAGCTCAGAACCAGTGTCCAGTAATCCCCGAAAAGTCTGATTATTTCCTTTTCCCCAGTGAATAGTCACTCTTGTAAAAGGCCATAGATCCATTCAGGGAATGCTGGGAAAAATATTGATAGCATAAATTTTTGGCAGTGCAATGGGGTCCCTCATCAAGGGGACACAGCCTCCCCTTCAAACAAGGGGTTTTAGGTCTTTAAACTGGCTCATGTCTGGGAATTGATTGAAGGGGTGTGACTCTCTATTCTGGCAATTTAAGTTAGACTGCCATTCACTTGACCTAGAATTTTTCTGCTTGTATACATCAAGTAAATATTTAGTAGGTTTCCCATGTATTTCACTCCTATGGACACCATGACTAAGTAGCCAATGCTATAAGTCCATATGAGTCAGACTATTCTGATTACTGCTTTGACTCTGCTGTCCATTACGGTAACCACAGCCATCCTGTCTTTGTCAACTGAGTGCCGCCACAAGGCCTCTACCACCAGGAGGTCCAATCAGCCCCATTGTAGTTAGGTGTCTTAATTCAGTTCGGGAAGTTCCCACTCTCAAATATGACTTACATAAAATAGAAATCACAGCAGTCTTCAAAGATGCTGGGGTTCCTTTCACAAACTGGTTCCTCACCATTGTGGTAAAAGGTGTGTCTGCTGGGCACTCCATGTGTGGTTCTGTGGGTCTAACTTGATAAATCCACTCTAACATGAGAATTTCCCTAAGCCTTTGGATACCGTCTTCTACAGTATACCAAGGCAGGTCTGATACTTCATCTTGATTTAGTGTAGGCCACTGTGAAATCCATGCTTCCGTAAACCAACCAAATAAACTATTAGATCCTTTCCTAACTTCTCAAGCTGAAACTTTGAAGAATCTGTGCTTAGTGGGTCCATATCAATAATCTCAGACTGATCCATCTTTTTGTTCCTTGCACCATTATCCCACACCCTTAATAGACATTCCCACACATATTCCCCAGGTTTCTGTTTGTACATGTTATAAAAGTTAAGCAGTTCTTTTGGAGTGTAGCATACCTCCTCCTGGATAACACTTTGTACTTCTCCTTTTGGGGTTCACTGGGTCTTAAATCTAGTTATAGGTCTAGAAGCAAAAACGGGTGGGGTGGATGGGTCCCGGAAACATTCAGCAATGTCTTGTAAGGCATCTACCTAAGGCGATGCCCCAGGTAATGCCCAAGGTGATATCTCAGACAGACTCTTCAGGCACAGCTAGGTTGATTTCATCAGATGGGGGTGGAAGGGATAATGGTTTTACTGGGGAGGTTGGCTTAGCACAAAAAGATGGAGTGATGTCTTCAGATGGGAGTAAGTGGGCTGGTTTTGTTGGCTGGAGTGAATCCACGGAATCTAGGGGCTCAGTGTCCCCAACTTCCTGATTATCTGCCCATATATCCCCATCAAAAATTTCAGGATCCCATTTCTTCCCAAACAGTGCCCTCACTTTAAGTTCAGATACCATTTGAGGTTGGGAATTCAATTGGCATTGTAATTCAGCCACTTTTATGATCAGACTTTGGATTTTGTTTTTGACAATATCAGCTCTGTTACTAGAAGAAATAAGGCTTTCTTTCAGGGCATAAGTGGCAACTTTGAGGTCTTTTATGCAGTGCTTGAGCTTGACTCTGAAACCGTGTGCTCATCTCTTTCTTTCACCACTTTCTTTCACCAACCAGCTTCCTTATTCTTCTTATTCTGACAAAATTGTAGTAAAGTAGCAAGTATGTGATCACCCATAGCCTCGCTTCTCACCAATACTTGATCTATTGGTGGTGATATTTTGCCTATTGATATTGCCACTTCACACCATGGATTAGCAGTGCCCTATTTACTACTGGAGGCAGAGTCATCAGCACCTTTAAGACAAGTCAGACTTGAGAACCAATTTAGGAAACTTATCCTTATGATTTGGTTTCTCTAGAACCACTCTTGGTATATACACACACACATATACACACACACACACACACACACACACACACATATATATATATATTTACGTATCAAGCCCTGGTGGCACAATGGTTAAGTACTCGGCTGCTAACTGAAAGGTTGGTGGTTCCAACCCACCAGTGACCCCTTGAGAGAACGACCTGGCAATCTGTTCCTGTAAAGATTACAGCCTAGAAAACTCTGTG
>NW_004444006.1:3720849-3738791 GCF_000243295.1 Trichechus manatus latirostris | reverse complement strand
TATATATATATAAAGAGAGAGAGATTTATCTCAAGGAAATAGCTCATGTGGTTGTAGAGGCTGGCAAGTCCCAAGTGCATGGCATCAGGCTGGAGGCTTCTCCTGACTCACCTGGCTGCAGGGGCTGATGAATCCAAGATCAGCAGGTAAGACAGCAGGCTGCTGGCTCAGGGTCTGTGGAGGCTGATGAACCCCAAGATTGACAGGCAATACAGCAGCCGCTGGCTCCAGTCCCCAAGAACCAGAGGTCAGATGATGATGAGCTGGATGCAGGATCCAGAACAAGCGAGCTTTATCAGAACATCCATGTTTATATTGTATGCAGGCCATGCCCCCAAGGAAACTGCCTTTTCAACTGATTGACTGCTCACATCATTCACAAAATGAGGATGACTAAATTAGATCACAAAGTGGAGGATGACTACATCATTATATAACTGCCAAATTACATCATTAATAACTACCAAACTACATCATAACTGCCAGACCACTGATCATCAGGGCCCAGCTACGTTGACACACAACATTAATCATCACTGTGCTGCTATAGCAGAAATACCACAAGTACATTGCTTTAACCAGCAGAGATTTATTTTCTAACAGTTTAGGAGGCTAGAAGTCCAAATTTAGGGCACTGGCTCTAGGGAAAGGTTTTCTTTCTCTGTTATCTCGGGGGAAGGTCCTTGTCTCTTCAGATTCTGTTCCTCGGTTCCTAGGTGATCCCCACCTGCCATCAATCTTTCTCCGTTTGTACTTGCTTCTCTGTGCCTGATCTGCTCTTTTTATGTGTCAAAGGTGACTGGTTTACAACTCTACATTGATACAGTCTCATTAACGTAACAAAGAAAGTCATATTCCCAAATGGAATTACAATCACAGGTATAGGGGTTTAGAATTTACAACACATATTTTTGGGGGGCACAATTGAATCCATAACAGAGGGTAAGTGGAGAGTTGGATGTAAGGAGAACTATGGAAAATAATTTTTCTTTGCTTCAACCATTTGTCACCTCTAGCACCTAAAAGTTTAAAAATCTTGGCTTAGCCTGAGGAAAGAAACTAGGCCAAGTCCAGTAAAAGTAGAGAATGGGCCAGAACCAGGACTGGAGCTAAGAGTGGTGCCAATGGTAGTAAAGGATTTAGGCCCAGACAGAACTAGGGGTGGGGCTAGCAGTTTGGTGGGGCTGGGAGGCTGTTTTACATTTTGTCTTATGTTCCATGCAGCACAAGTCTGGACATTCTAGAGGGTTAAGCATTGTAGTATGGGAGCTAGGTCTGTCAGCTAGGTCTTCAGAGAAGTTCCACATAGTCTTTGCTAATCCTGCCTTGGATAATTTCACATCATTTTCTGCAATTACTAACGAATGACCCTGAACTATTTTCCATATTACAGTACCAAATACATCTAGTCACATAAGCAGGAGGGAATGGAGATTAGATGTAGATATGCTAGACTGAAAGACATGGTAATGCAATCACAAGAAATGGCTTTGAATTCAGAGCTGGATGCAAATTATTGTTACATGATTTATTCTTTGTGTGACCTGGGCTAAGTAGCTTAACTTCTCTGAGCTTCAGTTGCCTCATCTGTAAAATGAAGGTGGCAATGGAACGTTCTTCGCCGAGTCGTACAAAATCTATAAGATCATTTATGTAAAGTGCCTGGCATAAGAGAAATCATCAATCTATGCTGCCCGTTCTCTTTCCACATCTCACCACTACTTACCCTCCAGTTTCTCTTCTTGTTTGGTAATGACTGACTGACACACGTCAGTTAACTTCTGTATCTTCTTTACCTATATGTGATGGAAAGATTATAACATTTTAGTACAAAGACCTTTAGAATCTTTTTTAAGAGGCATGTTGTTGTTTTTGTGTGCCATCTAGCAGATTCTGACTCATAGCAACCCTATCTGACAGAGTAGAACTGCCCTATGGGGTTTCCAAGGCTGTAAATCTTTACAGAAGCTGACTGCCACATCTTTCTCCCATGGAGCGGCTGTTGCGTTTGGATACTGTATTTATTTGACTCTCTTGGACAGGTACATTGCCCTTCTAAAAATCTATAACATCTAGTTTATTTCTTTCAAGTTATGAAAGCGATTTATAGGCAGCTGATTCTGATCCTAATGACTGCATTATTAGGTCAAAAGGTTATGATTGTGATTGCAGTATGAACGATAGACACATCAAGCAGATATGCTCCTATCCTGGATGACCCGAGCTGAACAGTGCCAAGACTTGCAGCCAGCCTGCAATCCCACTTTAGAATAATCCACTAAAATCATTGATTGTAGGATGTCAAGTTCTGGCTCTTAAAGCAGAAGGGAGTGTGGCCATGTTGCTGTGCTACAGACCCTGTGAGTGTCCTGAAGCTGAGATAGCATATTAACCGGACTACAAACAGGACTAGAGTGAGTTGAAATGTGAATTTCTCTGGGCAGAAACATGGATTTTCTTCCCTTATGATGATAATGAACAGTCAACTTGTGTTGTTATATAGATAGTAATGTTAATCTAGGAATATCACTGTGGGCAATCTGTCTTCTGCCTCTGGTACTGTCTATCAGAACAAGAACAATGAAAAAACACTGGATTCAACCAACATTTACTGAGGAGTTACTATATGCCAGACACTTTCACATACATTATCTACAATTAATCCTTACAAAACTCTGTGAAGAAGGTATTATTCCAAGTGAGGGAAGTTTAAGTGATTTGCTCAAGGTTACAGAGCTTCTAAGGGGTGGAACTAGACTCAACTTCAGGTCTGTAGTATCTGTACTGCTCCAAGCTTTCTACAGCATCACAGCTGAAACAGAGTGACAGCTTACAAAGGAGATACTGTTCTATATTAGTACTGTGGGGGTGGTGTTACCTTGACATACAAGACACTCAGTCAGTGGAAATGGGATTTCTCTCCCCTAACATTTTATTACGAAAATTTCCAAATATACAGCAAAGTTGAAAGAATTTAGTTCATCACTGTATCTTTTCATCTATCAATTAATCTTATTTTGTATGCATTTCAAAATTGCGGACATCAGTACTCTTTAAACATTTCAGCATGTGTATCATTAACTAGAGTTCAATACGTGTTTACAGTTTTTTTCTTCTGATGTACAATTTACATAGTGTGAAATGCAAACCTCTTAAGAATCTATTTGCTAAGTTTTGATAAATGCTTACACTTGTGTGAGCCAAGCACCTGTCAAGATACAGAAGATTACCATAACCCCAGAGTATTCAAAATGGGATTTCTTTTGCTTCCTTTTAAAATGACGGTAAACCTTGCTTCAGTGTGTGTGTGCGTGCACGCGTGTGATAATAAAGCATCAAATATAAAAAAAATTATTCTGTACTGAATTATAATTTCAATTATTATGAATACACAATAAATAAAACAATATGAAGATATTATACATTTTGGTTATTATTATTAAACATAAAACAAAGAAGTTTATTGGAAAGGCATCTCTTAGTGAAATGGATAACGAGTTGATAGGTTATAGAGCCTTGAGTTAAAGAAGATTCCTCAATATCAGTATTTAAAAATGTCAGTATTTAAAAATGTATTCTTTTTTGTATCACAGACTCATATTGCATCTAAGCAGTGGAGCTTGTTAAACGCTTACTGGCTGTGTGAGACCAGGCAAATATTGAACCTCTCTGAGGTATTAGTTCTTATACATACATCAAGGATAATGATACTGTAGCAGCTGTCTTCATACTGGGGTATATCTAGCCCTGGAAGTACATGAAGACTTTCCAAGGGCTATGAAGGCACCAGGTAGTTGAAAGGAGATCAATTTCCAAATCTTAAACTTTGTTTAGTATTATTTCTTAAAAATGATTTGCCTGAGAGCTTACCTGTGGTTTTCCTTTCCCACCTCCCTTTTCCAATCTCCCAAAAGGAAAACATAAATCTCAATGGTCAGGAATCTTACTATAGTGCTTTGACCTAGAGTATAAACACCCTTGGGGCTAAACAAAGGGACATTTTTAAATACTGATGTCTAGGAATTTTCTTTAACTCAAGGCTTTATAACCTATCAACTCGTTATCCATTTCACTAAGAGATGCATTTCCAATAAACTTCTTTGTTTTATGTTTAATAATAATAACCAAAATGTATAATATCTTCATATTGTTTTATTTATTGTGTATTCATAATAATTGAAATTATAATTCAGTACAGAATAATTTTTTATATTTGATGCTTTATGGTCACAAGGAAATAAAAATAATTCAGTTTATATTTATGGACATATTTTTGTTATAGATATTTCAATATGGTGATCAATAAAAGCCTTAAGCACAAAACCATACCATAATAGGATACAATTCTGTGAGGAGAATGTAATAGAAATTTGATTTCAAGGAGAAAAAAGGAACAACGTAAATTTTCTGAGGGTTAAAGAGGAGCTTACACTTTTTTTTGGCTTTGTTTTGTGTTTAATGTTTGATGGTGGGAATCAAATTGTCCTGGTATTTAGAATCCAATGGATACCTTGAAAGAGTGATATAACAGTTTTATTTTAAAATGTCAATATTTATAGTATGCTAGGAATTACACCTTTTGCAGCTATTTAAAATTTAGATGTCAAGCTAAGAATGAATGAGGACATAGCTTCTCAAAATTCTTTTAGGGATTATGTGACTAGAAAGCTGAAGACCACAGTCCACAAGGGTTGTTGTAAGGGTTAGATATAAAGTATGCAAAGTACCTAGGATAGTGCTTAATAAAATGCAGCTATTATCTGAGGGGCTGAGTCCTAATTTTATTTGTCTTTCTTCTTTGGTATTTGGTCCAGGACATTTGTTTTCCTCTGTGCTTTCGTTCCATGATTTACATAAAGGATAACAAAGATGACTATAAAACACTTTGAGTATAGGAAATTGTACCTAACATCAGTAATGTCAATGGTAATTTTCATAGTGATGAAAATATAGATATAGGTTCTATAAATCAAAGGATTGTGTCTGACATATAGCAGGTGTTCAGTAAATGCTTGTTAAGAGTGAATGATTGCTATAGAAACCTTTGCTTTCCTTAGTACCTGCATTTCTCAACTGAGGGTGCATTTAAAGCTCATTTTGAACATTTTTCCAAAAATTAATTTTAAAAATAAAATGAGTAGGAAACAAAATCCTTCCCTAAGACGTGGCTACAGAGTTATACTCTACCGAGGGTCTTTCCTCATTGAACTCTTTACCATACTGGTATATAGTGTAGTGGTTAAGAGCAATGCCTCTAGAACCAGTCAGGCTAGGTTCAAGTTCAAGCACTGACACTACTAGCTGTGTGTCCTTGGCAAGTCACTCAACCTCTCTTTGACTCAGCTTCCCCATCTTTAAATGGCAATAATAACAATACCAACCTCATATAGTTGTTTTAAGATGAGTGAGGTGGGCTGTAGACTTACAGGTGAAGAATGGTCCCCCAAAGGATGTCCATGTCCTAATCAACACAACCTATGAATATATGTTATCTTACATGACAAAAGGGACTTCGTAGATGTGATTAAATTAAGGATCTTGAAATGGGGAGATTATTCTGGAGTATCCGGGTGGGCCCAATGTAACCACAAGGGTTCTTATAAGTGAAAGAAGGAGGGAGAGTCAGTGTTGAGTGATGCAGCATGAGAAAAACTTGACCAGCCATTACTGGCTTTGAAGATGGAGGAAGAAGAGGGTTATAAACCAAGGGATGTGGGTGGCTCCTAGAAGCTGGAAAAGGCCAGGAAATGGATTCTCCCGTAGATACTCCAGAAAGGAATACAGCCCTGCTGACACCTTTATTTTAGCCTGGTGAGGCCCATTTCAGATTTCTGATCTCCAGAACTGAAAGAGAATAAATTTGTATTGTTTAAAAACACCCAGTTTGTGGTAATGTGTTCTAGCAACAAAAGCATAAGTAACAGGTTGGCCGTTATTACTCTAGTTACAACCCTCTTTAGTTCTGGCCTTTCTTGGCTTTTTTCACAGGACAATCTAATCTAAATACTTCTGCAAAATCAGAATGGATCTTTTTGCCCAAGTACACGCTACTTTTCCAAAGAAACGCCTGGTGATCCACTTCTGAAAATCGGCCAAAGAAAACTCTATGGCTAATAATGGTCCGATGCCATTGTGCATCGGGTGCCACGAGTCAGGAGCTGACTGGACAGCAGCTAACAGCAACACATTATTTTCCAGTTTTTCAAGCCTCTAGCTACTCCTAATCTTAAGGCAGCCACTTACAAGAGTAGCCCCACTTCTTCTACAATGGACAATGAACAAGAGGCCTCTTAAGTAAAATCAAGACAATTTACAACATCCTCTTCTTAGTTTTTCCACTTATAGAAAATCACGTGCTTTAATCATCACCCTGTGCAATAAATTGGGTCACAAAAATCAAGCTTTGAGGTCCTACTCAGGCAAAAGTTAACTCCTAGTTAGGGCCTCCCTTTCTTTAGCAGGAGGTTCTGAGCCTAACAAGAAGATCCTAGAGTCAACCCTTTAGGCCTAAGGGCCATGGGAATTAGAGTGCCAGGACGAGGAGAAATAGGAAAGGCAAGAGGAAAAGAAGTTGGTAAGCCAGAGGGAGGCTGGAAAAAGAGGAAGGAAAACGAATAAACAATCCAGTCAAGTACTGGGAAATGACAGTGGGCTGCCCACAGTCTATTCCTCCCTGAGTTCCTGCTCCAGTTTCTGAAATTTTCCATGCAGACCCCACTGCCAGGCACTTGCCTTTTGAGTTTGGGCCCGGCTAGCGAGCCTGGGGTAAGCTGGGAATGCCGATCTGGGAGATCGGCCTCCCCGGTGGGGTGGTGGGAGACGGCAGGGAGGAGTCAGGGGCGTGAAACGTTAAGACTACATCTCCCAGGCCGCCACGCTTTCCAGCTGGAGTCCTAGTGCGCTGACTGCTCCCCAGTTTCCGTAGGGAAGCGCCGAGCTACCGCAGCTATTGTGCGAGAGTCGGGCTATCGCCCTCCTCCCACTGGGTGTCGACGGAGGAAGGCTACGTTTCACAGCCGTCCGGGCTTAACCTTTCTGGCGCCTAAGAGGACAGCAGTCCGACTCCTGTGGACCAGGAACTCTTAGCAGCCGAAGGACCCTGGTGACGAAACCCTAGGGTGCAAGGAAGACGCTAGAAGAAGGAGACTAAGTGCTTGGGCGTGGGACTCCGGCTTTGCAGGGGCGGAGCCGAGGCGCTGGCTTTAAGGAGGGGGAGGGGACTGTGCCGTCCCGGCTGCCCGCGGAGTTCCGCAAAGGAAATCCTCCAGCAGCTCAGGAGCGCGGAGGGAGGAGGGCGAAAAGAGGGGGAGAGGCGGCTCCCGGCCCGGAGCTCGCCCCCGCCTACACCCTGGGCGGGCCGAGGTGTCACGTTTGCAATTGCTCAGGAAGGATCCTGCCGGTCTCTGGAGGCGAGCCGCTGCGGTTTCTGCTGCCTGTCAGGGGAAGAGAAGCCTAGGGGGAATGCTGTTTGCTGGGTAATACCCGGCTGGGATCCTGCTGCTTTAGTTCGCTCTCCCGGTCACCTGAGCTACTGCTGGGCCGCCCGTTTCCTGCACTGACCAGCCATCTCTACTCAAGAGCCTCATCGGAACAGGTACCTGTCCTCCAAAGGGAAGGAGGCTGTGAGCCTCCGAAGCGGATCCCGCCCTCAGTCCACCACAGCTAATCCCCCTACTGTGCCACTGATGCTCTCGGTCTTTGTGTCTTTTCCCTTCTCCCCCCAATCTCCGCCATCAGAACCATGGGGCATCCCCCGCTGGAGTTCAGCGATTGTTACCTGGACAGCCCAGATTTCCGCGAGAGACTCAAGTGCTATGAGCAGGAGCTGGAGAGGACCAACAAATTCATCAAAGATGTGATCAAAGATGGCAACGCGCTTATCAGCGCTATGAGAAGTAAGTGGAAGGCTTCCAAAGGGCTGTTTCTCCGAGCCGGTGACCTCTGGCCGGTGACCCCCTCACCGCTGGGGTGGGGGGCGTTCAGGGTGACTCCCAGCCCAGGTCTCTGAGGGGAATGGGTTTCCAGACGTTTAGGGAGTGGGGTCAGTAGAAGTGGACAGTGGTGGCTACAACCAGAACTTTGGACCTGTGCTTTTAGTGGCCTTGACATAAGACAAGGATCTGTAGCTATGCAAGGGACCCTCTTGCTCTGCAGCCACCCCTCCTTGGCAGATGGTTGTTCTGAAGGGGCAATCTGCCTGTACTGTTGGACGTGTTCTGCACCTGTGTCTGGGACAAGGTGACATCAAGCTGACCAAGGAACTGCCCCTGTACCTCCTAAATAATTGGGAATTAAAGCCAGCAGCTTGAGTAATGGTTTTGCCCTGGTCTCTGGTTGCTATAGAAGAGTGTGGGGGCAGTAAAAAATTCCCATGGCAAGTTATTTTCTAAGGAAAACACCTTTGCCCCAGTGATAGTTTCTTTAAAGATACTGACCTATGGTTTAGATCAAGGTCAGTCTAAGCTTAGAATTTTTGGATGGCTTCACATGCTTCTGAATTCCTCTTGAGGGTGAAACAAAGACCTACCCACTCCCTGGCGCAAGGAGTCTGGCCCCCAAGGAGTAAATACAGGTCTGTTATTGGGGGGGGAAGGGTGTGGGCACTCTCTGAAGGAACTTCACCTAGCTTGGCTTTCTCAGTGGTCACAGGTGAGTCAGCTGTGGACCCCCTCCTCCCTCTACTGTGTGTACAGTTTTTATTTCAGCTGATTGACAGGAGCCCTAGAGTAAAAGAAAGAATAGTAAACATCCCCAGCAACAGTGCAGGAAAATCCACCGTTTGTGCCAAAGTATATACCCAGAAGAATGGACGGTAATGACTGGGTGGAGTGACAATTTTTTTTTCTCTTCTTGGCTGTAAAATGATTGTGAAAAATAAAGGCAAAGTCACTGGCAAGTATCTATTGTATGCTTATAATTTTCTTTTGAGTAGGTTTATCCCCTAAATTCTGTGTCTAGGCCCAGTGTGGGGACCTTCTTAAGGCAGATGCAGCTAATTGAGGTCAGGGAGAAAGGCCTTGGACGTGCAGTGCTATGGTAACTGCTACCAGCTGCTATTTTTTTGTGCAGCTCTTCTGATTTGCCCCTTGGAGTCTGTGCTTTCCCTGCACATGTTGTCTGCCCACTTTGGTCAGAATATGTAAATTGTTCAAGTGCCTACAGGTCATTTGGTTGAGTTTGATCATTTAAATGGTTCGTTCTATTGTGACATGATCAAGAGTGAGCTTCAGGCAGCACCTTAAAGATGGGGTATTTGAAATGCTGATCCTTTAGAAACTTGCAGGCCATGCTTTGGGGTGTGTCTCCACTTAATAGAGCTCATTAAAAGGTTAAAGATATGTAGGTTGCACCGCAAAAATAGAAAGGTGAGGGTTCTCTGAAAGGAAAAAGGGTAATGTTAGGGTTTTCTATTTGTTTACTTATTACAGTAAACTGCTTGGTGCAATATCCAGTCAAACACTTATGGACACATCTTACACCCCAGGAAGGGAATGACTTTGTGAAATGTATGATAAGCTGAAAGTGTTTGTACTTCAGAATGACCCGCTAAGGCACATCAGAGACATTCAGGTTTGTAAGAAAAAAAGAAGTTCAATAAAACATTTGGGGAAGGGCAAAAGTTTTACAAGCTAGGGGCAAGTAGTGGTTTTTATTCTTTCCTTCTTTTCTAAGACTGAAAGCGGTGTAAGAGTCAACAATTATGCTGCCCAAACCTTTGAATATGGGCAGAAGATCCAAGAAGATATTCTGGCCCAGGGGCTAGTGTATATAGAAATCCAAAAATAGGACAGGTAGGAAATAAAACCCAGCAGCTAACCCATGCTCCTTTTTTTTTCCTTTAAGTTGCGTGAATTCTGAAAACCTGATTAGCTAGAGGCAAAAGTGGTATGTTTCCCACTGTCTTGACCATAATAATTATACTCCAACTCTGTTTCTGCACACTGGGCAACTTTCTGAGAGTAAGTGGGGTGGAAGCAAAACAGATATGCTCTTGCTTTATGTGGAGAAACAAGGAGAGCACAGGAATTGGAGTCAGAATATCTGGGTGTTCTCTTCACCATTTTGGAATTTGGCACAAATCACTTCGTTCATATGTAAAATGGGAGTAATTATACCCTCCTCAGGGTTGTTGTGAGCCTCAAAAGAGTTAATGAATATGAAAGTGCCTTGTAAATGGAGAAGGGTAAGCAGAGTAAATCGTTGATAATACATCTTCAGATTAATAATTTATCTGCTGGTGAATGTGTAATTTACAGTAGATTTCTGAAGGGAAATGCATAAACAGAAGTAGTTGGAAGAAGAGACTTTTCCTCACTGTGATCTTGTTGGAAAATGTCATTCCTTTCATTGGCATGTCTCATCGGTGAGGTTTTTTTTTTTTTTTAAATTGTGTTTTAGGTGAAAGTTTACAGCTCAAGTTAGTTTCTCATACAAAAATTTATACACATATTGTTATGCGACCCTGGTTGCAATCCCTATAATGCGACAGCTCACTCCTTTCCATCCTGGGTTTCCTGTGTCCATTCAACCAGCTCCTATCCCTCTCATCGGTGAGTTTTGTATTCACATGAGTGGATCCATTTTGGCATTTGGTGTGTAGCATTAAAAGTCGTGAAGAATGACTGACACCTTTTTATTTAGCTTACTAAATTGACCATCAAATTAAATGACTAGTGTTTCTAGGAAACAGTGAGATTTGGCACACTGTGCTGCAAAAATCAGCTGCAGTTTTCTTAAAGTTGCTAACTTAGGTAGAACTTGATTTCTGCATTTTATGCTGCTTGCATCTGATTTTATACAGAGCTCTAGATAAGGCTTTGGCCTGAACTGTGTGTGATGATTTATTAGATGTAGGTCCTGTTTGAATATTTAGATTTACTTAGCTCTATGCTCAGAGGTCATTGACATTATGAATGTTATTCAGCATATCTTCTTTGTGGAAGTGGTTGGTTTCTCTCCGTTAAATGTGATCTATTTATACTTGTTGGAGTGCAAGATGATGATCATAGCTTAAAGTAATGGAAAATAAAAATACCTTCACTCTGAAAGCCGATTATGTATTGCCTGCTTGTTTTTATGTTGGCCATTTTAGTCCCTAATATTGTTTGACTATTTGCTGAGCACTCAAGCTAGGCATTGTTCAGAACAAGTGATGTGGCTCCTGCTTATATCCCAAGGCAACATGATACACCTAATAAGCGTTATATATAGTTCAGTGAAGACATATCATTCATTCAGTAAATACTTGTGCACATACTATATTTAAGCCATTGTTCTCAGGGCTGTGAGGCATACAGAGTGAGTCTCAGATGGATCCTGCCCTCAAGAAGTACCCAAGCTAGTAGGGAAGACAAGACATGGGTAGAAATCACTATCATGTAAGATAGTATATAGGGATCAGAGCCATAAGAAAAGAACAGGAAGATAACATGCTAGGTGACATTAGAGGGAGAGCTCATTTCCACGTGGGAGAACAAAGAAAAGCAAAGGAGGAGGTAGCATTGGAGTTGGACAGAATTAATAATATTTATAACTAAGTTAGCTGTTCCCTGTGCCAAGCATTAAATCCTGTAATAGCCTTATGAGGTAAGGATTATTCTCATTTGATATATGAGAAAACTGAAGTTGAGAGGACTTAAATAACTTCCCCAATTAGTAAGGGCAAGAGTCTGAATTAGAACCCAGGCTTGACTCTAAAGGCCCTGCTTATTTTTACTGCATTGTGCTGTATTCGGAGCCCTGGTGGCACAGTGGTTAAGAGCTCGGTTGCTAACTAAAAGGTCAGCAGTTTGAATCCACCAGCCGCTCCTTGGAAACCCTATGGGGCAGTTCTACTCTGTCCTGTAGGGTCGCTATGAGTCGGAATCGACTCCAAGGCAGTGGGTTTGGTTTGTTTTTTTTGGCGGGGGAGGGGCTGTATTCAGGACTGGGTATTTCAAGTAGTAGGACTGACACAGAGAATGTAAATTAATTGCTGTTGAGTTGACTCCTACTCATAGCAACTCCATGTGTGTTAGAGTAGAACAAAACTGTGCTCCATAGGAATTTCTTTCTTTTTTTTTAAATAATATTGTTCTTTTGGTGAACGCTTACACAGTAAATTAGGTTACCATTTGACAATTTCTATACAGATTGTTCAGTGACATTAGTTACATTTTTCACAGTGTGTCAGCATCCTCTTTAATTGTGTTCTGGTGGTTCTGTTTCCAGTACTCTAGTTTTCTTGCTCCCTTATTTTCTCGTTTTTGGTTTAGAATAAATGTTGACCTGTTGGTCTCTTATAGATGGTTTTTTAGTAGAGCACTGTACATATGGGTAATATCCTTTATTTTGTGTGCCCCTGTGTTACTGTGCTAAAAGGTGATCTCAGGGGACAGTTTCAGTTCAAGGTTTAAAGAGTATTTCAGGGTGATAGTCTCAGGGAGTCCTCTGGTCTCAACTGGTCCAGTAAGTCCGGTGATTTTTAAGAGTTTGAGTTCTGTTCTACATTTTTTTTCCATTCTACCCGAGACCATCTGTTGTGACCCTGGTCAGAATGGTCGGTAGTTGTAGCTGGGCACCATCTAGTTCTTCTGGTCTCAGGGTAGATGAGGCCTGGCTTCTGTAGGCTATTAGCCCTGTAGACTTGTTTCTTCTTTGAGACTTTGGTTTCGTTCTTACTTTTTTGTTCCTGATGAGTAGAGACCAATAGTTATATCTTAGATGGCTGCTTGGAAGCTTTTAAGATCCCAGACCATACTGACTTCACTAGGATGCAGAACATGAACTTTGTAAACTATATTATGCCAGCTGACTGAATTGTCCCAGAGACTAAGGTTGTAAGCCTTCAAACCTAGAAAACTAATCTCACAAAGTATTTGGTTATGTCTGAGAAGTATCTGTAATTGTGTCTTTTGTGAATATATGTGCCTGCACACACACATCTGTATTTACACGTACATAAGGAGCCCTGTTGGCACAGTGGTTAAAGTGTTCGACTGCTAACTGAAAGATCAGCAGTTAGAAACCACCAGCACCTCTGCAGGAGAAAGATGTGGCAGTCTGCTTCCGTAGAGATTTACAGCCTTGGAAACCCTACGGGGTCACTATGAGTTGGAATTGACTAGATAGCAGTGGGTTTTGGTTTTTATCTGTGTACACATATATATACACCTGTACCAACCCATATACCTATATGCCTATACACATACATATGTGACCATACACCCAGTTTTTGGTCATTGTTGGTGTTGTTGCCAAATTATATATGTCAAATTTTTTATTACAAGCATCCTTTTTTCTTGAGTGCTTCATAGTAACATCGTTTACTTTGGTCAAGTTGGGCTCACTACACCTACATTGCTGGTACTTTTCCTATCACCAGAAATAACAAGTATCTAGAGTGTGATTTTCCCTTCCCCTCCCCAACTCCTTCCTAGTAACCACCAATGAACGTTTGTCTCTGTATATATCTATTATTGTCTTCTTATAAAAGTGGGATCATACAATATTTGTACTTATGTGATTGCTTTATTTCACTTAGCATTATGTCCTTCAGTTCCATCCATGTTATAATATGTTTTGCAGACTCATCATTGTTCTTCATGGTTGCATAGTATTCCATTGTATACATATACCACATTTTGCTTACCCCTTCATCCGCTGAAGGGCACTTAGGCTGTTTCCATTTTTTTTGCTATTGTGAATAATGCTGTAATGAACATAGGCATGCGTATGTCTGTTTGTGTCACTTCCATTAGGTCTTTAGGGTATATACCTAGGAGTGGGATTGCTGAATTATAAGGTATTTCTGGTTCTAGTTTTTTGAGAAAGTACCATACCATTTTCAATAGTGGTTGTACCATTTTACAGTCCCACCAGCAATCTCTCCACATCCTTGCCAACATTTGTTGTTCTCAGTTCTTTTTATCAGTGTAATTTTAGCTGGGATGAGATGGTATCTCGTTGTAGTTTTGATTTGCATCTCTTTAATGGCTGTTGGGTCGCTATGAGTCAAAATCGACTCGACGGCAACGGGTTTGGGTTGGTTTAATGGCTAATGATCGTGAGTATTTTTTCATGTGTTTGTTGGCTGCTTGAATGTCCTCTTTGGTGAAGTATCTGTTTATGTCCTTTGCACATTTTTTAATTGGGTTGCTTGTCTTTTGTTGTTGAGTTTTTGACGTTTTCTATTTGTTTTAGAGATTAGACCCTTATTGGATATGTAGTTTCCAAAGATTTTTTTCCCAGTCTGTAGGTTGTCTTTTTACTCTTTTGATGAAGTCTTTCGATGACCATAAGTATTTAATTTTTGTGAGGCCCCAGTTATCTTAAGTTGTCTCCTGCTATTCATGCACTTATAGTTACGTTTGTTAGCCTATTTTTAAAAAAGATTGAGTCCCGTTGTTTTCTCCCTATGTTTTTTTCAAGGAACTTTATATTTTTAGGTTGAGCATTTAGGTCTTTGATCCATTTTGAGTTAGTTTTTCTGTGTATGGTGTGAGTACAGGTGCTGTTTCATTTTTCTGGCAATGGATGTCCAGTTTTGCCAACACCACTTATTAAAGAGACTGTTTCTTTCCCATTGAATGGACTTTGACCCTTTGTCAAAAATCAGTTGTCCATATGTGGATAGATTTATTTCCGGGTTCTCAATTCTGTCCCACTGATCTGTGTGTCTGTCACTGAACCAATTCCACACTGTTTTGATTACTGTGGCTGTGTAATATGTTTTGATATTGGGGAGTGTGAGGCTGCCTACTATGTTTTTCTTCAGTATTTCTTTGGCTGTATGAGGCATCTTTCCTTACTATATAAAGTTGGTCATTTATTTTTTCCATTTCAGTAAATAATGTTGTTGGGATTTGTATTGGGATTGCATTGTATATGTAGATCACGTTGGGTAGTATTGACATTTTCACTATATTAAGTCTTTCAACCATGAGCATGGAATATCCTTCCATTTATGTAGGTCTCTTTTAGTCTCTTATAGTAGTCTTTCATAATTTTCATTGTATAAGTCTTTTATGTCCCCATTTAGTTTTATTCCTAGGTATTTTATTATTTTGGGGGCTATTGTAAATGGCATTGTTTTCGGAATACTCCTTGATAGTATAAAGGAACCCAATTGATTTTTATGTGTTGATCTTGTAACGTGCAATGTTGCTGAATTCTGCTGTTATATCCATCAGTTTTCTTGTGGAATCTTTAGGGTTTTCTATGTATAGGATCATGCCATCTGAGAAAAGGTAGTTTTAGTTCCTCCTTTCCCATTTGGATACCTCTTATTTGTCCTTCTTGCTTTATTGCTCTGGCTAGGACTTCCAGTATAGTATTGAATAAGAGTTGTGATAATGGGCATCCTTGTCTCATTCCTGTTCTCCAGGGAAAGGCTGTCAGTCTTTCTCCATTGAGAATAATGTTGGCTGTTGGTTGTGCGTGTATGCCCTTAATTATGTTAAGAATAGCCTTATTTTTTTCTTGAAGCATTGCCAAACACTTTTGTTTAATCTGGCATTTATTTCTATAATCAAATACTCTAGAGAGTTCCTAAAAGCCCACGAGTATCTGGAAAGATACACACTTTGCCAGGGGAGTGCCATGGAGATTTTGAGCTTCCTGTTTTCCTAGTGGTACAGAGGGCCCTCAGAATGTTTTATCAGGCTTGTATCAAGCACTAAGGCCTTGGATAATTCAGTTCAATTTAGGATTAACTAAGCACCTACTATGTGTTAGACATTGTCTTGGGAACTGGGTATATAGTGGTGAATAAGGCTACTGTGGACTCTGCCCTTCTGGAACATGCATTAAACAACTAAACAGTTTTTTTTTAATGTGTATTAGGTGAAAGTTTACAGCTCAAGTTAATTTCTCATACAAAAATTTATACACATAGTGTTATGTGACATTAGTTGCAATCCCTATAATGTGACAGCACATTCCCCCTTTCCACTCTCCGGGTTTCTTGTGTCCATTCAGCCAGTTCCTGTCCCTTCCTTCCTTCTCATCCTGCCTGCGGATGGGAGCCCATTTGGTCTCGTGTATCTGATTGAACTAAGAAGCACATTCTTCATGAGTATTATTTTATGTTTTATAGTCCAGTCTAATCTTTGCCTGAAGGGTGGGCTTTGGGAATGGTTTTAGTTCTGGATTAACAGAGTGTCCAGGAGCCATGACTTCGGGAGTTCCTCCAGTCTCAGTCAGACCATTAAGTATGGTCATTTTATGTGAATTTGAGTTCTGCTCCATACTTTTCTCCCACTCTGTCAGGGACTCTCTGTTGTGTTCCCTGTCAGGGCGGTCAATGGTGGTAGCTGGGCACCATCTAGTTCTTCTGGTCTCAGGCTGATGGAGTCTCTGGTTTATGTGGCCCTTTTGTTTCTTGGGCTAATATTTTCCTTGTGTCTTTGGTGTTCTTCATTTTCCTTTCCACCAAGTGGGTTGGGACCAGTTGATGCATTTTAGATGGCTGCTCACAAGCTTTTAAGACCCCAGATGCCACTCACCAAAGTGGGATGCAGAATATTTTCTTAATAAACTTTATTATGCCAGTTGGCCTAGATGTCCCCTGAAACCATGGTCCCCAGGGCCCAGCCCGAGCTACTCTGTCCCTCAAAGTGTTTGGTTGTGTTCAGGAAACTTCTTAGCTTTTGCTTTAGTCGAGTTGTGCTGGTTTCCCCTGTATTGTGTGTTGTCCTTCCCTTCACCTAATATGATTCTTGTCTACTATCTAGTTAGTGAATTCCCCTCTCCCTCCCTCCTCACCCTCATAACCATCAGAGAATGTTTTCTTCTGTGTTTAAACCTTTTCTTGAGTTCTTATAATAGTGGTCTTGTACAATATTTGTCCTTTTGCGACGACTAACTTCAGTCAGCATAATGTCCTCCAGATTCATCCATGTTGTGAGATGTTTCATTATTCATCATCATTGTGATTTATTGTTGCATAGTATTCCATTGTGTGTATGTACCATAATCTGTTTATCCATTTGTCTGTTTGTGAGCACCTAGGTTGTTTCCATCTTTTTGCTATTGTGTGAACAGTGCTGCAGTGAACATGGGTGTGCGTATATCTGTTCGTGTGATGGCTATTATTTCTGTAGGATATATTCCAAGGAGTGGGACTTCTGGATCATATGGAACTTCTATTTCTAGCTTTTTAAGGAAGCACCAAATCGATTTCCAAAGTGGTTGTACCATTTTGCATTTCCACCAGTAGTGCATAAGTGTTCCAGTCTCTCCACAACCTCTTCAACATTTATTATTTTGTGTTTTTTGGATTATTGCCAGCCTTGTTGGGGTGGGATGGTATCTCACTGTAGTTTTGATGTGCATTTCTCTAATATCTCATGATCCTGAGCATTTCCTCATGTGTCTGTTAGCCACCTGAATGTCTTCTTTGGTGAAGTTTCTGTTCATATCCTTTGCCCATTTTTTAATTGGGTTATTTGTCTTTTTGTTGTTGAGGTGTTGCAGTGTCTTATAGATTTTAGAGATTAGACGCTTGTCGGATATCATAGTCAAAAATTTTTTCCCAGTCTGTAGGTTGTCTTTTTACTCTTTTGGTGAAGTTTTTTGATAAGCATAAGTGTTTGAATTTTAGGAGCTCCCAGTTATCTAGTCTGTCTTCTGGTATTTGTGGATTGTTAGCTGTGGTTTGTCTCTTTATGTCATGTATTAGGGCTCCTAGTGTTGTCCCTATTTTTTCTTCCATGATCTTTATCATTTTCGATTTTATATTTAGGTCTTTGATACATTTTGAGTTAGTTTTTGTACATGGTGTGAGGTATAGGTCTTGTTTCAGTTTTTTGCAGATGAATATCCAGTTATGCCAGCATCATTTGTAAAAAGAGACAGTCTTTTCCCTATTTAACAGACTTCGGGCCTTTGTCAAATATCAGCTGCTCATAGGTGGATGAATTTATGTCTGGATTCTCAATTCTGTTCCATTGGTCTATGTATCT
>NW_004444006.1:3719210-3720749 GCF_000243295.1 Trichechus manatus latirostris | reverse complement strand
ATAGGTGGATGAATTTATGTCTGGATTCTCAATTCTGTTCCATTGGTCTATGTATCTGTTGTTGTACCAGTACCAGGGTGTTTTGACTACCATGGTGGTATAATAGATTCTAAAATAAGGTAGTGTGAGGCCTTCCACTTTGTTCTTCTTCTTCAGTAATGCTTTACTTCTCCGGGGCCTCTTCCCTTTCCATATGACGTTAGTGATTTGTTTCTCCGTCTTGTTGAAAACTGATGTTGGAATTTGGATCGCTATTGCATTGTATCTGTAGATCACTTTGGGTAGAATAGAATAGACATTTTCACAATGTTGGGTCTTCTATCCATGAGGATGGTATATTTTTCCAATTATGTAGGTCTCTTTTGGTTTCTTGCACTAGTGTCTTGTAGTTTTCTTTGTATTGGTCTTTTGGTCTCTGGGATTAAACAATTAAATAATTTAATTACAATTAAGAGAGTAGCTAATGGAGAGGAACTTCAGGGTGTGATGCAAATTCTGTCACATCTTTCAAGGTGGGGATTTGTGGGGAAGAAAAGAAGCTTGACCGTGGAGCTACAACCGTCCATGTGCAAGAATAAACTGAGGAGTAAGAATTCTTAAGTCAAAAAGACCAGCTTTACTACCTTGGTAGCTAATGGCCCCCGTAATGAGCTAGGCTCTTCAAGTGAATGAGTTTTTCAGAACCAAACAGGGTATTGTCTATCTCATGCGGTCTTCAGGGGAAATGTAAAGTGCCTTGTTACGGATTGAATTGTGTCCCATAAAAATGTGTATCAACTTGGTTAGGCCATGATTCCCAGTATTGTCTAGTTGTCCTCCATTTTGTGATCTGATGTAATTTTCCTGTATTTTGTAAATCCTAATCTCTGCTGGTGGTGAATGATGCAAGACTGTTGTTGTGTTGTTAGGTGCTGTTGAGTCGGTTCCGACCCATAGTGACCCTGTGTACAACAAAACGAAACATTGCTCAGCCCTGTGCCATCCTCACAGTTGTTGTTATGCTTGAGCCCAATGTTGCAGCCACTGTGTCAGTCCCCCTCATTGAAGGTCTTCTTCTTTTTTGCTGACCCTCTACTTTACCAAGCATGATGTCCTTCTCCAGGGACTGATCCCTCCTGATAACATGTCCAAAATATGTGAGATGAATTCTCTCCATCCTTGCTTCTAAGGAGCATTCCGGTTGTACTTCTTCCCAGACAGATTTGTTTGTTCTTTTGGCAGTCCATGGTATATTCAATATTCTTTTCCAGCACCCCAATTCAAAGACGTCAGTTGTTCTGTCTTTCTTATTCATCGTCCAGCTTTCACATGCATATGAGGCGATTGAAAACACCATGGCTTGGGTCAGGTGCACCTTAGTCTTCAAGGTAATATCTTTGCTTTTTAACACTTTAAAAAGGTCTTTTGCAGCAGATTTGCCCAATGTAATGCATCATTTGATTTCTTTACTGCTTCTTCCATGGGTGTTGATTGTGGATCCAAGTAAAATGAAATCCTTGACAACTTCAATCTTTTCTCCATTTATCATGATGTTGCTTA
>NW_004444006.1:3671508-3719110 GCF_000243295.1 Trichechus manatus latirostris | reverse complement strand
GTTGATTGTGGATCCAAGTAAAATGAAATCCTTGACAACTTCAATCTTTTCTCCATTTATCATGATGTTGCTTATTGGTCCAGTTGTGAGGGTTTTTGTTTTCTTTATGTGGAGGTGTATTCCATACTGAAGGCTCGGGTCTTTGATCTTCATCAGTAAGTGCAAGTCCTCTTCGCTTTCAGCAGGAAAGTTTGTGTCATCTGCATAGCTCAGGTTGTTAATGAGTCTTCCTCCAATCGTGATGCCCTTTCTTCTTGGGTTATTTACTCCGCATACAGATTGCATAAGTATGGTGAAAGGATACAACCCTAATGCACATTTTTCTAACTATCAACCACGTAGTATCCCCTTGTTCTGTTCGAAATACTGCCTCTTAATCTATGTACAGGTTCCTCACGAGCACAAGTAAATGTTCTGGAATTCCCATTCTTCGCAGTGTTATCCATAATTTGTTATGATCCACACAGTCAGATGCCTTTGCATAGTCAGTAAAACACAGGTAAACATCTTTCTGGTATTCTCTGCTTTTAGCCAGAATCCATCTGACATCAGCAGTGATATCCCTGGTTCCACATCCTCTTCTGAGTCTGCCTTGAATTTCTGGCAGTTCCCTGTCTACGTACTGCTGCAGTCACTTTTGAATGATCTTCAGCAAAATTATACTTGCATGTGATACTAATGATATTGTTCAATAATTTCTGCATTCAGTGGGATCACCTTTCTTTGGAAAGGTTGGCCAGGTCGCTGTCTTCCAAATTTCTTGGCATAGATGAGTGAGCACTTCCAGCGCTGCATCCGTTTGCTAGAACATCTCAGTTGGTATCCTGTCAATTCCTGGAGCCTTGTTTTTATCAATGCCTTCAGTGCAGGTTGGACTTCTTCCTTCAGTACCATCGGTTCCTAATCATATGCTACCTTCTGAAATGGTTGAATGTCAACCAATTCTTTTTGGTATAGTGACTCTGTGTATTCCTTCCATCTTCTTTTGATGCTTCCTTTGTCGTTTAACATTTTCCCTGTAGAACTCTTTAGTATTGCAACTTGAGGCTTGAGTTTTTTCTTCAGTTGTTTCAGCTTGAGAAATGCCAAGCATGTTCTTCCTTTTTGGTTTTCTAACTCCAGGTCTCTGCACATGTCATTATAATACTTTGTCTTCTTGAGATGCCCTTTGAAATCTTCTGTTCAGCTCTCTTACTTCATCATGTCTTCCTTTCACTTTAGCTACTCGACATTCAAGAAGAAGTTTCAGAGTCTCTTCTGACATCATTTTTGGGTCTTTTCTTTCTTTCCTGTCTTTTTAATGACCTTTTGCTTTCTTCATGTATGATGTCCTTGATGTCATTCCATAACTCCTCTGGTCTTTGGTCATTAGTGTTCAGTGTGTCAAATCTGTTGTTGAGTTGGTCTCTCAATTCAGGTGGGATATACTCACGGTTGTACTTGGGCTCTCGTGGACTTGTTCTAATTTTCTTCAGTTTCAACTCGAACTTGCGTGGGAGCAATTGATGGTCTCTTCCGCAGTCAGCCCCTGGCCTTGTTCTGACTTATCATATTGAACTTTTCCATCGTCTCATTCTATAGATGTAGTTGATTTGATTCCTGCATATTCCATCTGGTGAGGTCCATGTGTATAGTCACCATTTATGTCGTTGAAAAAAGATATTTGCAATGAAGAAGTTGTTGGTCTTGCAGAATTCTATCATGCAATCTCTGACATCGTTTCTATCACCATGGCCATATTTTCCAACTACCAATCCTTCTTCTTTGTTTCCAGCGCTCACTTTCCAATCACTAATAATTATCAGTGCATTCTGATTGCATGTTTGATCAATTTCAGACTGCAGAAATTGGTAACAATCTTCAATTTTTTTATTTTTGACCTTAGTGGTTGGTGTGTAAATTAGAATAATAGTGGTATTAACTGGTCTTCCTTGTAGGTGTATGTGGATTACCCTATGACTGCCAGGGTACTTCAGGATAGAACTTGAAATATTCTTTTTGAGAATGAATGTAACACCATTCCTCTTCAAGTTGTCATTCCCTGCATAGTAGACCATATAATTGTCTGATTGAAAATGGCTGATAACAGTCCATTTCAGCTCACTAACACCTAGGATATTGATGTTTATGCGTTCCATTTCAGTTTTGATGGTTTCCAATTTTCCTAGATTTATACTTCATACATTCCACGTTCTGATTATTAATGGATGTTTGCAGCTGTTTCTTCTCATTTTGCATCATGGCGCATCAGCAAATAAAGGTACCAAAAGCTTGACTCCATCCATGTCATTAAGGTTGACTCTATTTTGAGGCGGCAGCTCTTCCCCATTTGTCTTTTGTGTGACTTCCACCCTGAGGGGCTCATCTTCTGGCAGTATATCAGACAATGTTCCATATTCATAAGTTTTCACTGGCTAATTTTTTTCAAAAGTAGACTGCTTGGTGCTTCTTCCTAATCTGTCTTAGTCTGGAAACTCAGCTGAAAGCTGTCCACCGTTGGTGACCCTGCTGTTTTTTGAATACCGGTGGCATAGCTTCCAGCATCACAGGAATATGCAAGCAGCCGCAGTTTGACAAACTGACTGACGCATGGGGGATTGGCTGCTTACATAAGATCACAAAATGGGGGATGATTACATCAGATCACAGATGGAGGATAACTACATCATTACATAACTGCCACATTAAATCATTATATAACTCTCAAACTACTGAGAATCATGGCTCAGCAAAGTTGACACACAACCTTAACCATCACAGTCCACCCCTTATCAACTTTACACCTGAACGCATCTCCTTAAACTATATACAATCTCTAAATAAAGATAATTACAAAGTCATAGTTGCACCTAACATGATATAACTAACAGGCGTACAACCGAAAATACAGTAGTCCCCTTTAAGTTTTTTTATTTTAAAGGAGGGAAGCAAGAAAAGAAAAATATTTGATTTTTAACCAAAAGGTTGGCAATTTGAATCCAGCAACTCCTTGGAAACTCTATGGGGCAGTTCTACTCTGTCCTGTAGGGTTGCTATGAGTCGGAATCGATTTGACAGCAACGTGTTTGGTTTTTGCTGGAGGCCTTGTGATGCAGTGGTTAAGAGCTACAGTGAGCTACAGTGGCTAACCAAAAAAAAAACATTTCGGCAGTGCGAATTCACCGGTCGCTCTTTGGAAACCGTATGGGGTTGTTCTGCTCTGTCATATAGAGTTGCTGTTAGTCGGAACCAACTCGACCGCACCTAATAACAGCAACAACATACATAGATTTATATACAAACACACACACACAGTCTTCGTCATCTAGTGCTGCTCTAACAGGAATACCACAAATGGATGGCTTTAACAAGAGAAGTTTATTCTCTCGCAGTCCAGTAGGCTACAAGCCCAAATTCAGGGCGTCAGCTCCAGGAGAAGGCTTTCTCTCTCTGTCGGCTCTGGAGGAAGGTCCTGGTGATGCATCAGTCTTCCTTTGGTCTGGGAGCTTCTCTGTGCAGGAACCTCAGGTCCAAAGGATGTGCTCTGCTCCTGGCGCTGCTTTCTTGGTGGTGTGAGGTTCCTATGTGTCTCTGCTTGCTTCTCTCTTTTATGTATCAAAAGAGATTGCATTAGGACACTATCTAATCTTGTCAATCTCATCAGTATAACCTCATCACAGTGATAGAATTTACAGCACATAAGGAGATCACATATAATCTCATCATAGTGATAGAGTTTACAACACATAAGGAAATCACATCAGATTACACAATTATACAGTACTGAGAATCATGACCCAGCCAAGTTGCTACACACAGTTTTTGGGGGACACAATTCAATCCATGACACAAACGTATAATAAAACAGTGACAAAATACTCATAACAATTGCAGTGCTTGTTTCTGCAACTGGTCACGTGGTCGTAACTGGTATTTAGAACTACCTTCTTCCACCATCCATTCCATATTCCTTTTACCCTCAGAAAACACCTCAGCTGGTTGTGGTTCTTTGCTTGGTGGAGTGAGTCAAACCTTCATTCCTGAAGCACCTACACCGTTAGTAGTCGTGTCGGAGTTGGGTTGCTGTTGTTTTCCAGTTACCTTAATCACAGGGCATGGCAGCACTATAAGACACCCTAAGGGATCTCCTGTATTCCATACGTACTCTTCTTTACATTCATTATGCAACACCAGTGCGATTTCCCATTGGTAGTCAGGATCAATCACACCAGCCTATATGGTGACTCCCTTCTTTGCCTGTTGATCCAGAGGCATAAGGAGTCCAAAGTGGCTGGGTAGCATCCTTAACATCCACTTCAGTGGAATCTGTGTTGTGTCTCCAGGTAGGCATTCCTCCCTTTGGATTTAAGACCTCTAGACTACAAAGATAGTGTCACAGGGACAGGAAGTACAAGTTTAGCCAGTGGTTCACTAGGGGTAGTAGTGACTGGTACCACTCCCATTTCCACCCATTGATTCCTGGACCCATGAATCCTGGCTTTGGGAGAAACAGCACCATATATTGGATGCTGGTTTAGAGCATATACAACCAACTGGAGAACATTTCCCCAACCCTGCAGAGTATTGCCTCCTAGTTTGTGTTGTCATTGAGTCTTTAGGAGGCCATTTCATCATTCTATCCATCCAGCTGCTTCAGGGCGATGGGGAACATGGTAAGACCAGTGAATTCCATGAGCATGGGCCCATTGGTGCACTTCATCTTCTGTGAAGTGAGTCTCTTAATCTGAAGCAATTCTGTGTGGGTAACCTGAAGGTGGATAAGGCATTCTGTGAGTCCATGGATGGTAGTTTTGGCAAAAATATCACGTGAATGGAAGGTAAATCCATATCCGGAGTTTAATTGTCTATTCCAATAAGAATGAAAAGCTGCCCTTTCCTTGATGGAAGCAGTCCAATGTAATCAACCTTCCACCAGGGTACTGGCTGATCATCTTGAGGAATGGTGCCATATCGGGGACTCAGTATTGGTCTCTGATACTGGTGGATTGGGCACTCAGCAGTGGCTGTAGCCAAGTCGGCCTTCATGAGTGGAAGTCTATGTTGCTGAGCCCGTGTATAACCTCCATCGCTGCTACAATGACCACTTTGTTCTTTGTTCATGAGCCCTTTGGGCAATGACTTGTGTCCAAAGAACGTATCGTCCTAGCCACTTGATTGTTAAAGTCCTCTGCTGAGGTCACCCTTAGGTGAACATTCTCATGAGACATAAATATCTTCACTTTTTTGGCCCATTCTGAGAGGTCTATCCACATACTTCTTCCCCATACCTTCTTATCACCAATTTTCCAATCATGTTCCTTCATAGTCCCTGACCATCCAGTCAGACCATTGGCCACAGCCCATGAATCAGTATACAGTCACACATCTGGCCATTTCTCTTTCCAAGCAAAGTGAACAACCAGGTGCATTGCTTGAAGTTCTGCCCTTTGGGAGTATTTCCCTTCAGTTGTCCTTCAAGGAGGTCCTAGAAAGGGGTTTCTGTGCTGCCGCTGTCCACTCCAAAATCCTAAGGGTTTGTGCTGCAATTCACCAATAGTGACCTGTCAAAGTCTCCAAACAGCATCTCTATCTGCCTGTTACACTTTAAGCACCATTGGATCAGCTGGATCACATTGCCCAAGTGGCAGAGCAGTTTGCGCGGCAGCCTGAACTTGTTACAGAGCCTTCTCTTTGTCTGGATACCACTCAGAAGCAGGAGCTTTTTGAGTGACTTGATAAATAGCCAGAGTAGCACACCCAAATGAGGGATATGTTGCCTCCAAAATCCAAAGAGGCCCACTAGTTGTTGTACCTCCTTTTAATTTTGGGAAGGACCAGATGCAATAACTTATCCTTCACTTAAGAAGAACTATGGTCCTCACCTCTGGACCCCTTGAAATTTCACTGAGGTGGAAGGCGCCTGAATTTTTGTCAAATTCATTTCTCAGCCTCTAGTATGCAAATGTTTTACCAATAAATCCAGAGTCATTGATACTTCTTCCGTGCCAAGTCCAGTCAGCATAATGTCATCAATGTAATGAGCCAGTGTGACGTCTTTTGAAAGGGAAAGGCGATCAAGGTCCCTTCAAACTAAATTATGACATAGGGTGGAGAGTTGATACACCTGTGAGGTAGGACACTGAAGATGTATTGCTGGCCTTACCAGCTGAAGGCATATGGCTTCTGGAGGTCCTTTGAGACAGGTATGGAGAAAAAGGCATTAGCCAGATCAATAGCTGCATACCAGGTACCGGCAGATATATTAGTTTGTTCTAGCAATGAAACTACATCTCGAACAGCAGCTGCAACTGGCCTCACAACCTGGTTAGGTTTTCAGTAATCCACTGTCTTTTCCAAGATCTATTTGTTTTTTGCACAGGCCAAATAGATGAATAGAATGAGGATATAGTGGAAATCGCCACCCCTGCATCCTTCAAGTCCTTGATGGTGGCAGTAATCTCTGCAGTCCCTCCAGGAAAGCGGTATTCCTTTTGGTTTAGTATTTTCCTAAATAGAGGGAGCTCTAATGGCTTCTTGTCTTTTCCTGCCATAATAGCCCTTACTCCACTTATCAGGGATGCAGTATGGGTGTTCTGCCAGTTCCTGAGTATATCTGTTTCCAATTATGCAATCTGGAACAGGGGAAATCACTGTAGGATGGGTTCAGGGATGCACTGGACCTACTGTGAGACGGACCTGAGCTCATACTCCATTAACAATCTGACTTACATATGTCCCCAGTCTGAGTGGTGGGCCACAGTGACTTTTTGTGTCTCCTGGAATTAGTGTCATTTCAGAGGCAGTATCCAGTAATCCCTGAAAAGTCTGATTATTTTCTTTTCTGCAATGAACAGTCACTCTCGTAAAAGGCTGTACATCCCTTTGGGAAAGGCTGGGAGAAAGATTAACAATATAAATTTTTGATGGTGTAGTTTGGTCCTTCCTCACGGGGACCCGGCCTCTCCTTCATTGAAGGGGTTGTGGGTCTGTAAACTTGCTCAAGTCTGAGAATTGGTTGAGGGTCCTTGACTCTCTATTCTGGTGATTCAAGTTAGACTGCTGTTCACTTGACCTAGAATTATTTTGCTTGTACAGATCAAGTAAATATTTAGTAGATTTCCTATCTGTTTCACTCCTAGGGACACCATGACTAAGTGGTCAATGCCATACGCCCATACAAGTCAGACTACTCTGATTACTGTTTTGATTCTGCTGTCCATTATGGTAACCACGCCCACCTTGTCTTTTCAGTTAAGTGCCACCACTTGGTCCCTACCACCACGGGGTCCAGTCAGCTCCATTGTAGTTAGGTGGGTGTCTTAATTCAGTTAAGGAAGTTCCCACTTTCAGATTGACTTACATAAAATTGCAATCACAACAGTCTTCAACGATGCTGTGGCTCCCTTCATAAATTGGTTCCTCACTGTTGTGGTAGAAAGTGTGTCTTCTGGGCACTCCATATATGGGTCTGTGGGTCTAACCTGATAAATGCATCCTAATAGGCCAATTTCCCTAAGCCTTTGGATGCCTTCTTCTACAGTATACCAAGGCAGGTCTGGCACTTCATCTTGATTTAGTGTAGGCTACCTTGTATTCCATGCTTCCGCAAACCAACCAAATAAACTATTAGCTCCTTTCCTAACCTCTCGAGCTGAAACATTGAATGAAGAATCTGTGCTTAGTGGGCCTATCTCAATAAACTCAGACTGATTTATCTTTGTGTTCCTTGCACCATTATCCGACACCCTTAATAGACATTCCCACACATATTCCCCAGGTTTCTGTTTGTACATATTAGAAAAGTCAAACTGTTCCTTTGGAGTGTAGTGTAACTCCTCCTGGGTCACACTTTGTACTTCACCTTTTGGGCCTTGCTGGGACTTAAGTCTAGTTGTAAGGCTACAAGCCAAAATGAGTGGTGAGGATGTATTTTGAGAACATTCAGCAGTGTCTTCTAAGGCCTCTGCCTCAGTCGGTGCCCCGGGCAATGACTCAGACAAAGGCTTTTCAGACACAGCTGAGTTAATCTCGTCAGATGGGGGTGGAAGGTCTAGTGGTTTTACTGGGGAGGGTGACCTAACAGACAAAGATGGAATAATCTCTTCAGATGGAGTGAGAGTGATGGTTCTGTTGGCAGGATGATTTAATTGAATTTAGGGGCTTAGTGGCTACAACTTCCTGATTATCTGCCTATTATATTCCCATCCCAAGTTTCAGGATCCTATTTCTTCCCAATCAATGCCCTCACTTTAACTTCAGACACTAGTTGAAGTTGGGAATTCAGTTGGCAGTGTACTTCAGCCACTCTTATGATAATACTCTGGGTTTGGTTTGTGACAAAATCAACTCTAATTACTACAATAAATAAGACTTTCTTTCAAGGCACAAGTGGAAACTTTGAGGTTGTTTACATGGTGCTCGAGCTTTGACTCTGAGGCCCTGAGCTCATCTCTTTCTTTTCACCAGTTCATCTAGTGAAAGTAGGACCAAACAATGACCTTCTTTATACTTTTCATTATGACAGAATTGTAGAAATGTATCAAACATGCAATCACCCTGAGTCTCGTCTCTCATCAATATCTGATCTGTTGGTGGTGATATTTTGCGTATTTCTATTGTCACTTCATGTCATGGATTATCAGTGCCTGCCCTCTTTACTACTGGAAGCAGAGTCACCAGCATATTTAAGACTAACCAGACTTGAGAACCAATTTAGAAAACTCATCCTTCCAATTTTGTTTCTCTAGAACCTCTCTTGGTAACAAATGTGTTAGCTGGGTCTAGAGAAGCAAAACCAGTGAAGCGTGTATATATATATATACATATATGTATGTGTGTGTGTGTGTGTGTATGTATATATGTATATATTGTGTATATATATATGTGTGTGTGTGTGTGTATGTATATATGTATATATTGTATTTATATATATATATATGTAATATATATAAAGAAAATGGCTCACACTGTTTTAGAGGCTGGTAAGTCCCAAGTTTGTGGGTCAGGCATGAGGCATCAGGCTGGAGGCTTCTCCTGACTCACATAGCTGCAGGGGCTGACTAACCAAAGATCCATAGGTCAGACGGCAGGCTTGTGGCTCATGGCTATGAAGGCTGACAAATCCAAGATCAGCAGGTAAGACGTCAGGCTGCTTACCCAAGTCCCAAGAACTGGAAGTAAGATGCTGATATGCCGAATGCAGGATCCAGAGCAGAGCAAAAGCCAGCGAGCTTTACCTGGAAGTCTGTGTATATTGGATGCAGGTCACACCCCCAAGGAGACTCCCTTTCAACTAATTGGCTTCCACATTAAGAAAGTAGAAGAAGAGGAGCAAACTAAACCATATTTAAGTGCAATTTATTCTAGGAATGGAAAGTCAGTTTAATATCTGAATATCAATCAATGTATTCTACTATACTAATAGAATAACAGACAAAATCCACATGATCTTTTCAATAAACTCACATCAAGTATTATTTAAAAATCCACTACCCTATCATGATAAAACACTCAACAAACTGGATATAAAAGGAAACTTCCTCACACTGTAAAAATGGCATGGGGGTGATGTCTGACCTCCTCTTAGTTCACAAGGGGGAAGGAGAAGCGAGATCAACAGCCCAACGGTGATTCCTGTGAGGCAGCAGTCAGACATGACTCCTCTCTCCACCATCTTTACCAATTCTGACACCAACCTTACCTCCCACAGCACTCTCTACTGGGTTCAATAATTCATTGCAATGGCCACACAGAAATCACGATTATGGGGCTTATTAGGGAAGTAACAGGTTACATTTCAAGGTTCAGGAACACTCAGGATACAGCTTGCAGGCACGCCTCTCCCTGGCCCTAGGCCTCTGTCCAAAGGCACTCAGCTTTCTCTTTCCTTGGGCTGGGAAGTGCACCGCACTATCTCCTGCTGCTGAGTCTCATCTGCCACCAGTTCTCACCGTCTTCAGGGTTACAAATCTCTCTTTCTCTCTCTCAGTCTCCTGCTTCCGGGAGCTTTTCAGTGTAGGGATCCTGGGTCCAAAGGATGTGCTGGCTCCTGGCTGTTCTTCTTTGGTGGTGGTGGGATTCTCTCTTCCCCGCCTCTGGTGTGGCTTATTTCAAGCCCAGCAGGATTGCAAAACTGACCAGTCCCCTTGGTAGGCTACAATTACCCTATCTGCACAGTCTCACCCAATCATCTGGGTGGGAGTTACAAGACCGTGGGGACAAAGGCCACACAAAAGCAATCCATTACACTGATAAGGTGCAGCTACAACATATCCACAACTAACATCATACTTAATGAGGAAAGACTGAATTGTTTCCCACTGAGATCAGGAACAAGGAAAGGATGTCTGCTTTTGCCATTTCTACTCAATTTTGTACAAGAGGTTTTAGACAGGGCAATTAGACAAGAAAAAGAAACTATCTAATCCAGATTTGAAAAGAAGAAGTAAAACTATCTATTTGTACATGACATGACCTTGTATACAGAAAATCCTAAGGAACTGATTAAAAAAATTTGATCTAATAAACAAGTTCAGCAAGATAGCAGGATACAAGATCAGTGTACAAAAATTAGTTGTATTACTCTACGCTGACAATGAACAAACCAAAATGAAATTAAGAAAAAACTTCCATTTACAATATCATCAAAAAGAATAAAATATTTAGGAATAAATTTAACAAGAAAAGTTCAGTGCTTTTACACTGACAATACATTTTTGGGAGACATTAAGAAGATCTAACAAAATTGCCTCCTTTGCCATGAGCCCAGAATAATTGGACAGTGCCTGGCTACCATTACTGAACATTTTGATCAAAGAGTCTATAGAAGAATCTTGATTGAAGGAAGATATAGGACAATTTCAGATTCTCATGGAATCCAGATTTTCTGGAGCCATGGAGGCTGATTGAAGCCTCAAAACTGTTGCCCTGAGATAATCTTTAAACCTGAAACCAAAAATATCCCATGAAGTCTATTTAGAACAAACAATAATTTAGTTTAACTAGTAAAAAATATCTGCCTTGAGCATTAGGCTCTCTTAAGAACTGTCTATATGGGATCAGACTTACGCAGCAACTTTAAAGATTAGATGGGAAATTCAGGGGGCAGTGAGTTGTCAGTGGGGGAGGAACAACTCAGAAAAGGAGGATGAGAATGGTTGTACAACTTGAAGAATGTAATTAATGTCACTGAATTGTATATGTAGAAAGTGTTGAATTTATGTATGTTCTGCTGTGAATATGCTCACCAACAAAAATAAAATATAAAAAAATACATTTTAGGGACAAAAAAGAAGCTCTAATAAAGACTTAATTTCATGTTTATGGATTGGAAGACTTAATGTTAAGATTGCAGTACTCCTCAAATTGATTTACAAATTCAGCATTATCCCTACTAAAGTCCCAGCCAGCTTTGTTGCAGAAATTGACAAGCTGATTCCAAAATTCATACGGAAATGCAAGGGAGTCAGAATAGCCAAAACACTCTTAAAAAATAAGAACATGGCGGACTCAGACTTCCCAATTTCAAAACTTACTGCAAAGGTATAGTAATCAAGGCAATGTGATGTTGGCATAAAGATAGGCATATAGGTCAGTAAAATAGAATTGAGAATCCAGAAATAAACTCTCACATTTATGGTCAATTGATTTTTAACAAGGCTACTAAAACAATTCAGTGGGGGAAAGGATAGTCTTTTGAACAAATGGTCCTGGGAAAACTTGATATCCATATGCAAAAGAATGAAGTTGTACCCATACTTTATATTATATACAAAAATCAACTCAAAATGGATGAAAGACATAATTGTAAGAGTTGAAACTATAAAATTCTTAAAATATAAGTGTAAAACTAGTTGACCTCAGATTAGGTTTCTGATAGATGGCACCAAATGCATAAGCAACAGAAGAAGAAATGGAAAAATTGGAATTCATCAAAATTAAAACCTTTTGTGACTGAAATTAAGAATTTGAAAAGACAACCTATAGAATGGGAGAAAATATTTAAAAAACACCTATCTGGTATGGGACTTGTATCCAGAATATATAAAGAACTTTTACAACTCTATGAGAAAGACACATAACACAATTAAAAAATGGGCAAAGTATTTGAGTAGACAGTTCTCCAGAGAAGATAAACAAATGGCCAATGATGACTTGAAAAGATTCTCAACATCATTAGTAATTATAGAAATGCAAACCAAACCCACAATGAGATACCACTTTCTCCCCACTAGGATGACTATAATTAAAAAGTCGGACAATAACAATAGTTGGTGAGGATTTGAAGAATTTGGAGCTCTCATATATTGCTGGTGGGAATGTGATATGGTGGAGCCATTTTAGAAAAGAGTTTGGCAGTTCTTCAGAATAGTTAAAAATATAGCTACCATAAAAACCTAAACCAAGCCCGTTGCCGTCAAGTCAGTTTCGACTCATAGCTACCATAAAACCAGAAAAACCAAACCCGTTGCTGTCGAGTAGAGGGTCTCCAAGGAGTGCTTGGTGGATTCGAACTGCCGACCTTTTGGTTAGCAGCCGTAGCTCTTAACCAGTCTGCCACCAGGGTTTCCCATAGTTACCATGTGACCCAGCATTTCCACTCCTAGATATATGCTGAAGAGAAATGAAAACATACGTCCACACAAAAACTAGTACACTGTCGTCAAGTGTCAAGTTCCCTGTTTAAAATGAAAATAAAGAGATTTATTGAGAGCAAAGGCAACTAGAGCCAGGGACACGCTGAATCTCTAAAGTTAAAACCAGTGCTCCGAAAAGCTGCAATCACACGGACATAGTTTTAAGGCTGAATCAGAAACTTAGCTTTCAATATTCTGATTGGTAGGTGAGCAATCAGTAAAGCCGAAGGTGGGATATCTCGAAGTGGGGCTTGGGTTAGAATTGGTTAACAGAGTATATGTGGGTTAAGGGGATTGGGTACACTCAATTGCAGAAGTACATGCTTGCAAGGGGGTCACAGGTTGATTGATAGGGGGCCAGGATCTGCTGGTTCGCCCAGCCAGAGGCCCAAGATCATATGCATATGAATGGAAGAAGTCAGTCTGCTGGTTCCACCCAGCCAGAGGCCCAGGGCCATATGTATATGAAGAAGTCAAGGTTACATTCTCAGGAATGCAGAAACAGAGGTCACAAAATTGAGTCGGGACTACACCTGAGCCAGCCACCCTAGGCATGCCAGGCAGCTCAGTTTTGGAACCCTTGCACAACATAGATGTTCATAGTTGAATTATTCATACAGGTAAAAAGTGGAAACAACCGAATGTCCATCAACTGATGAATGGATAAATAAAATGTACTATATCCATAAAGGATCATGGTGTCACAGTGGTTAGGAGCTTGGCTGCTAACCAAAAAGTTCAGCAATTCAAATCCACCATCCACTCCTTGGCAACTGTATGGAACAGTTCTACTCTGTCCTATAGGGTTGCTATGAGTTGAAATCGACTCAACAGCAACGGCTGTATCCATGAAATGAATATTATATTGCAATAAAAAGTAATGAAGTATTCTGGTAAGATGGCAGCATAATCAGACCATCGTTCTTACCCTCCCCCACAAATACCATGAGAAATACAGCAAGGAAATGATGCTTGGCTTTGAGGGTCTCTGAATCGGGGAGCAGAGGACAGCAACGGAGAACTGCAGACAGTCAAGAATCAATGAAACAACAGTGAGTCACATGTGGTAGAAAAATTGCTTCTCCCACCATTCCTGCCCCACCCCTGAGCCACACGGGCCACCAACTGCTGTAAACTGGGGAAGCGGCCCCAGCAAAAGAGCCTTATTCCCTAACCACCAACCTTCTGCCCTTACAAAGAGACAGGACCCCAAGCCTCTGCTCTGAAATCAACAAGGTACACTTCCCTGGCGGTCCGTCGGAGTGTGCCAGCACCTCCTCTTTGTGAACACTGTCAGCTGCAAGGCTGCTGTGAATTACCATAGATGGCCTATGCAGTGGAGTTCTGCTCTCATAATTACCTCTCTGCCTGCCTCCCAGTACACCCATAGCTCAGGCCTCTGTAACTAGCAGTACAGACCTCCCTGAGAGTCAGTTCAGGTCTGTCTGCTCCCTGTTGTGGTTGACACTGAGGACTGCTGACTGAGGCAGCTGTGTGCTAGGAAGCAGACATCTTGAGTGGTGGCTACACCCACAGCCAACATACTACAGGGGAAACTGATACCAAGGAGGCAGACCTTCTTGGGGGTTCGTTTGGAGTGTGACAGCCCCTTCCATCCAGAAAGTGTCAGCTGCAAGGCTGCTGCGAATTGCTACAGAAGGCGCCTGGCAATAGAATCTGCTCCCATAGTCAACACTCTACCTGCCTCCCTGTGTACCCCGTAACTCAGGCCTCCAAAACCAACAGGACAGACCTCCCTGCAGAGTGAATTTGGGTTAGTCAGCCCCCACTTCCAGTTGGTGCTGAGGACTGCTGACTGAGGCTACTGTGTGCTAGAAAGCAGGCATCTTGAGTGGAGACTGTACTCATAGCCTACAATCTATCTGGGGGGATGGGATCTGACAGCAACAAGGCAGACCTCCGTGGGGATTCAATCGGAGCATGAGACCCCTTTCCCCACCTGGTAAATATTGGCTGCCAGTCTGCTGCAAACTGCTTCAGAAGGCCCCTGCAGTGGAGTCTGCTCCCATAGGCAGCACTCTACCTGTCTCCCTGCACATTCTATAGCTCAGTCTCTGAAAACCAATAGGACACACCTCAGTGGGGATCTGTTCAGATCTGTCTGCTCCCTTTTGCAGTTGGCACTCAGGACTGCTGACTGAGGCTCCTGAGTGCTAGGAAGGAGTCATTTTGAGTGGTGTTTACACCCACAGCCAACATACTATGGGGCAGGGGCTCAGAGCAACAAGGCAGACCTCCATGGGGGTCTGTTCAGAGTGTGACAGCCCCTCCCTGACCAGGTAACTGTTGGCTGCTGGACTGATATGAACTTCAGCAGAAGATTCCCTACAGTGGAGCCAGGAAGCTGGTCATCTAAGTGGAGACTGCACCCCCAGCCACCACAGGTACACTGGGACTCTGAAAACAAGGCAGATCTCTGAGTTCCTTCTGGGGAGTGCCAGCTCCTCCTCCTCCTAATATGGAAGAATGTCTGCCGGTGTATCCCCTGAATGCCAGTTTAGATATAAGCAGCCCCCAAAGAACAGGGAAGGAAGCCTTGGGAAAAACCAGAGGGCAACATCCAGCCCTAAAGTGGGCTTGCTGGATGTGGATTTTCAGAGTGAAATGTGGTTGCAGAAACAGAGAAGGGAAGGGAGTAATAAACAGAGAGGACTATGCCCCCCCCCCAGTGGACAGATTGATAAGTGAACAATATCTCACCTGAATGGCGGTGTCTGTTGGTGAACAGATTGGCTACAGTGTGTTCTCTGGTGTGTTTGAGAGACAATGAAAGTTGAAAACTGAGATCTGGAACTTTCAAATCCTAATTAAACTAGGGAGAGAGAAGGAGCTATTACAGGGAGGGAGAGGAAACATTAAGCAAAGGTTGAAGGCTCTGGCTACCTAAGAGTTTTTTGCAGAAAGCAATGTGGGCAAAAACACCAACTATCAGGGAGGACTGAGAAATTTAACTGTCTTCAAAATTCAACAAAAAATCACAAGACACAAAGAAAAAAGAAGCGACGGCCCATCCAAATGAACATGATGAAGGGCATGAAAACACATGGACAACTGAATAATGAAAATAATGGAAGAATATAATACAGCAGTGTTAAATGTAATTAGTTAATGGAAACATAGACAAAGTTCTAAAAAAATAAGGACAACAATGTAAGAACAAAATGAGGATCTTAAAAAAAGAGATAAAAAGATACCAAACATAAGTATTGCAACTGGTAGAGACAATAACTGAAATGAGAAATACAACAGAAAGATTTAACAACAAATTTAATCAGGCAAAGAAAGAATCAGCGAATTAGAGGATAAGGTAATCAAAATCATGGAGGCTGAAGAGAAAGAAGAATGGAGGCTCAAGACTGCTGAGCTAAGTTTAATGGAATTATGGAACAACATCAAGAGAACTGATAAGTACATCATGGGAATTCCAGAAGGAATTGAGAGAGAAAAAAAGGACATAAAAATATTTGAAGAAATAATGACAGAAAGTTTCCTAAATCTGATGAAAGATATGAATCTACACACCCAAGAAGCTCAAAGAACTCAAAACATGATAAACCCAAAGAGATCTATAACAAGACTCATCATAATCAGGCTCTTAAATAATAAAGATAAAGAGAGAATCCTTAAAGCAGAGAGAGAGAAGCAAATAGTCACATATAAAGGATCCCTGATAAGATTAAGTGCCAAATTCTTCTCAAAAACATTGGCGGCCAGACAGCAGTGGAACAATATATATAAAGTACTGAAAGCAAAGCAAACAAACAAACAAACAAAAAAACCTGTCAACCAAGAATACTATACCCAATGAAACTGTATTTCAAGAATGAGTATGAAATTAAAACATTCCCAGTCAGAAGCTGAGAAAGTTCATATCCACCAGACCAGCCCTACAAAACAATAATAAAGTTCTGCAGATGGAAGGGGGGAGGAAAAACACTAAAAAGTAACTCAAATCCATACATAAAAACAAAGATCTCTAGTAAAGTAATTGTGTCAACAAGTATAAGGACTAGTAATAAGGTATTCATGCTTGATAATTCTCATTGTTTTGTCCTTCATGCTTTTTAATGAAAAATGTGTATAAAGCGAGAAGAAAATTACGTTACAGGGCACATGAAATAAAAAGATATAATTGGTGATAACAACAACAAAATAGCGTGGTGGCGGGGAGGGGAAGAATTGTATAGATACAGAATTTTTTGTATGTTACTGAAGTTAAGTTGGTACTGACTTACCCTAGGATGTTATGAATACAAGCTGTTAAATGTAATATTCATGGTAACCACTAAGAAAATATCTAAAAAACATACACAAAAGTAAGGAGAAAGGAAGCAAAATAGCTCACTACAATAAACCAACAAAACACAAAAGCAGATATTATTAAAGGAAAAAGACAAAGAAAGCTTAAGACGCTCAAAACACATATAACAAAATGGCAGAAGTAAGTCCTTTCTTATCGGAAATTAAGTGAATGTAAATGGAGTAACTCCTCCAATCGAAAGGCAGAATGTATGTTAAAAAAAACAAACACAATCCAACTATATGCTGCTTACACCTTAGACCTAACAAATAGGTTGGGAGGGAAAGGATGGAAAAATATTTCATGCAAATAATAACCAAAAGAGAGCTGGGATAGCAATCTTAATATCACACAAAGTAGACTTTAAGACAAAATCTGTTAGAAGAGATAAAGATGGACATTATATAGTGATAAAAGAGTCAATTAATCTAGAAGATTAAACAATCATATATATATGTACCCAAAGTCCGAGAACCTAAATATGTAAAACCAACACTGATAAAGGGAGAAATAGACATCACAATAATAGTTGGAGACTTCACGACACCACTTTTAATATTGGATAGAACATTTACAAAGAAGATCAACAAGGTTAGTAGCCACACCGTCCGGGGACTCCTTCCTCCAGTATAAGAGAGTATAAAGCTTCAGAGTAACTGATGGTGTCACAATGATGCAATTGAGTCATCTAAAATCTAAGATGGGAGGAAAGTACTGTATTAAATGTTAGCTTTCCATTAAAATGGTTAAAGTATAAAAATTCTCAATGCTGAAAGGGATATTGAAAATTAATTTTCTTTAATGGCTCATTCTCAATATCCTCTTATGATGAATGAGTAGGATATTGCTGTATTAATATCGACCATTATATTACAAAAGTATTTTTCTTATTTCTGCCAGTGGGATAGGTTTGTATCATTATATAATCATTATATAATTTGCAGGTAGAAGACATTGACAAGGTACTGTTATGACAAAATTTTGGCATCATTTGGAGAGGAGCACATGGTTATATCTTCTGATTGTATAGGGCTTTACTGTTGAGGAGGTCTTTTTATAGGCATTGTCCCATTTTACATCTACAGTGATCCACTGAGGTACATATTGCTCTCCCATTTTACAGATGGGAAAACTGAGGCTTAAGAGAAGATCCAAGGATATCCTTATGATAACTGGTACGTCACTGGATTTAAAGCCAGCTCTTTTAACTCTAAAGCTTTTGTTTTTCCAAGTCTTCCACATGGGTATCATCATTATGCTTTGTAATTTAGAACAGTTCTGGAAATCAGGTAGGGAATATAGGCATCATGACCCCCATTTTACCCTACGAGGAAGATGAACTAAAAAAGGCCAAGTTGGTAGGTTATCTTTTTACTCTTTTGATAAAGTATTTTGATGAGCTTAAGTATTTAATTTTTAGAAGGTCACAGTTATTTAATTTGTCTTCGGTTCGTGCATTTGCAGTTGTGTTTAATAGTCTATTTCTGCGAAAAATTAGGTCCCATGGTTTTGTTCGTATGTTATCTTCCAGGAACTTTATAGTTTCAGCTTTAACATTTAGGTCTTTGATCCATTTTGAGTTAGTTTTTATGTATGGTGTGAGGTATGGATCTATTTCAATTTTCTGCAAATGGATATCCAATTTTGCCAGCACCATTTGTTAATGAGACTGTTTCTTCCCCATTTAATGGACTTTGACCTCTTGTCGAAAATCAACTGCCCATAGGTGGATGGATTTACTTCTGGGTTCTCACTTCTATTACACTGGTCTATGTGTCTGTCATTGTACCAGTACTAGGTTGTTTTGATTGCTGTGGCTGTATAGTATGTTTTGAGATTGGCAAGTGTGAGGCCTTCTACTTTGTTCTTCTTCAGTATTGCTTTGGCCGTTTGGGGCTTCTTTACATATAAAGTTGGTGATTAGTTTTTCCATGTGAGTATAGAATGTTGGGATTTGGATTAGGATGGCATTATATCTATAGACCCTTTTGGTAGTATTGAAATTTTCACAATGTTAAGTCTTCCAATCCATGAGCATGGAATGTTCTTCCATTTACGTAGTCTTCTTTTGGTTTCTTGCAGTAATGTTTCATAGTTTTCCTTGTGTAGGTCTTTTACATCCCTGGTTAGGTTTATTCCTCGCTATTTTATCCTTTTTGGGGCTATAATAAATGGTGTTGTTTTCTTGATTTCCTTTTCAGAGTTTTCTTTGTTAGCATAAAGGAAAACAACTGATTTTTGTGTGTTGATCTTGTACCCTGCCACTTTGCTGAATCTGTCTATTAGATCCTTTAGCTTTCTTGTAGAATCTCTGGGGTTTTCTATCTATAGGATCACGTCATCTGCGGATAGGAATAGTTTTACTTCTTCCTTTCCAATTTGGATATCCTTTATTTCCCTTTCTTGCCTTATTGCTCTTCTAGGACTTGAAGTATAATATTAAATAAGAGTGGTGATAATGGGCATCCTTGTCTTATCCCCATTCTCAAGGGGAAGGCTCTCAGTCTTTCTCCATTGAGAATGATGTTGGCTGTTGGTTGTGTATATATGCCCTCGATTATGTTGAGGAATTTCCCTTATATTCCTATTTTGCTGAGACTTGTTTATCAGGTAAGGTTGTTGGATTTTATCAAATGCATTTTCTGTATCGATTGAGATGATCATATGATTTTTTTCCTTTATTCCATTTATGTGGTGAATTACATTGATTGATTTTCTAATATTGAACCCAACCTTGCATTCCTGGTATGAATCCCAGCTAAACAGGATATATTGTTTTTTTGATATGCTGTTGAGTTCTCTTGGCTAGGATTTGATTGAGAATTTTTGGTTCTATATTCATGATGAATATTGGTCTGCAATTTTCTTTTTTTGTGGTATCTTTGCCTGGCTTTAGTATCAGAGTTTTGCTGGCTTTATAGAATGAAGTAGGGAGTATTCTTTCCTTCTCTGTGTTCTGGAAGAATTTGGGTAGAATTGGTGTTAACTCTTCTCGGAATGTTTGGTAGAATTCCTAGCGAAGCTTTCTGGGCTGGGGCTTTTTTTTTGGTTGGGAGTTTTTTGATGACATCTTCAATCTCTTCTTTTATTATGGGTCTGTTTATATTTTCTACTTCTGTTTGCCCCCATGAGTCTGTCAGTTTTGTTGTGCTTTGGGAGCTTGCATGTGGCTGTGATCCTTGGAAGACAGACTCAGAAGAAGGACCTGGCTGTCTACTTCTGAAAAGAATTAGCCAGTGAAAACCTTATGAAAAGCAGTGGAACATTGTCTAATATAGTGCCAGAAGATGAGCCCCTCAGGTTGGAAGGCACTCTAAAGACAACTGGGGAAGGGCTGCCTCCTCAAAGTAGAGTTGACTTTGATGACGTGGATGGAGTCAAGCTATCAGGACCTTCGTTTGCTGATGTAGCACGACTGAAAATGAGAAGAAACAGCTGCAAACATCCATTAAAAATTGGAGGGTGGAATGTACGATGTATGAACTTAGGAAAATTGGAAATAATCAGAAGTGAAATGGAGCACATAAACATTAATATACTAGGCATTAGTGAGCTGAGATGGACTGGTATTGGCCATTTGAATCGGACAATCATATGGTCTACTATGCTGAGAATGAGAACTTGAAGAGGAATGGCATTGCATTCATCATCAAAAAGAACATATCAAGATCTATCCTGAACTACAGTACTGTCAGTGATAGGATACTATCCATACGCCTACAAGGAAGACCAGTTAATAGGACTGTTATTCAAATTTACACACCAAGCACTAAGGCCGAAGATGAAAAAATTGAAGATTTTTACGAACTTCTGCAGTCTGAAATTGATTGATCATGCAATCAGGCTGCATTGATAATTACTGGTGATTGAAATGCGAAAGTTGGGAAGCAGAGAAGGATTGGTAGTTGGAAAATACGGCCTTGGTGAGAGAAATGATGCCGGAGATCGCATGATAGAATTTTGCAAGACCAACTGCTTCTTCATTACAAATACCATTTTTCAACAATATAAATGGTGACTATACACATGGACCTCACCAGATGGAATACACAAGAATCAAATGGACTACATCTGTGGAAAGAGATGATGGAAAAGCTCAATATCATCAGTCAGAACAAGGCCAGGGGCCAACTGCGGAAGAGAGCATCAGTTTCTCCTATGGAAGTTCAAGTTGAAACTGAAGAAAATTAGAACATGTCCATGAGAGCAAAAGTACAACCTTGAGTATATCCCACCTGAATTTAGAAACCATCTCAAGAGTAGATTTGACTCATTGAACACAAATGACCGAAGACCAGAGGAGCTGTGAAATGACATCAAGGACATAATACATGAAGAAAGCAAGAGGTCATTAAAAAGACAGGAAAGAAATAAAAGACTAAAATGCATGTCAGAAGAGACTCTGAAACTTGCTCTTGAACATTGAGTAGCTAAAGCAAATGGAATAAATGATGAAGTAAGAGAGCTGAACAGAAGATTTCAAAGGGCAGCTCGAGAAGACAAAATAAAGTATTATAGTAACATGTACAAAGACTTGGAGTTAGAAAACCAAAAGGGAAGAACACGCTCGGCTTTTCAAAAGCTTAAAGAATTGAAGAAACAATTCAAGTCTCGAGTTGCAATATTGAAGGATTCTATGGGGAAAGTAGTAAACGACACAGGAAGCATCAAAAGAAGATGGAAGGAATACACAAAGTCACTATACCAAAAAGAATTGGTTGATGTTCAAACATTTCAGGAGGTACCATATGATCAGGAACCAATGATACTGAAGGAAGAGGTCCAGGTTGCACTGAAGGCATTGGTGAAAAACCAGGCTTCAGGTATTGATGGAATACCTTTGAGATGTTTCAAGAAATGGATGCAGTGCTGTAAGTGCTCACTCGTCTATGCCAAGAAATTTGGAAGACAGGTACCTGATCAACTGACTGGAAGAGATCCATAAATATGCCTATTTCAAAGAAAGGTGATCCAACAGAATGCAGAAATTACTGAACAGTATCATTAGTATCACACGCAAGTACAATTTTGCTTAAGATCATTCAAAAGCAGCTGCAGCAGTACATTGACAGGGAACTGCCAGAAATTCAAGCTGGATTCAGAAGCCGATGTGGAACCAGGAATATCATTGCTGATGTCAGATGGATCCTGGCTAAAAGCAGAGAATACCAGAAAGATGTTTACCTGTGTTTTATTGACTCTGCAAAGGCATTCGACTGTGTGGATCATAACAAATTATGGATAACATTGCGAAGAATGGGAATTCCAGAACATTTACTTGTGCTTATGAGGAATCTGTATGTAGATCAAGAGGCAGTTGTATTTCTTATGCTATGTAGTACAGTGCCTGGCTCATAATAAACATTCAGTGACAGTTGAACTGAGTAATTCTTTCAATATAATTACCCTGAAATGTCTTTCCTGTTCAAGATAAAGTATTCCTGTAGCTTAGCAGGGTCATAGTGTGCTTAGTATATAAAACAATTATTTTCCAAAATATTTGAGATTCACTCTAAGAAACCTTTCCTTTGTCGTAGTTATGAGTAGTGAAGTTCCAGAATCCACTTGGAAGTTTGTTATTATTGTTAGCTGCCATCAAGTCTGCCCCTGACTCATGGCAACCCCATACACAATGGAATGAAACTGCCTGGTCTTGTGCCATCAGGGCTGTGTTTAGCAGTGTATACATGTATAGCAGTGAGGATGGTCTACATTATGCTGCAGTATCAGAATATCAGTGGCTTATAATAACAAAGGTTTATTTCTTGGTCATGCTACCTGTCCATGGAGGTTTGGCTGACTGGTAGGTTTGATTATCATAGATACTCAGAGAGAGGCTGATTGAAGCTCCATTTTCACACATATTTCTGTGATCATTGGGGCAGGGGGAAAAAGAAGATGAAAGTTTGCTCCCTGGCTCTTAAAGCTTCTACCTGGAAATGATACATATCACTTCTCATATTTCATTGACCAAAGCAAGTCACAATACAACCTTTGGAGCACACAGGGAAGTACAGTGTTACCAGTTGCCTTGAAGGTAATATGTGGTGAATAGCAGTTATATCTACTACACATGGTAAAGACTTTATGAAAAGAAAATAAGAGGACTTCTGGGCAACATGGCGCTATAGACAGAAGCACCAAGCTGTCCCTCCACAGCAAAGATCTGAAAAACTAGGTCAAACAGACAAACGTCAGTCCTGAAACCCAAGCATCAAATGAAGAGATACTCAGCCAAGCACCAAATGGAATAAGCAACTTACAGAGAACAGAGAGTGAGGAGAGATACATCCAGAGGTCCCCTATCAGCTAACGAAGCACGGATCCGCCATCTTGGACTCCTATCAGAGATCGATGAACAGGGGGTATGAGAAAGCAGCTTGATGGAGCTTCCAGAAGGAGACAGAAGAACCGGTAACCAGTGATATGCACTTTCACACCCCTCACCCTTCTTCACCCCCACTCTGCCTCCTCTGCTTCTTGCGGCTACAGTTGCTTGGCTGGGAAGCACCGGCTTCACCCTGGTACTGATTGGATTCCAAACACCTGCACTGGCCGGCTCCCTGAGTGCCATTTGTTGGCTGCTGGTATTGCTTTTTTCTGCTTATTTTGATTTCTTCAATACCTCCTACCACCTCCCCTTCCTTTCTCTCAAATACCTAGCTCCGTGTGCCATCTTTGCTTCTTCCTGAAAGACTGCGAAACACCTCTCAACTGTGAAACTGCTTCCTGGCCCGTGCCACCACGCTGGTGGGATCCCTGGGGCTTTTTTGTTTGTTTGTTTTGATCTGTTCTGTTTTGATTTGTCTGTTTGTTTTCTTTTTGTTTTCTCGGCTTGGGAGCCCCTTCTAGTCGGTCAGAACTGCACAGCTGGGGACACACAGTGGAATCCCTGGGCGCATTTTTTTTTCTTTTTTCTTTTTCCATATTTATCTTTCTCCATTTCCAGTTTATCATCTCTCTATACTTCTCTTCCTGTCTCCTGAATACCTGGCACTGTGTGATACCTCTACCCCTTCTAGCAAGGCTCTACTTCACGGCCTGGGAGCAACTTCCTCAGTCCTTGCAGCTGCACCTGTGGGATCCCTGGGGGTTTTCTTTTTTTCTAATTTTTATTTATTCATTTTTTTCTTTTACCCTTTTTCTTTTCCTTTTTGTTTTTCTCCATTTCTCAGTCTCTAATCTCTCCACTCCAATGGCAAGCTCCCTTATCACTCTTTTTTTGTTTGGATGTTTTTGGCTCCTCGTCCTCTTCCCTCTCTCTCTTCTTTCTCATACCCATCTTAGCTCCACACATCACGGTCTTCCCCCTCCTTCCTGCCTACCTGCATGGTGCGCTGAACATCACACCCATAAGCAGCACAGGCACGGCCTATGGGAGCCTGCCCTGCACTGATTCCCAGCCCACCTTGTTGACCCTAGTATATGCCACAAAGAACCCATCCCAGCAACTCCCCTTCAGCGGGACCTACCCTGCTGTACCATACCTGAGCAACTGAACCTGCCCATTGGTGAAGGAGGTGAAAAGTATCCTGCCTACAGATGAGCAAACAACAAAGAACACACAGCCCACCAGCTCAGACATAACCAAATAAAACAAAAAAGGAGGACAAAACAAATTTACAATCAATAAACTAGGAAAATAACTACTGAATGTCTCGAAGACAGCAGACTATATCAAAACATATAAAAAAAACAAAAAACGCAGGACAGGATAGTTCCAGTAGGCGTCCAAAATAAAATACCAGATAACTTTCCAGTAGAAGAAAAGGCACTAGAACTACCTGATAGGGAGTTCAAATATGAAATATTCAGAGCTATCCAAGAGCAGAAGCAAAAAGCAGACAGAAATGAGGAAAAAATAGACAGATTCATGGAAAAGGCAGACAAATTCATAGAAAATACAGACAAAATGCTAAAATAAATTCACAACTAGAAATCATACAAAAACAACATTAGAAATCCAAAAGATACACAACAAGACTTCGGAAATGGGCAGTGTCATAGAAGGGCTGAGGAGCAGGTTTGAAATGGAAGACAGGATCAGTGGAATTGAAGATAAATACTTGGATACAATTCTGTTTGACGAAAAATCAGACAAAAGAACGAAAAAAGATGAAGAAACCCTGAGAATTATGTGGGATACAATCAAAAGCAAAAATTTGCCAGTGATCGGAGCTCCAGAATGGGGAGAAACAGAAAACACAGAGAGGATCATTGCATAACTGCTGACAGAAAACTTCCCCAATATCAGGAAAGATGAAAAGCTGACCATCCAAGAAGCTCAATGAACCCCATATTGCATAGACCCCAAAAGAAAATCACCAAGGCATATCATAATCACAATGGCTAAAATCAAAGATAAACAAAGAATCCTGAGAGCAGCTCGAGAAAAACAAAAAGTCACATACAGTGGATAAACAATAAGAATAAGCTCCGATAATTCAGCAGAAACCACACAGGCAAGAAGGCAATGGGATGACATATATAAACCCTTGAAAGAAAAAAAAATTGTCAGCCACGAATAATATATCCTGCAAAACTCTTGTTTAAATATGATGGTGAAATTAGGACATTTGTAGATAAACAGAAATTAAGGGACTGTGTAAAAACCAAACCAAACTTACAAGAATTATTAATGGGAGTCCTTCAATCTGAGAACAAATAACCTCAGACCACAGGCTGAATCTAGGATGCAGGATCATACCAGCCAGATACCAATGTAGGAAATGAACTCTCAAGGACTATCCAAAATCAAAAGAATTACAACAGTGAACCAGAGAGGTTAATCTGTATATGACAACAACATTAGAACAACAAAAGGGGGAATACATGATGTAGGTATAGAACTTTTCAATGGAGAGGAAGGCAAGGCAATACCAAGTAATAATAGATGGGTTCAACCTAGGAAAATAAGGGTAAATTTCAAGGTAACCACAAAGAAAGTTAACAAACCTACTCATCAAAAAGAAGAAAAACACAAAGTCTCAGTAAAAACAAAGCCTACAAAAACAAAAGAAATGAAAAAAAATCCACAAACAAAAGGAATTCAGCACAGGAGAGTAAGAGGAGCAAAAAAAATGTCAGCACCACGATAAAAAAGCTCTACAAAATGACAGCAATAAACTCACACCTATCAATAATTACACTGAATGTAAATGGACTAAATGCACCCAGAAGGAGACAGAGAGTGACAGAATGGATAAAAAAGAGGCTCTATCCATATGCTGTCTACAAGAGACACACCTTAGAAACAAAGACATAAATTTATTAAAAATCAAAGGATGGGAAAAAATATATCACACAAACAGCTACCAAAAAAAGAGCAGGAATAGCAATACTAGACTCAGATAAGGTAGACTTTAAAACAAAATCCACCATAAAAGATAAAGAAGGACACTTTATAATGATTAAGGGGACAATCCATGATGAAGACATAACCATAATAAATATCTACGTCCCCAATGACAGGGCTCCAAAATATATAAAACAAACTCTAACAGCACTGAAAAGAGAAATTGACAGTTCCACAATAATAGTAGGAGACATCAACACACCACTCTGTAAAGGACCGAACATCTAGAAAGAAACTCAGCAATGATTCAGAACACCGAAAGGATACAATCAGCCAACTTGACCTCATGGACATATATATAGAACACTACACCCAAAAGCTGCAAAGTACAAAGTACACATTCTTTTCCAATGCACATGGAACGTTCTCCAGAATAGACCACATCTTAGGCCACAGAGCAATCCTCAACAAGGTCCAAAACGGTGAGATAATTCAAAGTATCTTCTCTGACCGCAATGCCATCAAGGTAGAAATTAACAAAAGAAAGAGCAAGGAAAAAAAATCAATTACATGGAAACTGAATAATACCCTGCTTACACATCACTGGGTAATAGAAGAAATCAGAGATGGAATCAAAAAATTCCTAGAATCAAACGAGAATGAAAACACATCATACCAAAACCTTTGGGACACAGCAAAGGCAGTCTTCAGAAGACAATTTATAGCAATAGATGCACAAATCAAAAAAGAAGAAAGGGACAAAATCAAAACATTAACTACAGAACTTGAACAAATAGAAGGAGAACAGCAAGTAAAGCCCACAGCCACTAGAAGAAAGGAAAAAGTAAAGATCAGGGCAGAAATAAATGAAACAGAGAATAGAAAAACAATAGAAATAATCAACAAAACCAAAAGTTGGTTCTTTGAAAGGATGAAGAAAATCAACAAACCACTGGCCAGAATGACAAAAGAAAAACATTAGAGGATGCAAATATCCCAAATAAGAAATGAAATGGGGGACATTACAACTGACCCAAGTGAAATAAAGAGGATCATAACAGTGTTATGAAAAAATATACTTCAACAAATTTGAAAACCTAGAGGAAATGGATAAATTTCTGGAAACACAGTACCTACCCAAGCCAACACAAAGTGATGTAGAAAATCTGAACAGACCTGTAACAAGAGAAGTGATTGAAAATGTAATAAAAAACTCCCAACCAACAAAAGCCCTGGCCCAGATGGCTTCACTGGAGAATTGTACCAAATATTCAGAGAAGAGCTTATTCCACTACTGTTCAAAGTATTTCAGAACATAGAAAAGGATCCACACTTCCGAATTCATTCTATGAAGCCAGCATAACCCTGATACCAAAACCAGGCAAAGACATCAGAAAAAAGAAAATTACAGATCAATATCTCTCATGAATATAGATGCAAAAATTCTCAACAGATTTCTAGCAATAGAATTTAGCATCATATCAAAATATTAATACATCACGACCAAGTAGGATTTATACCAGGTATGCAAGGATGGTTCAACATTAGAAAATCAATCAGTGTAATCCACCGTATAAATAAAAGGAAAGAAAATAATCACATGATCATTTCAATTGATGCAGAAAAATCATTCAACAAAGTGCAACACCCATTCCTGTAATAACTCTCAATAAAATAGGTATGAAGGGAAATTTCTCAGTATAATAATGGGCATCTATGCAAAACCAACGGCCAACATCATTCTTAATGGAGAGAGGCTGAAAACATTCCCCTTGAGAACAGGAACGAGACAAGGATGCCCTTTATCACCACTCCTATTTAACATTGTGCTGGAAGTCCTAGCTCGAGCAGTAAGGCAAGAAAAAGAAATAAACAGCATCCAAATTGGTAATGAAGAAGTTTAAGTGTCCCTATTTATGGATGATATGATACTATACATAGGAAACCCTAAGGATTCAGCAGAGTAGCAGGATACAAGATAAACATTCAAAAATCAGTTGGATTCCTATGCAGCAATAAAGAAACAATGAAAAGGAAATCAGGAAAACAATACCATTTATAATAGCCCCTAAAAAAATAAAATAGGAATAAATCTAACCAGGGATATGAAAGACCTATAGAAAGAAAACTACAAAACACTACTGCAAGAAACCCAAATGGATCTACATTACACATATGCACACCCATGTTCATTGCAGCATTGTTTACAATATGTAGAGTGGATAGGTAGACTCAATATTGTGAAAATTACAATTCTACCCAAGGCAATTTATGAATACAATGCAATCCTAATCCAAATATCAACAACATTCTTCAAAGAGATGGAAAACCTAATCATTAACTTTATATGGAATGGGAAGAAGCCCTGGATAAGTAAAGCACTATTGAAGAAGAAGAATAAAGTAGGAGGACTCGCATTACCTGTCCTCAGAACCTACTATATGGCTACGGTAGTCAAAACAGCCTGGTACTGGTATAATGACAGATACATTGACCAATGGAACTGAATTGAGAACCCAGATGTAAATCCATCCAGCTACGGTCACCTGATCTTCGACAAGGGCCCAAAGTCCATCAAATGGGGAATAGGCAGTCTTTTTAATAAATGGTGCTGGCAAAACTGGATGTCCATCCCCCCCAAAATGAAACAGGGCCCATACCTCACGCCATATACAAAAACTAATTCAAAATGGTTCAAAGACCAAAGTATAAAGCCAAGTACTATAAAATTTATAGAAGAAAAAATAGGATCACCACTAGAGGCCCTAATACACGGCATTAACAGGATAGAAACCATAACCAACAACACACAAACTCCAGAAGATAAGCTAGATAACTGGGATCTTCTAAAAATTAAATGCTTTTGCTCATCAAAAGACTTCACTAAAAGAGTAAAAAGAGAACCTACAGAGTGGGAAAAATTTTTGGACATTACAAGTCAGACAAAGGCCTAATCTCTAAAATCAACAAGAAAATCCAATGCCTCTAAGAGAAAAAGACAAATAATCCAATAAAAAATTGGGCAATGGAAATGAATAGACACTTCACTAAGAAGACATTCAAGCAGCCAACAGACACGTGAGGAAATGCTCATAATCACTACCCATTATATAAACGCAAATTAAAACCAGAGTGAGATACCCCCCCCCCCCGTCGCATTACTGGCGTGAATCAAAAACACTGGAAATAACAGAAGTTGGAGAGGCTGCGGCGAGATCAGAACTCTTATGTATTACTTGTGGGAATGCAAAATGATACAACCATTTTGAAAATGATATGGTGCTTCCTTAGAAAGCTAGAAATACAAATACCATATGATCCAGCAATCCCACTCCTAGGAATATATCCTAGAGAAATAAGAGCCGTCACACCAATAGATGCATGCACACGCATGTTCACTGCAGCGTTGTTCACAATAGCAAAAAGATGGAAACAAACCTAGATGCCCATCAACGGATAAATGGATAAACAAACTATGGTACATACACACAATCGAGTATTATGCAACAGTAAAGAACAATGATGAATCTGTGAAGCATCTCATAACATGGATGAAACTTTAGGACATTATGCTGAGTGAAATAAGTCAATCACAAAAGGACAAATATTGTATGAGACCACTAGTGTAATAACTCATGAAAATGTTTACACACAACAAGAAACAATCTTTGTTGGTTATGAGGGATGGGAGGTGTGGGAGGAAGAAATACTAAATAGAGAATAGATAAGTCGTAACTTTGGTAAAGGGTAAGATAGTAGACAATACTGGGGAAGCCAGCACAACTTGTACAAGGAAAGGTCAGGGAAGCTCCATAGACACATCCAAATTCCCTGAGGGACTGAATTGCTGGCTGGAGGGCTTTGTGGACCATGGTCTCGGAACATCTGGCTCAATTGTCATAACACAGTTAATAAAGAAAATGTTTTACATTCTACCCTGCTGAGTAGCATCTGGGTGTTTTAAAAGCCTGTGAGCAGCCATCTAAGATACTCCACTAGTCTCACCCCTTTGGGAGCGAAGGAGAGTGAGGAAAACAAGATACAAGGAAAAGATTAGTCCAAAGGCCTAATGGACCACAACTACCACGGCCTCCACCAGACTGAGTCCAGTACAACTAGATGGTGCTGAGCTACCACCACTGACTGCTCTGTCAGGGATCACAATAGAGGGTCCCAGACAGAGCTGGAGAAAAATGTAGAACGAGATTCTAACTCACAAAAAAAGACCAGACATACTGGCCTGACAAGAGACTGGAGAAAACCCGAGAGTATGGCTGCCTGACACCCTGTTAGCTCAGTAATGATGTCACTCCCGAGGTTCACCCTTCAGCCAAGGATTAGGCAGCCGCATAAAACAAAACAAGAGTAATGGGGCACAACAGTCCAGGGAGAAGGACTAGAAGAAAGTGGGGGACAGGAAATCTGGTAATAGGGAACCCAAGGTTGAGAAGGGACAGTGTTGACATGTCGTGGGTTTGTTAACCATTGTCATAAAAAAAATGTGTACTGTTTAATGAGAAACTGTTTGTTCTGTAATCCTTCATCTAAAGTACAATAAAAAAAAGAATATAATAAATTAATCCAGAATGTTGGGGTAGGGCAGGGAAGAGGGATAAGAAAGTGTTTTAGCTCAGTCAGAACTTAAGCTCTGAAGTTAAGAGGTGCTTACTAAGTACCTTTTATATAGTAGCCACTGAGATAGAGTGGTGAACAAGTTCAGCAGGGTCTCTGCCCTCAGAGAATTTATATTCCAGAGACAGGCAAAAAGACAAATAAATAGACAAAATAATGGTAAATTATGAAAAAAAATTTGAGGGAAATAAATAAGAGTTGCGGGAGTAACAGTGGGGGACCTTGCTTTGGTAGAATAGTCAGGGATGGCCTCTTACAAGAGGTAGCATTTAATTTGAGACCTGAATGATAAGAGGGTACCAACCGTGCAATGATCTGCGCAGGGAGGATTGTGAAGAATGTTTCGGGGAGAGGGAACCGTGTGTGCAAAAACTCTGAGGTCAGAAAGAGTCTGCTTGACCAGTGTGGTTGGAGTGTACTGAGTAACTTATTGATCACTCAGAGCCTATAGGCCATGGTAGGCAGGGGCCTATCCATGGAAAATAGCTCCTATGGCACTTAGTTTTAAATTGCTGAATGATCTCTCACAGCTGGTAGTGGAAACTGCGATGGCCAATAGAAACTACTCATTAGTGCCCCTCCTCAAGCAGTACCCAGGGCACACTCCCTCCCTGTAATACCTTAGTTCTGCCTCTGAAGGGGGATAGAGTGTGAAGCCATCAGAGTGTTTAAAGCAGGAAGATTCAAGTGATGTGATTTATATTTTGAGTTTACTGTGGCTGCACTGTAGAGAATGAATTCTAGGTGGGCAAGGACATAAGAGGGGAGACCAGTTAAAGTGATAGTTGCATTAGTACAGGTGAGAGATGATGATGGCTTGGATGAGGGCGGAGATGGAGAGAAGTGGATTAGAGAAATATTTAGGAGTTTAAATCAATAGGACTTGGTGATGGATTGGATATGGACAGTGGGGGAGAGGGACATATCAAGGATGACTCTCAGGTTTTTGAATGGATGGTAGGGCTATTCTCTGAGTTGAAGATTCCTGGAGAGGACCAGCTTTACAGGAAAGATTAGGCATTTGATGTTATATATATTGAGATGCCTTCCTGACTTCCAGTCTTAGACAGCATGTTGCCTCTTGATTATGACCTTAGCTTCCTGATGCTGCGTATATCTGATTTTCATTTAAGCCAGGCAGACTAGATCAAGCGACTTCTTTACAAGCCTGACAGCACTATGTTCCTATGTGGTTTATTCTCCACCATCAAATGCATTATCACTACAGCAGTGGAACACATATAAGGGGCTGGGAACATTTTTATGGGTTTGAGATTTTCAATTGAAAAAATGTGTTGGCTTGAAATTTTTGGAAACCATTCTGTGGGTTATTGTAGTTGCAGCTAAAATCGATTAATGGAGCAGCAGATGAAAAAACAAAACGTCCAAAGATAATTCAAACATTGGGGCCCTGTGGATGAGGATGATCTTTAGGTGGGCCCTTCTCTCATATGATAGAGCATAAGTTGGGGAAAATGCACACAGATGTAGTCATGAGCAAGTATAAAAGTGTCTCCGTAAAATACTAGGAAATAAAGAGCTAGTAAATGAAGGCAGAGAGAAAAGGGAGGAGATAGCGTAAGATCAAACACAGCTCCAATTTCTTTGCACCCCTTTGTGCCCTACCCCAGTAGCTCTTCTGCATATGCTCTGGTCTGGAAGCAGGTGGCTCCAGAGTTGGCTCTCAAGTTCTCCTGACAGCCTCTTCCACTCCCCACCCAAGCAAGATCATTAAGCTATCTTTTTATTAATGTTGGAGGATGGAAGGAACCTGATATAAGAAGACAAAAAAAAAAAAAAAAAAAAAAACCAAGGAGGAGCAGTGTTAGATGTGTCAGTGAAAAAAGGAAGATGGTGGCAACAAGGAAGAAAATGCTCATGGAATTAAAAAGGGGTTAACTAATTAACCTAATCGACAAAGAAAAAAAAAAGCCAAAGGAAACAGTCTCTTAGGATGTGCTAAGGCCACAGTGTGGAAATGGATTCCCCTACCTGGGAAACTGCAGGCTGCACTTGAAATGTAATTGGCTTCACTGATATGAGAAGTGGAGCACTGGAGGAAGCTAATTTTGTAAACTCCTTGAGAATCCTTAGCAAATGCCTGTGGTCCCTAGTTTACAGCCAGTTATAAGTTAGACAGAAAAAAAGGCAAAGGTTGTTAAAGTTGCTGTGTTTTGAATTTACATTACAGGCTGAAAGAAGATTAAAACCCTTTCAAGACCATATTACTTTCTCCTTTAAATGTTTTTTTTGATACTATGTGTTTTCAGTAATGGAAGGCATGCTGAATCAAGGAGTCTTTCAGAATTTATGTTTTGAATTATGGATTTTGATACATAATTTGTGGGGAACATATGTCCCAAAAAAACATAAAACTGCAAACATGTGCCAAAATCCATTTGCTTACATTGGTTTTCCAAATATGACATAAAAAAACCCTAAAACCACCAGGGCTCCCTAACTACCACACAGGAAGCCATAAATATACTTACAGTGCATTTCTAGCTGTACAAAACCAAAAGAGACAAAAGTTTGACCCAGTCACACTTCCTGGATGTACTAGCTCATAGCTAAGACTCCTACCTTAGTGAATATTCTCTAAAGAATGTTTCTTTCATTTTTCACTGTTACACAAGCCCCCACTGGAAGGCAGCAAATACTTATAGTGGGAAAAGTACCCTCCCAAGAAATCTGAGAGCCTGAAAATGTTTGTGGGCAAATTCTGTCCCATGTGTCATGAAAGGGTTAAAGAAATCTGGGAGAACTATGCTGAAGGATGGCTCTCATACTGTCTGAGGGTGAGGGATTAAGACTGGAAAAATGAAATAATAAACTGTTTCAACACAGCTCTTGTCAAGCAGTCCTGTTTTTACCAAGGCAAGAGCTACTCAGGAGGTTCAAGTCATTTGCACCAGCCACCGAGGGAAAACCACAGGACCCAGTTATCTGAAGTTTCTTTGAGCCTCTCAATCCATAAAGAGCCACGTGCCTCTGGGGGCAAGCTCCCCTGGGAAAAAGGAGAAGTAAGGGTATCTTTGTAGGAGGTTACTACTGACGAGGGGCTCACCCTGCAGGACCAAAGTACCCATTAGTATTTGGAGTCAAGGATTCACTAGAGGTCACTCACACAAGTCCCCTTAACCTGAACACAGGGAGAGGCCATGTGGATTCACCTAGCTTCCATAGCCTTGTCTCTTACTGGCCACGCAGGGAAGCTCTGTCTCCTTCTGTCTCAGGGAGGAAGCTAGCCCCCACCTTCATTAATCTGCTGGTCTAAATCTTGGATATGCCTTCAAAGAAGGATCCTAGACTCTTTGGACATCCTGAATTCAACTGACTTTATACATAGTTGCAACAATCAGAAGATATTAATAGAATAAAAGGCCTCATTTAAATATCAGTAGACAGAAAAATACCTAGGAATAAATTTAATAAACAGTATTCAAGTTCTATATGAAGGTAAAAAAATATTACTGAAGGACACAACAGAAAACTTAGACTAATAGAAGGGCAACCATATTCTTTTTTTTATTGTACTTCAGGTGAAGGCTTACAGAACAAATAGTTTCTCGTGAAACAGTAGTACACATATTGTTTTATGACATTGGTTAACAACCCCACAACATGTCAACCCTCTCCCTTCTTGACCTTTTTTTTTTTGGTGAAAATATACACAGCCAAAGATACACCATTTCAAAAATTACTACATGCACAGTTCAGTGACATCGACTACGCTCTTCCAGTTGTGTTGCTATTCTCACTTTAGATGAGGGCTTACAGGGCAACCATATTCTTGAATAGAAAGATAATAACAAAAAATATCAATTTACCTTAATGATTTTATTAGGATACATTTAACTCAGTCCAAATAAAGATACATATTTTTTTGTTAACTGGACAAGTGGATCCTAAAATTCATATGTAAAACAAGCAAGCAGGAAAAACCAAGGAAATTAGGAAAAGGGGAGTAACTAGGGAAGATTAGCCTTATCAAAGATAAAAACCACAATAGTTAAAACAGTGTGCATGAGTATAAGGACAAATCAAAGGAACAAACCAGAAAGTCTAGGAATAGATTGAAATTGGAAATTTCGTACACGATAAAGATGATATTTCAGATACGTGGTAAAAAGATTATTCAACAAAGGTTGTTGTATCACTTTGGTAGCTATCTGGAAAAAAGTAGAGTTGCATCCATAGCTCATACTTAATAACAAGTAAATTTCAGATAGATCAAAGATTTAAATGTGAAAAATAGAGCCATAAAACTTCCAGAAAAAAAATGGGACTGTTTAAAAGTTAACTTTAGAGTAGGGAAGGCTTTTTCAAATATGATGAAAAATATGAAGTAATAAAACAAAAAGATGATATATTTGACAACATGAAACTCAGACTTCTGTATGGAAAAAGACTTTCATGAATAAGTCAAATAAATGGCACTCATACATTGCCAGAAGAAAAACTGGCATAACTTCTATAGAGGGAGTTTGAAAGTTCTAATCAAAATTAAAAATGCACATACTTTTCACCCAAGACTTTTAATACGAGTTTATTCTATAGATATACCCAATATAGCAGTGCATGTGCAAAAAAGTATGTACAAGGATGTTCTATGTAGCATTGTAAGAACAAATGACTAGGAACAATGTAAATGTCCATCACTATGGAACTGGTTAAATAATTTATGTTTTCCTTCATAAAATGAAATGCTATAAAGCTATTAAAAAGGATAAGGCAGATCAGTGTGCACTGATATAGTTTTCTTGTGGAGTCTTTTGGATTTTCTATATTTCGTATCATATCATCTGCAAATAGGGACAGTTTTACTTCTTCATTACCAATTTGGATGCCCTTTATTTCTTATTCTTGCCTTATTGCTCTAGGTAGGACTTCCTGCACAATGTTAAATAGAAGTAGTGATAAAGGGCATCCTTGTCTTGTTCCGGTTCTTACCGGCAGTGCTTTTGTTGTTGAGAATGGTGTTGGCTGTTCATTACTGAGAATGATTTCACTGTTGGTTTTGTATAGACATCCTTTATTATGTTGAAGAATTTCCCTTCTATTCCTATTTTGCTGAGATTTTTATAAGGAATGGGTGTTGGACTTTATCAAATACCTTTTCTGTGTTGATTGAGATGATCGAGTGATTATTTTGTTTTGTTTTATTTATATGGTTGGTTAGGTTGATTGAATTTCTAATGTTGAACCATCCTTGCATACTTGGTATGAATCCCACTTGGTTGTGGTGCATTATTTTTTTATGTGATGCTGAATTATATTGGCTAGAATTTTGTTGAAAATGTTTGCATCTATATTCATGAGAGATACCGGTTTGTAATTTTCTTTTTTTGTGGTGTCTTTCCTGGCTTTGGTATCAGGGTTATGCTTGCTTCATAGAATGAATTCAGGAGTATTCTTTCCTTTTCTGTGCTCTGACATAGTTTGAGTAGTACTGGTGCGAGCTCTTCTCTGAATGTTTGGTAGAATTCTCCAGTGAAGCCCTCCGGGTCAAGGCTTTTTTTGGGGGGAGCTTTTTTTTTATTACCTCTTCAATCTCTTATCTTGTTATGGGTCTGTTCCGATTTTCTATCTCAGTTTGTGTTAGTTTAAGTAGGTATTGTGTTTCTAGAAATTTATCCATTTCCTCTAGGTTCTCAAATTTGTTGAGTACAATTTTTCTTAGTATTCTGTTATGATCCTTTTGTAATGCTCTCCATCTTATTTCTTCTGTGGATTATTTGCTTCCTCTCCTGTTTTTCTTTTGTCAGTTTGGCCAGTGGTTTGGCAATTTTGTTGACGTTTTTGAAGAACCAAATTTTGGTCTTGTCAATTTGTATTGTTTTTCTGTTCTCTATTTCTGCACTAATCTTTATTATTTCCTTTCTTCTCGTGCCTGTGGGCTTATTTTGCTTTTCTCTTTCTATTTGTTCGAGTTCTTGGGGCCCCGTTTTGATTTTGGTCCTTTCTTAGTTTTTGATGTGTGCGTTTATTGCTATAAATTGACCTCTGAGTGCTGCCTTTTCTGTGTCCCAAAGGTTTTGGTATGATGAATTTCATTCTCATTTGATTCTAGGAATTTTTTTGATTCTCTCTTTTATTTTTTTTATTACCCATTTGTTCTTGAGCAAGGTGTTATTCAGTTTCCATGTAATTGATTTTTCTTCCTTAATCTTCCTATTATTGATTTCTACCTTTATGGCATTGTGATCAGAGAGAATGCTTTGTATTATTTCGATGTTTTAGAATTTGTTGAGGGTTGCTTTGTGGCCTAAAATGTGGTCTATTCTGGAGAATGTTCCATGTGCGTTGGAAAAGAATGTATGCTTTGCTGCTGTTAAGTGGAGTATTCTATATGTCTACGAGGTCAGTCTGGTTGATTTTTGCCATTAGGTCGTCTGTATCTGTTGAGTTTCTTTCTAGATGTTCTATCCTTTACCAGGAGTGGTGTGTTGAAGTCTTCTACTGTTATAGTGAAACTGTGTATTTCTCTTTTCAGTGCTGTTTGTTTGTTTTATGTATTTTGGAGCCCTGTCGTTGCATACATATATATTTATTAAGGTTATATCTTCTTGCTGGATTGTCCCTTTAGTCATTATATAATGTCCTTCCTTGTGTTTTATGTTTGATTTTGCCTTAAAGTCTATTTCATCTGAGATTAGTATTGCCACTCCTGTCCTTTTGTGGGTACTGTTTGTTTGATGTATTTTTTTCCATTCTTTGATTTTTAATATATTGATGTCTTTATGTCTAAGGTGTGTCTCTTGTAGACAGCATATTGATGGGTCATGTTTTTTTAAATCTATTCTCCCACTCTCTGTCTCTTTATGGGTGCATTTAAGCCATTTACATTCAGTGTGATTATCAATAGGTATGAGGTTATTGCTGTTTTATTGTTGTGCTTTTTTTTGTGGTGCTGAAGTTTTCTTTGTTCATCTTACTTTCCAGTGCTGAGTTCCTTTTGTTTGCAGATTTTCTTTTCCTTCTTTCTTTTTTATTACAGATTTTGTGCTTACTGAATCTTTATATTTTTGTTCTTTTTTATTCTGATGAGTAGGTTTGTTAACTTTCTTTGTGGTTACCTTGAAATTTACCCTTATCTTCCTAAGTTTGCACAGTGTTTTATTACTTGATATTGCCTTGACTTCCTCTCTATTTGAAAGTTCTATACATAGTTAAGAGCTATGGCTGCTAACCAAAAGATTGGCAGTTCGAATCCACCAGCTGCTCCTTGGAAACCTTGTGGGGCAGTACTGCTCTGTTCTGTAGGGTTGCTATGAGTTGGAATCGACTCAACAGCAAAGGGTTTGGTTTGATTTTTTATACACACACTGTATTCCCCCTTTCTTGTTTTGATGTCATCATTTACAGATTGACATCTCTGTTTCCGTTTCATGTTTTAGCTTTGTTTTATTGAGAGTTCTTTGCCTAGATTGGTATCTGGATGATGCTGTCCTGTGTCCTAGACTTTGGTTGTTGTCTGATATTGTTGGTTCTGTAACAGAAGGGCTCCCTTTAATATTGCTTGTAAGTTTGGTTTGTTGTTTATGAATTCCCTTACTTTCTGTTTATCTGGAAATGTCCGAATTTAGCCATTGTATTTGAGAGTTTTGCAAAATATATGTTTTCAAACCTTTTCATTTTATTTTTTTCCCATACTTTATTATGTTTTTAGTGAAAGTTTACACAACATATTGGGTTACCATTTAACAATTTCTATACATATTGTTCAATGGCATTGGTTACACTTTTCACAATGTGTCAGCATTCTCATAGTTACCATTCTGGTGTTCTGTTTCCATTAATCTAGCTTCCCTGCTCCCTTCCTTGCCTTCTAATCTTTGCTTTAGGGTAAATGTCAACTGCTTGGTCTCATATAGATGATTATTTAAAGGCGCACAGTACTCATGGATGATATCGTTTATTTTATGAGCCCGTATTATTTGGCTGAAAGGTGACCTCCGGGAGTGGCTTCAGTTCCAAATTTAAAGAGCATCTCAGGGTGATAGTCTCTTGTAGGATATTTTATTCTTTGTTGGCAGTTTTTTTTATTTCAAGATTTTATATATGTCATCCTATTGCCTTCTTGCTTGCGTAGTGTCTGCCAAGTAATCAGAGCTTAGTCTTATTGTTTCCACTTTGTAAGTGACTTTTAATTTTTCTTGAGTTGCTCTCAGGAGTCTTTCTTTGTCTTTGGTTTTGGCAACTGTGATTATGATATATCTTGGTGACTTTCTTTTGGGATCTATCCTATATGGGGTTCATTGAGGTTCTTGGATGGTCAGCTTTTCGTCTTTCATGATATTAGGAAAGTTTTCTGCAAGCAAATCTTCAAAAATCTTCTCTGTGTTGTCCATTTTCTCCTGTTGTGGATCTCTGAGCATGTGTAAACTTTTGCTCTTGATTGTGTCCCACATGATTCCTAGGTTTTCTTCATTCCTTGATTTTTCCTGAAACAAAGTAATATTCATGGATTTGTCTTCAATCTTGCTGATTCTGTCTTCCATTGTTTCAAATTTGCTCCTAAAACCTTTTATTGAGTTATCCATTTCTGACATTTTGTTGCTTATCTTTTGATATCTAGTTGTTTTTGTATGACTTCTAATTGTTTATGTATTTTAACATTTTGTTCTTGTATTGTTTTCCTGAATTCTTCTGTTGCCTTGTCTTTGTTTTCTGTGATTTTGGTTATATTTTCATTGGTTTTATTTATGTTTTCCATGATTTTGTGTTTTTTCCTCTTTGATTTTGTCTGTGTTTTCCTGGATCTCTTTCCTAATCTCTTAGAGAGCCCTAAATATTAGTCTTTTGAATTCCTATCATGTTGTTACACTGCCTTTTCTTCTACAGGAAGTCATCTGATTCTTTATTTTGGTCACTTTCTGGAGCCATCTTGACCTGCTTTTTTATGTTTTGATATTGTCTTCTGTCTCTGAGACATTTTGGTATTATTTTCTTTATTTATTGATTGTATGTTTGTTTCATCCTGCATTTTTGTTTTGTTTTGATATGTCCTGGTGAGTGGGCCAGGCATGCTTTGCTGCTTGCTCATTTGTGGGCACAGTAGCTCTCACCATGTTGTCTGGGTGGACAGTGCAGCAGGAAGCAGGGTGATCCCGCTTTGTTGTACACTGATTTGGCGAAGTGGCTGAGGGCAGAACCACATGGGCGTTGTCTTCCTCCTGATGTTGGCCAGTGGTGTGGGAGTGTTCACAGCTCCTTGCCAGATAGGCGGGCATGTCAGATGGGGAGTGTTATGGGGTCATTTCCCACCGTTCAGCAGCTGGTGAGTAGTTGGAGGGGCGGGGCGATGCTGGCCCAGTGCTGCGGCTGGCCTTAGCACTGAGGTCGCTCTACCTGTAGCGGCATGGTGAGGGCTGGTGGGAAGAGGGCTTGGCATACAGGGCAGGGTGGGGTGGATAAAGAAATGGGAAGAAAGAGAAAATAACAAAGGAGAAAGAAAAAGGGAAAAAGGAAAAAAAATGGCAGCATGGTGTGGGCTGCCCAGTGGTGGCCAGTGGTAAGGTGGTGTCTTAGTCTGAATTCTCTAGAGAAGCAAAACTAGTAAAGTGTATAAATATATATAGAAGGTGATTTATATCAAGAAAATGTCTCATAGGATTATAGAGGCTGGAACGTCCTAAGTCCTTGGGTCAGGATAGAGGCCTCTCCTGACAGGAGCTGGCGAATCCAAGATTGGCAGGTCAGACAGAAGGGCTCTTGCTCACAGGCTGTGAAGAGCAACAAATCCCAAGACTGGCAGGCAAGATGGCAGGTAAGCTGGTATCTCATGTCCCAAGAACTGGAGGTCAAACAGGAGCCAGCTGCAGAATCCAGAGCAAGCAAAAGCCTCCGAGCCTTTCCAGAATGTCCACCTATATTGGATACAGACCACGTCCCCAGTAAAACTCCCTTTCAACTGACTGGCTACTCACAGCAGATCTCATCATGGAGGTGATTACATTATATCAAATCTCATCATGTAAGTGATCACATCATCATAAAACTGCCAAACTACATCATAACTGCCAAACCACTGAGAATCACAGCTGAGCCACGTTGACACACAACCTTAATGATCACAGGAGGTGAGGTGACATACTGGGCTAGGTGGGAGAGAGAAAGGAAAAAAAAGAAAAAAATTAAAAATTGGTGATGTGTTTGGGGCTCGGTTAGGAGTGGGGTGGACCCAGGGCAGCTGTAGGCGGGTACACCGGTGGCTATGTAGCCACAGTGGTGCGTCGGGGTCCGATGGGAAGTGGGGGAGGTGGCATACAGGGCTATGTGGGATGGAGAAAGAAAAGGAAGAAAGAGAGAAAAAATAAAACATAGAAAAATAAAGTAATCCTAAGAAAAAACCTGGCTGCATGGTGGGGGCCAGCGAGTGGGGGCTGAGTGGACCCAAGGGCCGGTGAGAAGGGAGAGGAATTGGATTATGGGGCTAGGTGGGTGGGGAAAAGAAAATAAAGACAGGAAAAAAATTGATGGCTCTGTGGGAGTTGGTGGATCAGGTCAGGGTGGACCTGGGCATTGGCGGGCTGGTGCCTCTCTAGTTCAGCAGCAGTGTGGCGTGGCCCGTTGGGAGGATGTAGAGGTGGTGTACAAGGCAGAAGAATGAGGGGTGGGAAAGTGTGTTTCTCTGGTTACTGGGTGCTCTGCCCTCTGTTGGGAGCTCCATGAAGTTGCCTTCCCATACTCCATGTCTGTGTTCCTTGCTAGCTGTGTTCCAAGATGGCGACGCTTTGCCATGTCAGTTGGCTGGGAACTTCCACTCCATATCTCTCCTCGTTCTCTGTTGTCTCTCAGTTTCTTCTTCCTTTTGGTATTTCATCTAGGTCTTTATCCCTTCATTTGATGCTTAGGGTTCCAGGATTGACTGACATTTGTATCTGTTTTGCTTAGTTTTTCAGGTCTTTGCTACAGAGGGTCGGCATGGTACATCTGGCTCCATGTTGGATCTACCCCCTCCATAAATCATAATTTTTATACTATAAACACATAGTGATAGGACACTGAGCTTCCATTAAGGGTGATGGAAAAATTTGGGACTGGTTAAGGGTGATGGTTAAACAACATGATGAATATAATTAATATCACTGAACTGTACATATGAAGATTGTTGAAATGGTAAATGCTTTATTACCTATATATTTACCATAATAAAAAAAGTAAAAAATATAAATTCACTTATTGCTGAAGTAAACAAAAATGTAATGATAGGATTCTAGTAGCTTATAGTTCAGGCTACTATAGAAATGTGTATTCAGAGATAATCCGGAAAATGATCAGAGCTGATAATGTCACTTGGACTGGTAAAAGTAGTTGAGCATCCATCATCAGTGATCTGCAAATGATAATTAAATATACTCTAGGAGGGGAACAAGTCCAGAGGTATCATTCTCACTTGATGTTAGCTGAACATTGGAATTACCTGGGGTGCTTTAAAAATACTGATGCCTAGACCCACTCTTAGAGATTCTCATGGCATTGGTCTTAGATGAGGGAGAGGCATGGTCAGTTTTGAAAGCTCCTGAGGTGATTCCAGTATGCAGTCAAGACTGAGGAACAGTGCTCATCAAAGTGTGGTCCTTACCAGCTGCGTCAGCATCCCTTGGGAGCTTATTAGAAATGCAGACTCTAAGGCCCCGCCCCAGATCTACTGAATCAGAATCTGCATTTTAACAATATCTCCAGGTGATTCTCATGCTTATTAAAGTTTGAGATGTCTCTCTATTACTAAAGTAGCCTTGGTGGTGTAGTGGTTAAAGACTTGGCTGCTAACCAAAGGTCGGCAGTTCGAACCTACCAGCTGCTCTGTGGGAGAAAGATGTGGCAGTCTGCTTCTGTAAATATTTACAGCCTTGGAAATTGTATGGGGGCTGTTCTAGTCTGTCCTGTAGGGTAGCTATGAGTTGAAATCGACTTGATGGCAGTAGGAATGGGTAGATTTAGTACTAGGATTCTGACAGGTGTCCTGAATACACTGATTAAAACTCACCTGGAATACCTATCTCTCAGGCACAGCCAAGACCCACTGAATCAAACTCTTGAGGGCAGGAGCCTGGGAAGCTTTCTCTCTCTCTCTCTTTTTGAACAAATTATCCCAGGGAATTCTTGCTATCAGTGGAATTCTGGAAAAACTGCTTAGGTGATGGAGCTACTAGTGCAGTGATTCTCCACTTTGTGCACTTTGGGACCGTGGTACCCAGCAGGGAGCAGGGTGGTAGGGAGTGGTGGGAGGGTGGTAGTTGTTGATGCAGGAAGGTGACAGGGAGACTTCTGTTTTCAACTCATACACTTCTGTATGGTTTGAATATTTTTTCCAAGAACATGTATTGCTTTAATAGTAAAAAATAGATATATAAAAACAACAACAAAGAAACCCATATTTTTAAAACAATGTATTCTTGATTTCCATCCTGAGAGATTTTAGATTCTGTAGTTCTGAGGTGGGGCCCAGTCATCTATGGTGTTTAAAAAGCTCCCAGATGAATTGGTAGCAGCTTCCCAATTGCTTGGCCTCCTTCCAGTTTCTTCCCTACTCTAGTGTACTCTTTACCCTGTTGCCTGGGTTATCTTCCTAAAAAATAAATTTGATCAGACAGTAAATGTTTGTTGAAGGTGTGAATCCATTTCACTCTCTGGCTTCATATTACAGTTGGCTCCCCACTGTCTATAAGAATGAATACCAAACTTCTGAAAAAGGCGTACAAGACCTTTTATAATCTGGCTGCAGCCCACCTCTTCAAGCTTTCTTTCCTATCATTTCCTCCACTCCAGCCACTAAATTGCTTATTGTTTCCTGAACATAATCCGTGTTTTTGTGCCGTGTGTCTTGAAGAACTCCATTCTTTACCTATGCTGTTCATTTTACCTGGCATGTCCCTCTCACATTTTCTCAGTCTCGAAAATTTACTCATTCTTTAAGCTCTGGCTCAGATTTCTTCTCTGAAGCTTTCTGCATCTCATCCAAACACAGTCAGATGACCCCTCTTCTGTACCTCCAGTGACCTTGACTGATTTATTTATTGTATTCACCAAACTTTATTATAATTATTTAATGTCTGTGTCCCTCCTCTGAGCACCTCCAGGGCAGGGACCGTGTCTTATTTGTCTCTGTCACCCATAACACCTGGCACAGTTCTTGACAGATAAGTGCTCACCAATAATTCATTCCTATATTCCACAAATATTTATTGAAGTGTCTCCTGTATGCCAGAGAATGTTTGAGGTTACAGATATAGTGGTGAAAGAAACAGCCCAAGTCTCTTCTCTTATGGAGCTTGAAATTTATTGGAGACATAAAATATACTAGTAAACAAATAAATAAGGCATGTGTAAATAGCCATAAGTGCTATGAAGAAAATACAACAAGATAATGGGATAGAGAGTATCATATAGTTTATATTTTTTAAAGATACTTCTGGTTTCTTTGAGTTGAACGAATTATGGGAGTAAGACTGGAAGCAGGAAATCAGTTAGGAGGCTATTGCAATAATCTGGGCAAGAGATGATGGCGGCATGGACTAAGGTAGTGGTGGAGGGGTGATAAGTGGATAGGGATTCAGGATATATTTAGAAGGTAGAGCCGTCATCACTTGCCAATGGATTGGGGTGGAGAGAGAGCAAGAGAGAGGGAATGAATCAAGGATGACTCCTCAGTTTTTGGCTTGAGCACCTGGATGGATGGAAAGAATGTGTGTATGGCGGGGGCGGGGAGAATATTGAGAGTTTTGTTTGGACACAATAAATTTGAGATGCATATTTGAAATGAATAAAACAAGTAGCTTTTCGTGGTCTGAGACATTTATTAGCTGCCTTGAATTTACCCAGAGTCACCTCGGAAGTAAAGCCTGGCGGTTTTCTTCTGAAAGGTCACAGCCATGAAAATGCTATGGAATGCAGTTCTACTCTGCGTACATAGGGTCACCGTGAGTCGGAAATGACACAATGGCAACTGTTTTTTTTTTTATTGTGCTTTAGATGAAAGTTTACAGCTCAAGTCAATTTCTCATACAAAAATGTATACACATATTGTTATGTGACATTAGTTGCAGTCCCACAATGTGACAGCACACTCCCCATTTCCACCCTGGGTTTCCTGTATCTGTTCAACCAGTTCCTGTCCCTTCCTGCCTTCTCATCCTGCCTCCAGACAGAAGCTGCACATTTGGTCTCTTGTATCTGGTTGAACTAAGAAACATGCTCCTCATGAGTATTATTATTGTTTTTTAGTCCAATCTGACCTTTGTCCGAAGAGTGGGCTTTGGTGATGGTTTTAGTTCTGGGTTAATAGAGTGTCTGGGGATAATAGTTTCAGGGGTTCCTCCAGTCTCTGTCAGACGAGTAAGTGTGGTCTTTTTACGTGTATTTGAGTTCTGCTCCACACTTTTCTCCTGCTCTGTCAGGAACTCTCTGTTGTATTCCCTGTCAGGGTGGTCATTGGTGGTAGCTGGGCACCATCTAGTTCTTCTGGTCTCAGGCTGATGGAGTCTCTGGTTTATGTGGCCTTTTTGTCTCTTGGGCTAATATTTTCCTTGTGTGTTTGGTATTCTTCATTCTGCTTTGCTCCAGGTGGGTTGGGATCAATTGATACATCTTAGATGGCCGCTCACAAGCTTTTAAAATCCCAGATGCCACTCACCAAAGTGGGATGCAGAACATTTTCTTAATAAACTTTATTATGCCAGTTGACCTAGATGTCCCCTGAAACCATGGTCCCCAGGCCCCAGCCCCAGCTACTCGGTCCCTCAAAGTGTTTGGTTGTGTTCAGGAAACTTCTTAGCTTTTGGTTTAGTTCAGTTATGCTGACTTCCCCTGTATTGTGTGTTGTCCTTCCCTTCACCTAATATGATTCTTGTCTACTATCTAGTTAGTGAATTCCACTCCCCATCCCTCCTCACCCTTGTAACTATCAAAGAATGCTTTTTTCTGTGTTTAAACCTTTTCTGGAGTTCTTATAATAGTGGTCTCATACAATATTTGTTCTTTTGCAACTGACTCATTTCACTCAGCATAATTAATGCCCTCCAGATTCATCCATGTTGTGAGATGTTTCCTGGATTCATCATTGTTCTTTATCGTTGTGTAGTATTTCATTGTGTGTATGTACCATAATTTGTTTATCCATTCTTCTGTTGATGAGCACTTAGGTTGTTTCCATCTTTTTGCTGTTTTTTTTTTTTTGGCATGAACAAAATTTGATTCCCATTTGTTTATTGTTCTCTGATCTGTGGGAGCAGACATGAGAGAAGGAAGCGTTATGACAGTTACAAATCAGCTCACTGGGCATTAAAGTTGCTAGAGTTTATCTAGGTTTTTCTTATATTCCAGACATCACCTTTCAAAATGTTAAATGGAGACCAAGATGTTGCCCACCCTTCCTTTCTTTATTCAGTTTAGAAAATAAATGGTCCTACACAACTGGCCCTTAACTCAGGGCTTTGAACTGGTTCAAAACCCTGCTGAAAATTTGCATTTCTAACAAGTTCCCTGCTGATAATTTGCATTTCTACCTCAGATATACTGAACCAGAATCTACATTTTAACAAGATCCCCATGTGATTCCTATGTATAACTTCCTGGGAACTTGTTAGAAATGCAGTTCTCAGCAGGGTTTGAACTGGTTTGAAGCCTTGCCTTAACCATGGCTGTGTAGGTCTGTGGAGGTTAACAATTGCAGATAGATTGGTTAACAGAAGTCAACTGGTGGGTTGTAGGGTGAATAACTCATTTGCCAGAGCGAAGTAGAATTTTAATTCCTCCAATATATGCGAGAGCTTGTTAGTAGCAAAAGATTCTTAGAAGTAAGACACTGCTAAACAGTAAGGATGATTGTTCAGTGCTGGGTTTGACCTTATTTTGAAACGTAAGACCCTAGGGTGTTGATACTAGCCCAGTGAGGCCAATGACGAAAACTAGTAGTGCAGATTCAGGATTTTTAAATTTCTGGAACCCTCGCCTGTTTTCTAGGAGACTGCTGCCAAGGTAGAGCTGGCTACAGAGATCTGCCTTTTCTGCTGTTGAAAACAACTAGTTTTTTAAAAATAATATTTTATTGTGTTTTTGGTGAAGGTTTACACAGCAGTTTAGGTTCCCATTCAACAATTTCTACACAAATTATTCAGTGATGTTGGTTACATTCTTTACAATTTGTGAACATTCTCATTATTTCCATTCTGGTTGTTCTGTTTCCATTAATCTGGTTTTCCTGCCCCTGGCAGAGGCATAACTAAGGCAGAGCGGGTAGGGCCGTGTGCCCTGGGCAGTACTTGAGGAGGGGTGCTAATGAGCAATTTCCATTGGCCATCCCAGTTTTCATTGCCAGCTGTGAGAGGTCATTCAGCAATTTAAAACTCATTGCCATAGGCGCTATTTTCTATAGCTGGGCCCCTGCCCTTACATTCTCACCTTTATTTTGGAGTAATTGCTGACCATTTGGTCTCATATAGGCAGTTTTTTTAAAGGAACACAGTACTTACAGGTGATATTCATTATTTTGTGAACCAGTCTGTTATTTAGCTACAAGGTGACCTCAGGAGTTAGTTTAGGTTCAAGATTTGAAGAGAATCTCAGGGCAGTAGTCTCAGGGAGTCCTTTAGTCTTAAGCAGTCCAGTAAAGTGTGCTTTTTTTTTTTTTTTTAAAATATTTTATTGTACTTCAGGTGAAGGCTTACAGAACAGATAGTTTCTCATGTAACAGTAACACACATGCTGTTTTATGACATTGGTTAACAACTCCAC